>NC_140042.1:15954651-16498651 GCF_963513975.1 Fringilla coelebs
GTTTCATAATGAAGTGGAAGTCATTGGTAATTACACGTTTCCAAGAGGTGGAACTTTTCAAAAGCTTCAAATATTTGCCTTGGATTAAAATTGCTTACCCTGGTAATACTGATTCCTCTAAAGTTTCTGAGGGGTTTAGGAATTCTCTAATCACACGAAATGGGCAGAGGTAGAAAAAACAGTACTCCTTCCTCTCAGATCCTGTCTGTTTGTTTGGGTATTCTGTTCTCTGTGCTTAAACACAAGTGCCAGTGAGACTGTTACAAACAACAAATATAAGGCCATGGGGATTTTTAGTGGCTCAGTGTTGTATCCTCTGTGTAAAGGTGCAGGCCATGGCTGCCATACAGAGGAATACAAAATACAGTCAAACCAGATCTCTGCCTCTGAGGATTTTGATAAATTGCAGTAGTTTATTACCTTCACCAGATCACGGCCACCTAATCCCGTGGACTGGAACTTTGACCAATAATTTATATGCTGGAGTCTGTTAGCTGTCTTCTCATGTTTCAGTTCAGTAATCCGAAACTTGTTAAATTATTGCTTCTCAGTGTTTTGTGTTGTATTTCTCAGGCAGAATGTGCACTTGGCAGTTCATGCTGAGAACTTCAGATCAGAAATTGTCAGTGTGAAGGAGATGCGGGATATCTGGTCATGGATCCCAGAGCGATTTGCACTGTGCCAGCCCCTCCTGCTTTTCACCACCTTGGAACATGGCTGTAGTCTGAGCAGGTAAGGAAAACCTTCCTCTCTCTTCTCTACTGTAGAGCAGAAAGGAGCAACTGCTGAAGTATTTGCTGGATTGACAAAAAGCCCCTGCTTAATCAGGATTTGATCTGAAGAATATAATTAACGATGGAATATAAATGTGATAATTCCTGTTGCATACAGCATTTGACTGGAATATTTCCCATGCCAGAATATTTTAAACTGTTCAAGATCAGTTGGAAAAGTCAAACTTGGATCAGTTCACAGATTCTGCAGGTCTGAGTCTGATTCCTTAAGGGTTTGAATGGTTTAATTCAGTGGCTGCTCTGCAGGCACTTTTGATGGATAACCACATTCATACTGATCAAAGGAAGAAGAGAACTGGAAACTGGAGATTACCTGTGAATCTGATTGGAGTTTTTTTTAAGTGAGATAAACTGGACATGAGTTGTCCTTGCGCCTGGTACGGATCAATATAACCCTATAGCCCCTAGTAATGCCTTTGACATCAGCAGGTACTGAGGCAGGGAGTGACCTGCTCTCCCAGCCTTATGTGCCTATGAGGAAGAGCAAAAGCAAGCAAAGAGAAGGTATCTCAATTAATTTCCCTGAGGACCTAAAGCCCTTCAAACATGGTCATCAATCCTAGGCTGTTTTACAATCCTTTCAGTTGTTTGATTCAAAATGTTGTAAAAGGCTGCAGTTCATCTGGGTAAGCTTCTAGTTATTCTTCAGAGACATAAACTGTACAGCGGACTGAGTAGAGAGCAACTGCTTGATAGTATTCGTTTACACTCAGCTGTATTATTTACATGGACTTTATAAAGTATTTGCAGGAATATTCTTAGTCTTCAGGTGGTTTTTTGCCATGGCACCAGCTGGAGAAGGGGGTGGTGCCTGATGTTGGGGAGGAAAGGAGCTGCAGTTGTGCTCACTTGTTGTGCTCTGCACTTCAGGTTCTATTCCCACAGCGAGGGACATGAGCCAACTCTGCTCCTCATCAAGACAACAGCGAAAGAGGTGAGGCAAAAGACAAGTGATTAAATTGGAGTTTGAGCAGTATGTAATGCTGTGGCACAGCTGTTTATACTAAAATAAATAAGTGAGGTTTGGCTTTGTTTTTTTAAGAATCCATGCTTTAAATTATTCTGTTTGTTGGTTATAGGACTATGCATTCTTGGGCAGACCTAGCAAACCAAGTCTTTGTTAACTGCTTTTTCTATTGCAAGTAGTGTGGGGTGATGGACTAGAGTAGCTCATTTTACTCTTGGACAGACTCTGAAATGCAGAATCAGAGGGACAGAGTGGGAATTGTGCTAAAGTTATGATCATTTTCATTTTCTCAATGATATGAGGAAAGAAAGTAGCAGAATTTAAAAGGTATGAATAATGTTGGACTACATGCTGTGAAAACAAAAGCCTTAGTTCACCTCGTTCTTGATTGGGAAAAGAATAAGCCTAGAAAGCTCTGAGAACCTGAGGAGGAGTGCACATGTCCCTTTTTTTCTGCTCCTGTGTGTGACAATATTGGACAGCATAATGTGAAAACAACAACATGCTTGTTTAAAAAATTAATACATAAAACAAGAAGTCTTCCCAGAACCTTCACAGGAGGGCATACATGAACTTCCTGTAATGGTGGTTTTGTGTGTGCCACTGTACATGACTTTTCAATATTCTTTATCTAACATTAAGCTGTTACTGCAGCCTGTGGGCTTTATTCCTGCCTATACAGAATCACAGAATTACTGGGTTGGAAGAGACCTTTAAGATCATCAAGTCCGACCCAACCCCAACACCTCAGCTAAACTCTGGCACCCAGTGCCACATCCAGGCTTTTTTTAAACACATCCAGGGATGGTGACTCCACCACCTCCCCGGGCAGGCCATTCCAGAACTTTATCATTCTTTCGGTAAAATTTTTCTTAATATCCAAGCTGTATTTCCCTTGATGCCGCTTGAGACTGTGTCCTCTGTCAGGCTGCCTGGTGAAGGAGACCAACCCCCACCTCACCAAAGCCACCTTGCAGGAAGCTGTAGAGAGTGATAAGGTCACCTCTGAGTTTCCTTTTCTCCAGGCTGAGCACCTCCAGCTCCCTCAGTGGTTCCTCACAGGGTTTGTGTTCCCAGCCCCTCTCCAGCCTCGTTGCCCCCTCTGGACATGCTCGAGTGTCCCAACGTCCTTCCCAAACTGAGGGGCCAGAACTGGACACAGTGCTCAAGGTGTGGCCTCACCAGTGCTGAGTACAGGGGCAGAGTGACCTCCCTGCTCCTTCTGGCCACATTATTCCTGACACAGGCTATTGCTACAGGGTGATACGTTCCTGACACAGGATGCCATTGGCCTTTTTGGCCACCTGAGCACTGTCCAGCCACCTTGTCCCCAGACTAAAACATTGCAGGGGGTTGTTGTGGCCAAAATGCAGGACTTGGCACTTGGGCTGATTCAACTTCATCCTATTGGACTCTGCCCATCCCTCTGGACTCTGTTCCAGGTCTCCCTGCAGAGCCATCCTACCTTCTGACAGATGGACACACGCTCCCAGCTCAGTGTCGTCTGCAGATTTACCAGCTAAAATCTCAATCCCCTCATCCATGTTCTCAGTAAAGATATTGAACAGGGCTGGCCCCAGCACAGAGCCCTGAGGGACACCCCTGCTGCCTGGCTGCCAGCTGGATGCAGCACCGTTCACCAGCACTCTGGGCCGGCCATCCAGCCAGTTGTGAACCCAGCACAGAGTGCTCCTGTCCCAGCCCTGGGCTGCAGCTTTGCCAGGAGTGTGCTGTGGGAGACGGTGCCAAAGGCCTTGCTGGAGTCCCGGTACACAGCATTCACAGCCTTTCCTGCATCCACCGGGCAGGTCACCTGGTCATAAAAGGAGACCAGGTTGGTCAGACATGACCTACCCCTCCTGAACCCCTGCTGGCTGGCTCTGATAGCCTGGCCATCCTGTAAGTGCTGGGTGATGACACTCAGGATAAACTGTTCCATTACTTTACCAGGTACTGAGGTCACACTGACTGGCCCATAATTACCAGGATCCTCCTTCCCACCCTTGTTGTCAATGGGCCTCACATTGAGCAGCTTCCAGTCATATGGAACCTCACCAGTGAGCCAGGACTGCTGGTAAATGATGAGAGTGGCTTGTCAAGCTCATCTGCCAGCTCCCTCATCACTCTGGGGTGTATCCCATCTGGTCCCATAGATTTATGAACATCCAAGCAGCTCAGCAGTTCCCTGACTGCCTCCTCCTGGATAACGGGGGACCCATTCTGCCAACCCAGGAGGACAGCTGTCCTGGGGACAAGCCATCTCCCCACTAAAGACTGAGACAAAGAAGGTGTTAAGCCTCTCTGCCTTCTCTTCTTCTGCAGTTCCTATATCTCTGCAGGATAGCTGTCCATGAGCCAGCCCATTTCTACTCTTATTTACATCTGCATAATACTCACCCTCCAGGCCATTTCATAGTTCTGCATGTGGTTTATGTCCATTCAGGCCTGTGTTGAGATGCCAGTGGCTTATGGAATACCCCTGGTGTCTGAAGGTAGAGGGGGGAACAATTATTTTACTTCTTGCTTTGGAACCTGTCAAAAGTCTGGCTTTGTAAGGGATTCTGGTTTTTATAGGATGGTTTGTTTCTTACCCCTCAAAAAAACATGTATTAGCCAAAACAAACAAACAAAAACTAGAAGAAAAATATGGGGGTTTTTCATGCTTATAGTTTTGGGGGATTTTTGCAAAGGGTTGTTCATCCGTTATTCATATGTCTATGGTTAACTTTTAGATTAAGGAAAATTTGCCTTCTGATCTTCTGCCTCTCATACCCATCAGGTTTCTCACATCAAATGGACTTTGGGGTCATTTAGATTTAATTCTAAATCTGAATTTACATTTAAATCGAAATACAGATTTATCTATGTAAAACAAATCTGATCTTCAGAAATTTTGCCCTAGGAGCTCTGCTTGTAATGCTTCTGGAGGCCAAACAGCAAATGTACCTTAGAACAATAATGTATATCATAATTGTTTTTCTGATTTCTGGGGGGAAAAAGTACAGATGCTTTCATCCCACTTTTGGAGCTTCATTGTTTCCTCTGTGTGTACAAGGCAGTGATGTGTATTCCTGATAGCAAAAAATTCTAATGCAAGCACAAGAATCCAGAGTCCAGCTCAGCCCTCAAAGGGTGCTTCTCTTTATTGGAGGATAATGGTCCCCATGTGGTTTCAGTGGATACTCTAAATATCTGAGCTAGCTCAGCATTTGCTTAGCTAAGCTGGCTTTAACCTATACTTTGAAATGTAAGAAAGCCACCAAGGCCACTGTTTGACCAAAAAGTATTCAGGCAGAGGTGCTCATACTGTAACTTGGGACAGCACTGCTGCTTTGGTTGCCAAAGTGAGTGAGTAGGAGTCAGGCTGTACAGGCCTGGAGTGATCTACATTTTGGTACCTGAGGTTATGTTAGTAAATTGTGTTTAGAAAATTTCTCTTTTAAGGCATCAGAGGTATGAAATAATTTATGACACTCTTAGGATTTAGAGATAGCCAACCACTGGTGGATTAAAGCAGCTTAAATCTGTCTTTAGATATAAGTACTTGTGCTGCTTTAATCCACTGGTGTAGAAACTCTGAAACTCAAACTGAAGTAAAGCCTGCAGTTTTGGTCTCTGAAATGTCAGTATCAGTGGGTTTAACACACTTCTTCAGTGGGAAGCCTGACTGTGCTCTCTGTGCCAGGTCTGTGGGGCTTACCTGTCCACTGACTGGAGCGAGCGCCGGCGAGGAGGGAACAAGCTGAGTTTCTTTGGAACAGGGGAGTGCTTTGTGTTTAGGGTGAGTAAAATTTTGTTGTTGCTGCCCAGTACCAAGACAGAACAACTGTACCGGTTAGCTATCACCTCCCTTCCACATGAAGAGGCTGGATTATGTGGAGGAAAAATTTTACTTCTAAGTTTTGTGGTGACTCTTTTTCTCCCCTTGCACGGAACATGTTCTTAAAAGATCATAAGGTTGAAAAGGACCTTTAGGATCATGAAGTCCAGTCACCAACCCAGAAGTACTATCATGTTCACTAGTAAACTATGTCCCCAAGTGCCACATCCACACATTTTTTGAATACTTCTAAGGATGGTGTTGTGGTTTAACACTGGCCAAATGCCAGGCGCCCACGAAAGCTGCTCACTCACCCTCTCCTGCTACAGCTGGGCAGAGGAGAGAAAATTTAACAAAGGGTTCATGAGTTAAGGACTGGGAAAAAAACACTCCAAAGGCAAAACAGGCTCAACTTAGAGATACGGAGTGAATTTATTACGAACAAGATCAGAGCAGCCCGTAAAGAAACCTTTTTCCCCCAGCCTCTCCCTCCTTCCCACTGACAGTGCAGGGATATAGGGCCTGGGAGGTTTGGTCAGTTCTTCACCCTAGGTTTTCTTCCACTCCTCAGGGAGAGGGGTCCTTCCTCTACAATGCCGTGGGGTCCCTCCCTCCGTGAACTTCTCCAGCGTGGTTCCAAGCAGCAGCTCCCTGTGACCTGGTGCAACGTGAGCCCCTCCCACAGGCAAACAGTCCTCCCCAAACTGCTGCAGCATGGGGCACTCTTCCATGGGATGCAGCCCTCCAAGGATAGGCTGCTCCAGGCTGGAAGCAAGGGCCCCCTCTCTCCACCAGGTCTCCAGCGGGCTCACAGCCTCCACCAGCACCCCCTGCTCTGGCCTGGGCACCTCCCGGACACGCTGCAGGTGGATCTCTGCATCCCCAGGGACCCCCACGGGCTGCAGGTGGATCTCTGCATCCCCAGGGACCCCCATGGGCTGCAGGTGGATCCCCGCATCCTCTGTGGATCCCCATGGGTTGTGGGTAGATCTCTGCATGCCCCATGGATCCCCATGGGCTGCAGGAGGACAGCCTATTTCATCATGGTCATCACGACAGCCTGCAGAGGAATCTTGGCTCTGGTGCCTGGAGCACCTCCTCCCCCCTCCTTGGTTATCACAGACGTTTAATCAGACATTACCCCCATTTCTAACTGGCCCAGCCTTGGACAGCAGCATGTCCATCTTCAGAGCCATCAGGGATTGGCTCTGCCAGGCATGGTGGAAACTTCCAGCAGCTTCTCACAAAAGCCACCTCTGTGGCCTCCCCACTATCAAGAACCAGGGCGTGCAAAACTGACAGATAGTCACTCTGCCCCTTCCCTGGGGCCTGACAACCATTTCAGTGCAGAAATTTTCACAATATCCTATCTAAACCTTCCCAGGCACAACTTGTGGCCATTTCCTCTTGTTTATCTCTTGTTAACTGGGAGCAGAGCCTTACCCCAACTGACTCCACTCTCCTTTTATGCAGTTGTAGAGAAAGATGATCTAGAGATGAGAGCTGCAATAAGGTAACTCAGGAATTACTGATTCATTTTTTCAACCACCTAAAAAGCAAAGGAGCAAAGGATAACATCTGGCCTAAAAGAAAGATTGAGCCAAGCTTTGCTGACTATGCAGGTGGAGACTGAGGTGCTGGAATGTTCTTTTGTGAGCAGAACTCTGTGTAGTGTGCGTACACTAATGTCAACTCTGCCCTTTTCTGCTTCTGCAGCTGCAGCCAGAAGTGGAACGCTACGAGTGGGTGATCATAAAACACCCAGAACTAGCCTCAACTGGATCAGAGACAGAAAACCATGCCCAACCAGCTTCTAGCACCCTCTCCTCCAGCAGCATCCCCTCAGATCCTTCAGATCGCCTTTCTCCCTTCTTAGCAGCTAGGCACTTCAACTTGCCTTCCAAAACAGCCTCCATGTTCATGGCCGGCAGCAGTGAGTGCATCATTGTAGGTGAGTCCGTGTGAGAATTCGAACACAGATCCTACCCCATCTCTTCCTGTCCACCTTAGATACATGTAAACATGGTACTGACCCCTTTATCCATTTCAGTATCACCAAGGTAGAGATAAAATTGCCCAGAACCTGACATCATTTCTCAACCAAAATTTTCTGTGGGAAAACCTGCATACAAGCATTTTAGAGAAGAGAGTAACTCATGGCTTTAAGTATAGCCATTCCTTCATACTGCCTAATTCACAATAAGAAGTAGTTCTCAAAAAGGAGCTTATTTTGCATCAAGGCTTTTGAAACACGGAGTAAGCTATAAAACATGTTAATTCTCCAGGAACTTTATTGGATCTGTGGTGCTGCTGACATTGGCAAAGATCTGCTTAGTAAGGTTGTCACTTAAATGGGATTTATAAGGAGCAGATCTAAAATCATAGTTGTCATTTTCCCAAAAGTCTTTACTTGACACTTGTTAGGATAGTAACTGGCCTATAATTTCCTCTGTAATGTCAAGTGTTGGCTGATTTCCCACTTGGCAGCATGTGCTCTAATCATAAAATCATGGAATTGTTTAGCTTGGAAAAGCCCTCTAAGACCATTGAGTCCAGCCATTTCCCTAGCACTGCCAAGGCCACCACTAACCAGTGTCCCTGGTTCCATATCTACATGGTTTTTGAACACTTCCAGGGATGGTGACTCCACCACTGCCCTGGGCAGCCTGTTTAAGTGCCTGACCACCCTTTCCATGCAGAAATTTTCCCAATATCCACCCTAAATCTTCCCTGGTGTTTGAGGCATTTTCCTCTTGTCCTGTCACTTGGTCCTTGGGAGCAGAGCCTGACCCCTATCAGGTTCCACCCTCCTTTCAGGGAGGTGTAGAGTGTGATGTATCCCACCAGCTCTTTCTACCAGCTTTAGGTAAGGGAGTCACTTATACTTACTGTATACTACACTATGCTATACAGGCTTGGGTGGTAGCTACATGGAAGTGAGTGTTGTACACAGCTCCAGCTGTGGACCAGAATCCCCACCCTTTTGATTCTTCAGATGGCTTTAGTAACTGATCTTTGATGCCCAATAAGCCATAGGGAATCTTCCTTTTTGTTCTCCTGACATATTTCTGTCTAATTTTATGTCAGTTCTCTGCGTTTTCTGACTGAAAGTTCTGTGAACCTTGACATAGACCCACAGATAACCAAAATGCTTTGAACTCTCACATCGTTTATAATGATTTTGAAGACCAAACCAGTGCTGTTACTTACTGATCTTGTTCTTCTCCCAGCTTTGATTTTTGACTACTAACAGAATTATTTGGTTTTCCTTTATTGGAGAAAAATTTGAGGTTGTAGCTTCCAATATCCTCCAGCACTGAAATACAAATCTCAAATGCAGGTAGTTTTTGTTCTTGCTGAGTTGCATTACTTTTCTTTATTACCATTGAAAGATATCATCCAGTTCTGATATTATAATTTAAAACCTATACATCTGATCCTATACTGTTACATCTGGAGACAGCAAGCAGACATTGCTGAAGGCTTCCAGTTGTTCCCCATGGGAAAAGCACTAAGGTATTTGTACAGCTGTTTCCCATGCCAAGAAATGCAGAGATATCCTTACCCTGTCTTTGTCTCTTCCCAGGAGGTGGTGATGGCCAGGCTCTGTACCTTGATGCAGATCTGAACCATGGGAGAACCAGCCACTGCAACACTTTCAATAACCAGCCACTGTGTTCTGAAAGCTTCCAGATCTCCATCCTGGAGGTGTGGGGCTTCAGGGACACCATGAATGGTTGATGTGACTATCATTAATCAGCTAGTTTTTCAGTTGTCCAAGGTAAATTCTGATACAGCAGCTAAGTTAGAACATCCTTTCTGCTGGGCTCAGTGCTGTGAGTCGTTCCTAAGTGGTGCATTTGGATGCAGGCCTAGTTGTTTACTCTTATTTTATTTAAGACAGGTGAAGTAATGTATCTGGTTAACTGTTTGTCCCTTTACCTCTAGAGATCTGTATTCAGGGACTGTTGGTAAAAATGAAAATGTGATGAATTCAGAGCCATACTAGATGGATACAGGCCCTAATAACAGAATAGGTTTGAGTCCACAGTTCCTCAGAGGCACAGCCCTGGCTGAGCTGTGCTGCAGAGCTCTGAGCCACTGGCACCAGTACCTGGCCTGAGCCAGGAATATCAAATGTCTCCTCACAGGGAGCCTGGTGATCTCAGATCTGACATAGAAGAGTAGTTCATTAAATCACTGCCCTCCTATGAGCAGATGTTGTACAGACAAATCAGTACCATTAAGTTATGAAGCTCTTCATTCACACCAGAACCATGATTGCTGATTTTCTTGTACCAAAACCTTTGACATGTTCCACTTGCATATGTTAGAGTAGTCTGCCTCTGAGAAAGGCATCCAGGCTGGACAGTGATATCTCCAAGTCGTGATTTTGTTTACATTCCTATTCCATATCAGTATGATGACTTCAGAGTGACTCCCTGTGTCAGGCAGCTGAAAGCCAGAGAGTATCTGCAGTGCTCAGAAATGTTTGTTTCCTCATCTTTCCTGGGAGCTGAAATGAAGCTTTAAATCTGAAAATAACTGTGCTGATATCCCTGTGTGTTTGGGGAATTAGACCTGGTGATAGTGGGAGCTTAATCCTCTCCCCTCAAGTAAAGGAAGGAAAGCAGGAGGCAAATCTGGGAGTGAACGGATTTCTCAGGTGAACTAGAGGCAACATTGTTTATCCAAATATCTTCCCAATGATGAGATCCCTTCTGAGAAGCTAACAGTTTTCTTCCTGTATATTCTGGTAGGCTTTGGGTGATGAAAAGAGGATTTGCTCATTCTTGAGCATTCCTGCATTCTCTGCAGGCATGCCTTGTGGCATGTGATGTCTAGAGGCAATTCCCCAGAGTCTTTATCCAAAAATTGCACTATCTGTTGTGGAAATTCTCCCACATGAAGCACAAATACATGAACATCAGTGAGTAGTCCACAGCATACAACAGGATGCTCAGAGCTTCAGTGAGTAACTCACTAGTAAGACTTATCACAACAGGGAAAATGAAGGGAAAGAGAAATTGCTGATTTTCTAAACAATTCAATCTAAAAAATTGCTTTAGAGTGGGATTTTTACTTAATGTTATTGCTACTTAAGCTTGAAGTTCATTAAAAGAAAAGATTTAAATGAATAATGTTAAAAGCTGGGCTGGACAGGGTCACATTCATATTCAGAGGTCTGAGGTGAGCTTTTGGTCATGCTGGCTTGTCCAGCTTGCCAGCCATGACAGTACCTCATGGCTTGGGAAAGAGTCACCTTTTGCAGAGTATGTGAATAAACTTGGCAAAAATAAGATTTGCTTTTTAAGGTGCCATTTTGAATTTTTTCAAAATAACTCTTTGAAAAATTAGCCTATGTACAGAACAGTTTAAAATGTCTTTTGCACCATTTGTATTTGCAATTGGATTCTCTCACCCTGAGAGTCAGCATTGGGCCTGTCTTTCTCCTTCCCACACTGAGTTCTGCCCAGTTGTTGTTTCACAGGTTTACCATAAGCTTGATTGAACTGCAAGAAGTAATTCAGTTATACTGATATATTTTGATGTGAAAGAACTCAGTCATATCTGGCTTTTTACAAACACTGGCTGATGCTGCCTTCTATTTTTCCAAGCCACCCATGTCTCTTTGCCCTTGCAGGTATCCCACAAGCTTCCTCAGACAGAAGAAATCACTCAGAAAGTATAGGTTCTACTTAGTGTAGGTGGGAGTTCAGTTTGGTTTGCATCTCCTCTTTTGAGCTTGTCTGAGGAGGTGCCCTTGGGAACCAAAAGCAACTCAAAAACACGATAGTAATAATTTCCAGTTTGTTGTCAGAAATTCCCGGAGCTGTGTTTGGGTAGAATTTGTAGGAGTGTAATGCTCTACTCCAAATGAATGTTTTATCTGCAAAACCTTGGCTGCATCTGGCAGTGTGATGGGATTTCCTCGCTCCCATCCCTGCCGGGTGCAGCTATGTCAATACCTTGTCTTAAGCCATATCTAAGGAACATTTCTCAGAAACATGTTCCTTTCCCTGCTCTGTTCTTGGTGCACAGAGCACCAAGATTTGGGTGGTTAGAATCTGAAATAACTCCTGGTTCCTCAGAAACTCATCATAGAATATCAGTGTGAGAATCCAAGGAGCAGTACTGGACGCTGGGCACAGGACTGGTTTGGCTTGATGAAGTACTGCCCTGCCACAGCCACCATGTGGGACTGATCTGTGTGGTTCAAACTGGAATAGCCTGGATGACCAAGAAGCAGCAAGAATCCAGAGAGAGCAGTTTTCAGTGCTGCAGCAACTTCACACAATCCTTGTGTTCAGTAAAAATGGATATTCCTTGTCATGTGTAAGTCCTCATCCGTCATTCCTGCTGTGGTTGTGAGACACCTTAGAAGAACAGCGTTTTGACTTGGTTATCTTTCCAGTAGCAGAGAGGCATTTTTCCTGTGTTGTTAATGGTTGTTGCTGACCAACTGTATATCTAAGTTCAAACCCTTTGTTTCATGCAAAACTCTTGAGATAGACACCACAGGCTGCTTTTGAAGACAATGGCTACAATGGGCACCTTATCAGAAAGTGGAGTTATCTCAAATACTCCAGCCATGAAGTGCTTTAGTCAGTTGTTACTTGCAGCTCTGCACATCTGTTGAAGTAGGCTGTAATCCCTGTTTGTGATCCTGCTGGCAGCAGCAAGAGTGCCAGAGTTACAGGATGGGCTTGGGCTGGGAGCTGCAGGCTAGGCATTGGTTACCACAGTTCTGTGAGAGCATCTGTGCTTTCCTGAAAAGCTGCTTTTTGCTTTGTCATTTTCCTTGAAGGCAGAAAATATTAGAAACTCCTGACATCAGAAACCTGACTTCACTGTAAATGACAACCAAACTGTTTGCAGGCCATGGGAACTGTATCCAGCTGCAGCCAGGCTGGACAGACTTCACTGCACCTGAGCTTGTCTTTCCTGCAGCTCCTGCACTGATGCAGCATGTTAATCAACCTCCTGTTGATAGAGACAAATCAGCCAAGGGAAGGGAAAAATTCTCATTTCCTCTCTGATGACATATCTGAAGTCAAAATAGAGTGGGGGCCAGTACTGTTCTTTGAAGAGTTAAATCATGCCAATAGAGATCTGTGGTGAGCCACAGAGAGGTAACATATACAGATCCATGAACTGCTCTTCATGTGTGTGTATTGAAAGTGTGTACCTTTGTCCTTGGAAAATCATTCTCTTTTTTGGTGGAGCAGACTCTCCTCTGCCCATGGGAACACTGATGCCACAGTCAGGAGCTGATCCACAGCCGTGGCACTGCGAGAGCTTGGCTCCTGCCAGTGGCACTGAGTCGGGCTGTTGGGTACAGCCAAGGCGTGGGCACCTGGCTGTTCTGCAGCATTCTGTCATGGATTTCAGACTATTCATAGTCAGAATGAATGTGTCTGTACTATTTGGGGTGATGTTTTCTTCAGATGAGTGGTGATGTGCTGCCAAGCTGGTTTTCTACCCTATCTTGGAATCACTGCCCTACGTCAATGGTATTTTTGTCACTGTGCAGAATCTTGGATATTAAAGGTATTTGACTGTGGAGGCTGCTGGCTTTGTCCTTTATTCTTGTCTTTTCCTTCTTGAAGGGCTCGTAGCAAAAGGCACCCTGAAATACAGAGAAACCCTGGAGCATGTGTTCTCTGACAGAGCTCTCATTGTGGTGAGGTGGTGACATGGTTCCTGATCATTTCAGATCTCAAAAGACTTCCGCTGAGATCAGGTGTCAAACTGACTCTGAAGTCTCTAGATAGCCAATTCTGACATGAGCCTTCTTCCCACTGCAGGGCCAGAGAGCATGGTTTGCCCCAGCCTAGGTTTAGAATGGAGGTTAGGGGTGTCCTCTGGCCACCAGCAGCACCTGTAAGTCGCAGTCCGACCATACAGTGACCAAGGACGTAAATTTAAAAAGTGGAATTCCACAAAATTTGGGGGTTTAAACAAACTGCTGTCAGGCCAAAGGGATTTGGGTATTTCCCCTCAAAATAGTCCCACCCCCCTATATCCACCTCACACACAAATCTGGCTGCCTCGTGGTGCTGTACACTTCCAAGAGGTGAGCTGGAGAGGTGGTTTAAGGCAATGCAGAGTGGAAAAGGGATTGCTGAGCTGGCAAAAGCAATTCCCAGATGATTAATTTTCCAGCCAGCTCTGCACTGCCAGGAGGTTTGCTGCACAGGAAGCCCGTGGCCACTAGAGGTTCCTCTCAGCCTGGTCCTGTGCCTCCATCACCAGTAAATCTATCCTTGCAATCTAAAAGAGCTTTCTTTGCATGGTTTCCAAAGGCAACCTGAGCATTAAATACCATAAATAAGAATTTTACAACTCCCTTGAAATCTGTAAACTTAATCATGAAGGTGCTTAGTAGCAGGAAGGTGTAAGTGAGGGGGAGTAAGGAGCTGAGCAGTGCAGGCAGCTGTTTTGGGACCTTGCAGCTGCTGTAAACCCAGTGACTGAGACCTGAGAGGGGAATGTGCTTGATTGCATCAGGCAGCAGAACTTGGTGTCCTGCCTAGAAATCACAGTGGAAGGAAGGTCCTGGATGATGTCTCAGGGCTGGTAGCAGCTACAGGAGCCTGAACTGGAAAAGGAAGGCTGTGCTGTGTCTGCTGTGTTGCTACAGTGTGAGAAGAGCCTGATGTTTGCCAGTTGTGCTTTTTTTTTCTGGATTTTCTGTACAGGCTTTTATGTAAATGTCTCAGAGACATCTGCTTCCTTGAGAGATGTTTTATAACCAGCTGTGGCACGATATTGGCTCTGACAGCAAATTAAAGGGTTTTCTGCCTTTTCAAGCCCCTCACTGGGTGTTTTCAGCTCTGCCCTGCTATTGCCCTTCCTAAGCACTGCTTTGGGCTGCAGAGCCTTTGCCTGAGCCTCTTGGAGGGTCGTGGCTCCACTCCTTGTCTGTACTCTGGTGACATAGGCTGCTGCTGACTGATTTCAGACTACACAAACAGCTCTTGGGTGGAGCTGGGTACAGACTTCAGCTGGGGAAAAGTGGACCATGTTTGTTCCTGCTTTGCAAACCTGCAGCTGGCTGCTGCTGGGCAAGGGTAGATAAGGTACCAGGACTGTTGGCGCTGTCCTGAACCCAGGGATGCACCTCCCAGTGCTGACACAGCTTCAGTCCAAGGCCTCATGTTGAGTCACCTCCCTTTCCGTGGTTAAATGTCCTCCAGAGTTATGGCTGTGCCCTCCACATGTCATTGACTGAAGGGTTTCTGACTGGGCTCGTACTCCTGGTCCCTCAGCCATGAGATGAAGTAGGCAGGTCTGGAATCCTGTGGAGAAAAGTGCAAGCCCAGCAAGCCAGTGATCAGTACCTCATCCTCCCAGCCTGTGTGATGCTGGATCCTGTGTCCCATAAATGACTGAGTACACATTTTTGATCCGTGAGCATTCCAGAGCAGCATTGGCTGCACCAGCTCAGCAGCCCAGCTGGCTGCAGCCAGAACTCTCCCACTGGCAGTGGCTGGGGCACAGTCTGTTCCTCTTCCTTAGACATCCTCCTCATGCTGAAATCCTCCTCCTTAAACTTCTCTGGGTTTATGTGCAGACCCACTTTTGCTTCCTTGCTCTCTGAAACTCTTGGCTGTGCCGCAGGGAGCCAATCCCTCTCCTAGAACATTTTTTTTTCCTTTTGCGTCCTTACCTGCTGCAGGGGTCTTGGCACTCACAGCTTGACGATGCTCTGAATTCAAGCCCAAGAAAGACCGCAACTCAAACAAGGTTGGCTGCTCACTGTGAATCCTGCAGAGCAACAACTTGTCCAGTTTTGTTCAAGGGAGGTTTAGGGCTGAAACTCTACAAACTATCACTGGTGAGCCGGGTCTAGGTGTACATCCAGGCCAGTGTCTTATCCATGGACTTCCTGCATGGCAAATCACACCTGCCTGAGGATGGCCCTGCCAGTTCCAGCAGCACAAAGCCAGTGGCTGTGCGGCTCCTGCTGAGCTGTGATGCCCTGCAGTCCGGGTTCTGGCAGCCAGCTGGTACAAGGGGTACATCTGCATCAGTCCTTGGCACCCCTAGAGCTTTGCCACAAGCAGCTGTGTCTCTGTACTGCAGCACACTGCAGCCACCCACGCCCCTCAGCTGGACAAGGGGATAACCCTTGGGCACAGTGCAGCAGTGGAACTCAGCCAGAATGCTGCAGGACTTCCCCATGGCCCCGCTCAGCCCAAGTTATTGGGGAAAGAGGCAGCAATGTCTCAGGGATCTGAATTTCCCCAGGTTTGGCTGCATGTCCCACAGAACCAGGCAGTGAACTCCAGCCCTGCTTCCCACAGGGAAGGGCTGTGGTGGAGCTGGAGCAGAATCCTCCCCCCGGCCCATTACCCACCCTTCAGAGAAAGCCAGAGGAGAATGGATTTCAGCAGTTCCACAGCTCACAGAAATACTTGTGGATGCTCCTATAAGGATCTGCCTAGCGAACAGCCATAATCTCTCTCTCAGGTGCATTAGTCTTTTCTTGCACTCCAGAACACCAGCCACAGCTCCTGCAGGATACTGTGCTCTTGTGGGGTGAAGTATTTCCCAGAGTCATGGCTTTCCTTGCAGCCCACCATGGCTTGTGCCCCAGGGTTGACTCCAGCTCAGACACTGAACTCAGCAGTTCAGCTGAGTCCAACCCAAGGACTGCAGAGCCGTAGCTCCCAGAATTCCTCAGGGTGTGGGTCTCCTCAGGATGGCTTTCTTCCCTAATGAGCAATAACAGACTCATGAACAGATTTTTGAAATTGCAGAAGTAGAAACCACAGGAGGAATAACTGACTCACTGAGGAAATCTTACTAATGTGTTCAAGAGAGCCTTGGGGTAAAGGCAGGGGCAAGTTAGGGCTTTCAAAGGAAGTATAGGAGCACCTCTCCAGACCAGCTGCCTTGCCTTGTGCTCAACCCTCTGGCAATGTTGGAGACACCTCCAGCTCAAACCAGTCTCTTGGGGAGCATTTCTAGCCCATATTTAGGAGGGAAATGTGCTACACCTCTGGTTGGTGGGAGCAGATGTTTGCTTCCTATTCCCTGGGCTCAGAGCAGCTGGGCCAGATCCAGTCCCAGCTCCTGGGCTGTCCTGTGAGATGTTTGCAAAGAGGGTCCAGAGCTGCCCAGAGGAGGAAGGGCAGGCTCTTGTCCCATGAACCAGCACAAACACACACACGGCAGAAGCTTTTGGCCTGATTTGCTCACGACCTTTGCCGTGGTCCGTCCCTCAGGCAGCTGGAGCCTGCTTGCCGGCGCTGGATCTGTGTTTCCTTGTACACAGAACAAGGGTACACTCCAGTCAGCTCCAGCCCTGCCTTTACGCTGGTTTTCCCAGGCAGGGGATGTTTTTAGGGGTTTAATATTTAATCTGCACCCTACTGAAGAGGAGAACTTCTAGAGGTTATGAGGGCTGGGAGATGGCTGCTCAAGTCCTCATCCTTCCCAGTGTCTGTGTGCCTCCAGCCTGGGAGGTTTTCAGAAGGGCAGTGATGGGAAATCTAGGGATGTGAATCCATGTGAAAAGCCATTTGCCAGGGATGATGAAAGGCACATGATGAACACACTGCTCTGGGCAGGAGCAGCCATGTCCAACAGAGAGCTCTTGTGGCCCCAGGCACTGCCACAACAATGCCAGTTCCCCTGGTCACGCCAAGGCTGTGGGACCAGCTCTGTTCCTCCTTGTGCATGGGAATCAGGGTCTCCCTTTTCCCAAGGCTGCAGAAATGGGGATTATCCAACAGGTCTCCCTTGATGCCTGGAGCCAGCCACTGTCCCCTGGCCCCAAACAGCCCTGGTGTTCTCCAAAGGACCTTGTCCTGAGCCCATCCTCCCTACTGCTGGTCCCTCACCATCACCAAAGCAACCATGGATGGATCTGTCGTGAACGCCCTTGGGGGCCAAGAATCCCTGTATCCCAATCCCAGATGTTCCCTACTGCCCTTCCTGCAGGCTGTGTCATCCCCAGGGCTGTCTGGTGAGATCCAGCACATCGAGCTGCTGCCTCCCACCCAGCCGGGAGCTCCGAGCCTGCAGCTCCCAGTGAGATGCAGAGATCTCCATCCAAGGGCTGCTGCAGCACTTGGAAGTTTTCCTGCAGGCACAGAAATGAGGAGGGAGGGCTGGACCACAAGGATGAGAAGTGCCCAGGGAACAAGCAGTGGCTGTTCCAGTGAGCCAGTACCTCAGCAGATATTACTAATACACATGAACAGGCATTCTGAAATAACCTGCTATTCCTGAGCTCAGCTTCCCCATGTGATCTTGACTTGTGTCAGCTGATGGGAAAAAATCTCTGTGTGGAAGAAACAGCTGTTCCTTGAAAAGGCCTAAGACTGTGCAGGCCATCCCTTGCCTCTGGGCTCAGCCAGCCTGGAGCCAGCTGGGTGTGAGGACAGAGCCCTGTGTATCCTGGAGGGAAGATGGAGGAGGGACCAAACTGAGATTTGGTTGAGATGTTTGGCTGGGTGGGGGCTCCCTGTCCTGATCTTAGATATGGGGCTGCAATCTAAACACAGTCCCCCTATGTTGAAGGGAGGTGTCCTCCCTTTCCCAGCACACACCAAGAGTGTCCAGCTGCTTTCTCACTCCAGGGAGAGAACAGAGTTTGGAAGGGGAGTGTCCAGTGCAGGACCAGGCTGTGAGGACATCGTGTGGCTGCACTCATCCCTGCTGTCTCCAGTTTCCATCAGGGACTAAAGGTGCTGGTGTTTCCCCCTTTCCCAAAAGGAGTCACAAAACTGGTTTTATGCTCAATGTAAAACCTCTTGTTTTTTTAAACCCTTGAAGCCGTGCTGGAAAACACAGTGCTTGACTGGCACTTTTATTGTTCCCTGGGCTTTGTGCCATGTCTGTCCTTACCTCTGCCTTTCTGAAGAATGCATGAACTTTCTGAACTAAGAAATAAAATATATAAAATCAGCTTATTTTAATCTGTTCAACCTATGCTGCCCTTTAATTTCTGTGCTGTACTTAGAGGATATGGTAGAAAGAGGAACAATTGTTTTCATATCTCCCCCACATCTTTCCACTGAGTCTCCTCTTCCCCCTTCCTCTTTTCTGAGCCAACATCCCTGTATGATCTTTTGTCATCTGCAAATGCTCTTGCCCTTTTCATCTGCAGCCACTGAACTTTGCCATCTTGGCTGTGTCTTCTGCAAAACTTGGTGATTAGTGCAGCCGTGGCTCTGCCCCAGCAAGGAGCCCAGACTGAAACTGTCTCTGCAGTAGGCAATGCCTGCAGAGCCTGTGACAGCTGCCTGTGGTCAAGAGCAGCCAGTGACACCTGGCCTGTACCAGCCCAGGGCAGCAGGCCCAGGGCAGTGACCATTCCCTGTGCTGGGCACTGCTGAGGCACCTCCAGTGCTGGGGTCAGTTCTGAGATCCTCACAACAGGACTGACACCGAGGGGCTGGGGCATGTCCAGGGAAGGGAACGGAGCTGGGAAGGAGCTGGAGCCCCAGGAGAGGCTGAGGGAGCTGGGAAGGGGCTCAGCCTGGAGAAAAGGAGGCTCAGGGGGGCCCTTGTGGCTCTGCACAACTCCTGACAGGAGGGGACAGCCGGGGGGGTCGGGCTCTGCTCCCAGGGAACAGGGGCAGGATGAGAGGGAACAGCCTCAAGTTGTACCAGGGGACGTTCAGATTGAGTATTAGGGAAAATTTCTCCATGGAAAGGGTGGTTTGGCACTTGCACAGGCTGCCCAGGTAGTGATGGAATCACTATTCCTGAAAGTGTTCAGGAAATAAGTAGGCTTAGAGTATTTGGGGACAAGGTTTAGTGGTGGCCTTGGCCAAGCTAGAGTAATGCTTGAATTCAAGGATCTTGGCTGTCTTTTCCAACCTAAACAATTTCATGACATATGGGCAGCCTTAAAAGCTCTAGAAAACAGAGAACTGGGCTTTGGAAACCCTGGGGTCATTATCCAGATCTTCTGCTTTGGTGCCATCGATGTGAGCAGGTCCATGGCACACAGTAATTTCTCCTATCAAATATCATCTTTCTTGGGTATTTCAGCCCCAAGGGCAGCACATCTCCTGCCAGCAGTGGTGGTCATGGGCTGAGGCCTGGGCTGCACCTATGACACAAGTGTAAGTGGCCAGCAGGAACCTGCAGGTAACCAGCTGCCCCCTGCTCTACTGAAAACTTGAACTGGAGCCTTTGGGGGTCTCTGAATTTCCCTGTGGTGTGTTCTCTTTGCTACAACAGGTCTGAATAATGCCATCTTTAGGCATGATGGAGCTTCCTTCAAAAGATGCCACACCCATGGTTGATGATGAGCCTGGGTAGAAGAAATCCCAGTCAGCCTCTGGCACACAGGAGAGAGGTGAAACAGCCCCAGACTGGGGTCCCACAATGCGTCCAGCCCCCACTTTTCCTGTCTGCAGCAGCCAGAGACATTCAGGGCTCATTCCCCTTTGCAGTGTAACAAATCCCAGCCCCCGGGGCTGGGCTGGTGGTGAAATCTATGTTCTTTTCTTCTCCATCCTGCCGAGGCAGCTCTAAAATACCATCTCCATCTCCTGAGGCTGGATATGTCCCTGGCTGCAGGCACCAGTGCTTTGGTCTCCAGGGGCTTAGGGGAGAAGGCAGCGCGTGCAGCCAGAGACAGAGCACACCCTGAGAGCTCAGACCAGTGTACCGGTCTCAGGATATGAATTTTGGGTTTGGGTGAGCATTTCTTCCAACCCAAGAGGAACAGAAACTCCCTCTCACTGCTGCAGCTTTTTCTGCTTTCTGGTAGTCTTGATCCTTTCCAACTTGGTTGTTCCAGAGGAGGTGCCCATGCCTTTGGAAAGCAGGCTGGTCCCCGCAGCCGCCAGTGGGTACGGCGGGCTGCCCGCCCGGGCGGGGCTCATACAAGCAGATGTCACCTCGTCCCCATGATTAGCCAACTGTCCTCTGCCACAGGACGTGTCACAGAGGGGGTGGAGGAGAGGAACTGCCCGCTAAACCCAGGAAAATTACGCTTAAAATAAAAAGGTCTCGTGCCTTCTTGCTCGGTGCTCGGCAGCAGCTCCAGGGGCAGCCAGGGCTCCATTTTCCCCAGCAAACCAAGCAAGGAAACAACACCCTGAGAGGGGAATAACCATAACAAAGGAAACACATCCCGTCTGCCTTTCAGTTTGTCTTTTCTCAAACAAAGTAATAACTGAGTGCTGGTTAAGTTGGCTCACCCACAACATTTTTGGTTGAGTGGTCCTGGGCAGCAGGGAGACAGCCAGGAAAGGCACTGGCTGCCATATCCCTTGTCCAATAGCGGGGCAGGGAGGTTTCCTGCCCCACTGTGAACTAATGGGGGCTGCCAGGGGTCAGAGCACAGCTCCCGTGGTCCCCCTGACCAGCAGAGTGAGACTGGGGCACTGCCAGCACCCACACCCAGAAATACATCTGCAGAAAAACTGGTCACCCCAACCCATGAACAGAACAATTCCTCTGGACAATCTGACCCTGTTTTGGCAAATTTCTTTACCCAGTCAAAAATATCCTTCTCTAAGTGTATTAGTCAAGCCCAACAGAGAATGTGTGCAGGAGGAGAGTGGGAGGTGGGGCTAACACTGCATCCGTGAACTGCAGAGGATGGGACCTTCAGGGGCTCCCAGACAGCTGCCACTGAGCTGCCACAGGCACCAACACCATCTCAGTTTCATCTCTAGCTCTTGAGGGGTCATAGGCATGGGAACCTGGAGGAGAGGCTGGCAGGCACGGCATGACAGCATGCCAGAGGTGATGCTCTGTAGGAGTGCAGGAGCCAAGGCAGGAGGAGCACAAGCACAGCAGCTGTGTAGGAATACTTGGGAAGTGTCAGAGGTATCGATGCAGGACAACCCCTAGCCAGGGAATAATGTGCAATGACTCCATGATTCAGAAGGCTGAACAACTGCTTTATTACAGCTATACTATATTATACTACACTCTGCTAATACTAAATCATACTACTAAAGTACTAAAGAAAAACCCGTGACCCCTTACACACAGTCATGACACAGTTTTGACCTAATTGGTCAATCAATCAAAAAAACAATGATCACCAGAGTCCAATTCACAAATCCCTTTTGGTAAACAATCTCCATAATACATTCCACATGTGCCAAAAAACAGGCACACCAAGTAGAGATAAGAATTGTTTTCTCTTCTCTCTCTGAGCTTTCTCACTGCCTTCCCCAGGAAAAATCCTGGGAGAGAGAGTTATGTCTCTCTCTGTTCAAAGAAGATGTGAATACCACACAGAGGGATTGGATTTAATTTGCTTTTTGGTAGTGAGGACTCTGATGTGTGCTGAGCCAGGCAGGGAGGGGAGAAGAGACTCCTGCCCCGCTGCATCTCCCAGCAGCGGTTCTTCAGCACCTTGTGCTCAGCAGCTCTGCAGGAAGGTGCTGTTCCGCCAGCCAACCAAGGTTTATCTCCCTCCCTACCTGCCAGGGCCACAGGCCAAGGGAGAGCTGGCAGCACAAAGAAGCAGGTTGTGGGGGCAGAGCCATGGCACTGTCCCAGCTCAGTGACAAAGGACACATTGGGAGCAGTGCAGCACATGGTTCTGAAGCAGTTCCCACCCAGGCAGCAGAAAGTTTCTGCCCTCACTAACCTGGATTTTCTCCCCAAAACTGAGTGCAATGACCCAAAATCATCCTTCCCTTCCTTGGTGTCCTGTGGCTGCCTATTCTCAGCATCTGCGAGCAGCTGCCAGCAGCTCAAAAAGATTGTGGCACCCTAGGCCTGGATTTATCCTGTCCCCAACATGCTCCTCTCCCTGTGTCCCCAGGGCAGCTCCCAGTGTTGGAAAACATACCAATTTAAAAAATATTTTATATGACTTTAGCCAGGTTTGTTCACCTTTGCCCTGGGGAAGGGAACTGAAGCTTTCTTTCCAGGACATTGTTTCTCCAGATGAGGCCTGATGGACTTGGAGTGGCCCATAGATACCCAGAAAGATAAAAGGCCATCAAGGGAACATCAGTGGCCATCTACCAACACCTACCCCAGACTGCCTCTGGCACAGTTAGAGACATCTCCTCCTGAGAGGACTTATAAAAAATCGAAGAATGAAGATGTAATTAACATCAGAGGTGAGGAGATTCGGATCCAATGGGAAACTGAATACTGGGGGTTACTCAGCTCTGGACCAATGAACTTTGAAACAGTGCATCTCTATGGGTTTTGACTGCATAAAGTTTGGGGAAAATCTTGTAAAAGTGTGTGTCATGGAATGATTCTCTCTCACACCCAGGCTATTCTCTCTCACACCCAGACTATGTGTGGATGAGATAATTTCTGTGGTACATCCTGTTCAGATAATAAAATAATGCCTTGACTCTCTAACATTAAAATGTTGTTGGAGGGTTTTTGTTTTTCCCACAGTTTCAGTCACACCAAGGCAGCAGGAGAAGATGCACAGACAGAGAGTCCTAGTGGCATCCCAGGCTCTTTCTGTGGGGTGATGTCTGCCATGGCTGTGGGAAGATAACAAATACTGCCTGCACTCACAAGCCTCTGGCAGGAAAAAAACATGGCTGGAAGGCTCCAGTGCAGGCTAACCCGAGCCCTGGGTTTGTACTTCTCTGTGTCTCTGCAGGGAGCCCTGGAGCACAGCCCACACGTGGCTCCCAGCCACCAAGCATCCCTCCCACGCTGCATGCCCATCTCACCAAGCATCATGCCTCCAAAATTGCCTCTCCAGGATATGTCAGCTGTTCCAGGCCCCCATTTGCAAACCAGCTTCCCAAAAACCAGGGGTGGGATATGGTGGGAGGTTGGTGTGCTGGGTCTCAGTGTCTGCTTCCAAGAGCTCTCAGATGCAGTGTAGGGACAGGCTCTGTGCTGGGAAAACCACATGGGCTCCTCATAGAAATACAAACCCTGTGACTGGGGACTGAAAATCCCCAACAGCACTACAGGTGCAGCTAGTGGGTTGCCGAAGGGTGCCAAGGGGGAAGGGGGTATGCCATGCAGAGGCCACCCAATGCCCAAGAAATTCCTGCCTTTTCCATGCATGAAGGTGGAACCAGACAGTGATGCCACAATGGAGAGAATCTCCCAACCCAACAGCAGGAGCCATGTGACTTCCACCAGTAACTATGGTAACCCAGAGCAAATAAATGCTATTTTCAAACCATGGGCAGAATCTCCTTGTGAGAATCCCTGGCTGATCCCCGCTGCCAGCTGAGTGCTGGGAGCCAGCATGGATCCCCTGTGGAAGGAAGGATGAAGAGCAGCCCCACACAGTCTGCAGTCCTTGATAGGGCCTTTCAGGAAAAGGATGGCAGAAAAAACCCAGCTTCTCTCCATACCATTCCCAGGAGCTGAAAAAACTGTAGGAACAGGCATGTTTTCCCAGCTGCATTCACACAGAGGCATGGTGTGGAAAAGAGGAAGATCAGAGGGTTTACACAGGGTAGGGAAGCCCGGGACAGAAAGATGAGAAGGAAAAGAGATTAGATCAGGGCAGATGGGGATAGGATAGGATAGGATAGGATAGGATAGGATAGGATAGGATAGGATAGGATAGGATAGGATAGGATAGGATAGGATGGATAGGATAGGATCAGAGGCCCCTGATTGCCTCATCGGGAAGTCCAGCACTGGGGAAATCCCAGGAAAGGTGGGATTTCAGTGGTGGTCATCAGTTAATTAATACCCAAATAGAGCAAGAGAAACCCCTTTTGCAAAAGGCCAAATTCCTGACTCGGGGAGGGAGGAGGAGGCGGGGATGGGCCCCAAGGCCATGACTCCTGCCCTGAGATTTCGGTGAGACACTGCAGGAGACACTGAATGAGGAAATGCTCCACAGGGAGCTCTGTGGCTGGCCAGCGCTTGCTGCCGAGGCCGTGAGCAATGCATCCACTGCCAGACCTGCATTTCTCATTCCCAATCCCAGGACCAGCTCAGCTCCACTGTGTCTATGAGACCTCCAGACTGAAAGCCCACCTGGGCTTGTCCTGAGCTGAGCTGCATTTTTAACACCTTAGCACAAATTCTCTCATGGTACCCAGGGGGCCAGAGCATTTCCTGCCTGTCCTGCAACAATGCAATTCCATGTTGGCATCTCTGTACCCAGACCTGTCCTGCAGGGGCAGGGTGCTCCCAGCTGGCTTCACAGATGCCTTCCACCTTGCTTCGTGACATGGGCAAAACCACCACCATTGCCGTGGCTTTTAGAAATAGATCCCCTGGCAAACAACACTCCAACTTGCCAAAAACCAAATGGGTCAGGGCAGGTCAGCATCTCTGGAGTCCCACATGTAGCATGGAGCAGACAGTGTCCAGCTCCCGCTCACTGGAAGCAGCTGACAGAAGCTGGAGCCCTCTGAAATTGCTCTCCAGGATGTTTGGCACAGACAAGGCCCAGGGCAGCAGGAGAGTCATCTGCCATGAGGCCACTCAGAAAATACCCCCCAAAAGGTGATGGCACCTCTCCCCTGCACCTGCTGGAAAGCTCACTTCATCCCTCTGCTCCTTCCTTGGCATGGGAACAGGCAGCCCAAAATCCTCTTAGGCTGGGTTTTGTTTGGTGTGATGCCATGCCATGCCCTGTGGTGACCCCAGCTCAAAAGGAAAAGGCAGCACTGGAGGTGCCACCCTCACATCCCCCCGACGAACGTGGGCGCATTGGTGCCAGCCTGGCGAGCACCTGGCGCCGGGGCGAGGGGTGAGCGCTGGTTGCTGTGGGAACAGGAATTCATCTGGGTTTTTCTGCATACAGGCTCTGGCCCTTTGCCTTTGATGTTGTGTTCGCCTCCCAGTTTGCATTGAATTTTGTTCCTCCTCCCATTGCCCTTTCCCTGAGGAAGAAATACCCCTGCTGCTCCCCAAGGCAGAAGCAAACCTGGCATGACAGCCTCGGTGTCCCTGCTGAGGGGTGGCAGCGACATCCTGGGGAGGGCTGGCTGTGTGCAGCACGCATGGGGCCAGGACAGAGCCAGCTGTGACCGAGAGCCCCCAGCCAAGGGTGCCCTGCCGGGCCTGCAGGCGCAGCTGCAGCAGCAGTGCTGCTGGGCTGGGAATGCCACGGTGCTTTCCAACAGCCTAGCTGTGGGAAGGACTTCAGCTCCTCTCGGGTACCTGCTGCAACCCACCAGGCAGGACAGGGAGCCTGGAGAGGTCACACGCACTGTTGTCACTCGTATCCAACGAGCCCTTCCCCTCCTCTGCCCACAGGGGCTTTGTGCATCCCTGTGTTCCCCCACGCCACCGATCCCAGCCACACCCAGGCCAACGGTGCGGCTTCATGGGCATCTCAGGGGCTCGTCTGGCACACGGTCCCTCCATCGGTCTGGTCAGTCCAGGGCGGTGTGGAGAGAGTGAGGAGGGCTGGGCAGTCCCAGGTGGGTGAAAGGAGGTGGATGCTCTCATTTCCAGCACCCAGACCTTCCCTCTGTGCAAACCCTTAAGAGTGTTGGCACCAGGATGTGCAGGGGGAACCACACAGACTCCACATAGGTAGGAGGAGACTGAATAAATAAATACATTGTGCCACAGGCACAATGTAAAATGCAATGTTTTGAAAAGAAATTTTGTTGCTGTGAATCAGCAATTTCAGGTGAAACCCAAACAATTTATTGGACCTTTAGTGCTGGAGAACTGAGACCCAGAGACATTGAGTGAGTCCCAAATGAAGAGCATGGGAGGCAGAGAAGGAAGAAGAGGGCTTGGCTCAAGGTGCTGGACCACAACGCAGGGGCAGGGGGACTCCCAGCAGCTCCCAAGGGTGGAAGGAGGGGAGCTCGGCCCCCGGGGCCCCGCTGCTCAGGCTCTCCGGAGACACGGCATCCCCAAAGCGGCACCACGGCCACACCTCGTGAGCTCACAGCCACAGGAGGCTCTTTGTCGGCCGGGATGGCCGCCGGCCCGCAGATGGAGCGACGAGCGGGGATGGGGCCGGATGATCCGCGGGCCGGGAGGGGCAGCAGGGCCGGGGCTGCCGCGGGAGGAGGCGGCGGCACCGCGGGGTGCTCGGCCACGGAGCCAGGGGTGAAAAATTCACTCAGTGACCAATTGCTCTGGAGCCTAGAGGCAGGCATTGTCCTGTGATAGTGAAAGGTTAATTTGAGCTGCTGGAAACACTACTAGCAGTGACAGCCACCACAACACTGAAAAAGAACGTGTCCCAGTGTGGAAAAGCAGCAATGGGGGGAGTGGTGCTGGTGGCGGCAGTGATAGTGATTGTGGTGCTGGTGGCAGTGGGGATGATGGTGGCAGTGGTGGCACTGCTGGTGACAGTGCAGGTGGCAGTGACAGTGGCAGTGTGCTCCCCAGATGGGACACACAGCCCCTGCACCTGCCTCTGCCAGGGCTCAGGGTCCACCTCTGCGGCTCTGACCCCCAGTCCACTGCTCCTCTCTGTGCCTCCAGCCAACCTCTGCCATGGGCTATGTGCTAGATGTCCCCATAAAGACCTGGTGACAGTGTGCCACAAGACAGTCTCCCTGTCAGAACCAGCGTGCCCAGCACATGCCAGCCACCTCTGCCCACCGAAGTGCCAGGGCCCTTTGTGCTCAAGCAGCAGCAAGGAATTTGTCAAAGTAAATCCTGTCCTCAGCTTCCCTGTGGGCTCTAACAAGGCTGAGGGGGCCAGAAAAGTGGCAACACAGGGGAAAAGGCAGGTGGCCCTTGAGTAATTAACAGACCTGGTGTTTTGGGACATGGAAAGCTCAGCCAGATTTGTGGCAGCAGGAACTGTTAATGACCCCCCAAATCCAGGGTTACAGAATGGCATGAGTCACCCTTCCAGGATGGGCTGTAGGAACATCCCCCTGGGATGTTTTGGGATGGGTTTGGCTCAGGGCAGTGCCTGCAGGAGAGCAGGTGACAGAGCCTATGGAGGGATGATACCACGGTTCAGACCCAGCCCACCCGCTCGCTTCAGGCCCAGGGAAAAGGATGGGCCGGGGCTGGTTGGCACATCCAAGGGAGCAGGATCAGTGGGTGGGATGGGAGTAGAGCTCCATCAGATGCTGCTGGTACCGGACCCTCGGAGGATGTGGAGTGCGGGGGCTGGAAGGCCTGAGGGGCAAGGCCCCACGCAGCAAGGCCCCACGGGCACGGCTGAGGCCTTGTGGGAAGCTCGCAACAGCGACCCCAGCTGAGGCGACAGGGCCTGACAGCAAAGGGGGCACAGCCGCAGGAAAGGCACAGGGCAGGGGGCACCTAGCACACAGGATGTGCTAGGGAGGACGTGGCACCGGGACACGGGACACGGCACCGGGAACACAGCACCTGGCGACGGGATGCACGGCGGGGCATGCGGCACCTGAACGGCACACGGGGACACGCGGCAGGAGCCGCGTCCTGGGCTCAGGTAACGGGACACGGCCCGGGCGGCGCTGCAGGGACAGACACCCAGACAGGGCAGGGGCACGAGACACACGGACACGACCCGAACATCACCGGCCCCAGGCAAGGCCGCCGCCGCGGGGGCGGGGCCGTGACGGGACACGCCCCTTATGCTAATGAGAGCTGAATCACGCTCAGCGGACCTCGGCCGTCGGGCAGGACGGGCTCAACCAGGCGGCGCGGAGGGGGGAACGAGGGGAGGGCATCAGAGTCGGGCTGCCAGCGCAGCCAAGCGCCGCCGCTGCGACCTGGGGGCGGGCGGAGAAGCTCGGATACCGCTGACCTCACCGGCGGCCGCGCCGCGGAACCGGGACCGGGCCGCGGGGAAAAGGAGTGAGGAGCGCGCGAGCGGACGTCCCCCCTGCCGTGCGCGTGGTGTGCGCCAAGGGCGGGGCCGGCGGGGGCGGTGGGTGCGATCACGTGACGGGCGGGCCGCCGCCATTTTGTCCTGCGGAGGCCGTATTTAGGGCGCAGCGCGCGCGCCGCCGCCACTCCCGCCGGGACGGAGCTTCCGCGCCCCGGGCCCCGCCGCCGCCCGCCCTGCGCCCCCACCCCGGCTCCCTCTGCCCCGCCTGCTCCCCCACCATTTTGTGGCCGAGCATTGCCTGCCGAGGACCGGCGCCGCGGCGGAGCTTTCCGCCTTTCCCCCGCCCTCTCGCGCTCCGACTCTAGTGGCGCCTCGGTCCGGCCCGGCTCGCGCAGCCATGTCCTCCGGCGCCAGCCCCGAGTACGCCTCCTTCTTCGCCGTGATGGGCGCTTCGGCCGCCATGGTCTTCAGCGGTGAGCACCGACCGGCAACGGGAGGGGCCGGGGAGGGGGTGTGGAGGAGGGAGAGCACGGTGTGGGGGAAGCGGCTTCTTTTTCCCCGTCACTCCCTTGCCCCGGCGGGGCGCCCTCGGCGGCCGGGGCTGGAGTTCTTCGGGCCTGGGGGCGCCCCCCCACCCCCTCCCCCGCTCCATCCGGGCTCTCGGGGGCAGCGGAGGGTCCGTGCCGGTGACGTCACCGCCGGCGGAGCCCCCGAGGCCACGTGACTGCGGCGGCGCCGCCCGGGCCGTCCCCCCCACCCCCTCCCTCCGGGCAGCCGCGGGCCGGGGTCCCCCCGTGGCCCCTCGGGGCGAGGACGCGGTGGCGGTGGGGTGTCGTACCCCGACGCCGGCTGCCCGCGGAGTCCCCGGGGCTCTGCCTGCCCTGGTCTCCGCGGCGGCGGCGCTTCTTCCACAGTGAATCGGACGTGGTGTCTAAACCATTCCCCGGATAACGCAAGACCGGTTTTTAACGGGATTAAACATAAATGTGCGGTCGTTTGGCGGATAGGCCGCCTTAGAGACGTTAATGCCATTGCAGGCAATGGACGGGCTCCTGAGCTACCCCGTGGAACGGGGATGCCGGGGCACGGGGGAAAGCCCTGCTCCATGGCCCTCCCTCTGCGTCTCCAGGCAGCGAGCTCAGTGCGGTGTAAATTGGGTCATCCTGCGGCACTGCTTTCCCCACTGAAGGAGCACAGATGTAGGGACCATAAATGCTGGTTTACACCAGAAAGACCATTCTTTAATGCGTTGTCTCTCAGAGCCTTGTTAAACCTACAGAAGGTGACCGCTGTTCCTGCACAGCGTTTGCTGGTCTCTGATGGCTGCAGACCTGCTGTTCCCTTTGGGATCTAACATGGGGAAGGCTTCAGCAGTTTTTTTCCCAGATGCAGGTGTCACAGTGATTGGGAATAAAACAATTAGGAACCAATCTGGCTTTCCCTTCTGAAGGCTTAGCCTATGTCTCCACAGACATCAACATACTTACTGGTCTTTGGAGACGTCAGCATACTTACTGGTCTTTGGCTCCCTTCTAGTCCTGAATTGGTTGTAGCTCAAGCTGTGTAATTGGTGTTGAGGTGCTTGTGATCTCATTGTTGTTAATATGGCCTCTGGGATGGTGGCTGGGTCTGCAGGACAGATTTTGGGAAGCTGCTCTTGATTGACGCGTGTGGGAGATGAAACCATGCAAAGAGCCAAGTGGACAGTGAATTAAAATTACTGCTCGAGAGGAAGCTGTCTAGCCAAGCTGGTGTGGGCACCATGGACTGGTTCCACACCAGCCATGCTTGTGACTTCAATTTTTGATAAAACAAAAGCTTAGTTAGGTGTGTTTAGTGTTGCTTAGTTTGTACATGGTGGTGGGATGCAGATGCCCATACTGAGGGCGGTCAATGGCCTGCTGCCTTGGATTTCAGACATTGTACTCACGCTTGACAGGTAAAAATTTTCCTGAAAACTCAATGGCGAAATGACGTTGAAATGACGTAGGAGCCAGAGTTGGGACTGCTGACCTACCTGCCTCTTGGCTACTGAAGATAATGGAGGAAGAAACTAAGACGTAGTTACTTGTTGGGAAAAGATAGTCAACGGTTCACTGCATTTTGCAAAATGGTCCTAAATAGTGAGCTTTCCTTCCAAGGAAGGAGTTGCTGATTTTCTCTTGCAGAATGGATTTTGGAAGCAAAAGATCATGGCTGTATGGCTTTAGACGCTACATTTTTGACGTGGGAGTGTGCTTCAGTTGAAACATCAGTGAGGGATGCAGACTTGAGTCAGCGCTTTAACAGGAATTTGGAGTGGTGCTGGCGTGTCTGAACCAGCAGAGAAGCCTTTCCTAGAAGCTGCAGCATGACAGCATGGTGCTGTGGGGTTGCAAGGGGAAGGTTTGAGTAGGGGAATGCAAAGTCAGTGCATAAGCTGTATTGATGAAGGTTTGGTATCTGTTGTGTTGCAGCTGGTTTGTGCGAGGTCCTTGATGTAGAATCTGCGTCAAGTAGTCCTGGATTCAGTGAGCTCAGAGGTCTATCCTGACCTCAGTGATGTTGTAGTACCAGCAGGTCTGAGCCATGCAGGTACTCTTGCCAGGGCCAGTGATGTGTTCAGGTGCTGGACAACAGGTTATAATTAGTGCTGATGGGAAATTGTTGCTTAGATGTGGCTGTTCAGTGAAGCAGTTTGTATTTTTCAGGCAATATGGTAGAGGTGTCAACAGAGGATAAACTAAAACTTGTTGTGTTATGTAGCTTTTGTAACAGGCATGTTGCATCACAGCATGTTCTGATGGTAGTTGTTAAAAAAAACCCTGATTTTGAAGTAAGAAGCTAAATCTGGACAAGCAGTTAAAACTAAAATTGTCCTGGATCCGTGTTAATTAGTGCTGTGAATCATGTCTGACTCATGCTATATCTAAAGATCACATTCTTGTGGAGCTTGTAGTTCCAATACATGTTTCTAGTAAACATGTTCAGGTTCTGTACTGTCCAGGCTAGTTTGATGTGAAAACAAGTGACTTGGAGCAGTCCTATGTGCCTATGTGAGCACTACTTGCTGATGGTAAATAGATAGCAGAACTTGTTCTGGTCAGCAAGAGACAAGAGCAGGCTGCTCTGACCTTGGCCATCTTTGAGCCTGTCTGGTTATTTGCAGACTCCAACTTGTTCTCATTGCTGCAGTTCCTTATTTCCCATGTGTGAAATGTGGTGGGTCAGGTGCTGTTGAGTGATTAAATTATTGTAGCTTTTTCATGTGATTTGACCACACCAGAATGGACAAGTGTGGTGCTGGGCAGAGCTGTCTGGTTCTGTGTGTGCTGGTGCTCTGTGCAAAGCTGTCACAAGTGTGCCCACTGTGCCCTCCATGGTGAGAGGAGTTGTCCTTAGGCCTGAACTCCAGCTGGGCATTCAGTGCCTTCAATACCTGCTGCACTGTCAAGCAGCTGGAAGATTCTTTAGAACTTTAGCCACCGGTGTTAAATTAGTCCTGTGTCTTCTAATTTTTGCTGCAATGAAATAGTACTTTTGTTTTAAACTAGGGCTTTAGATCTCATAGCACTTGGTTGGCTTTTGAGGAACCTCCATGGTGAAAGAGCTGGCTCAGAACATGTAGTTTGGTGCAGCTGACAGCCCTGCACAGTCTGATTCTGGAAGGCATCATGGCTATAAACAGCTTGCATCCTCAAAGGCAAATGGCACATGTGCTTCCCAAAATACTGTCTGAGAGGTGGGGAGGTGGAACAGGAGAGCTGCTTGCAGGTAAAAATGAAATGGTGGAGTGCAGCTCAAAGTAATTTTCTGCCCCACATGAGGGTGCTTGTGATGTGGGCAGGTGTGTGAGCTATTAGACTGTCTGCAGTAGAGATTAGCTTAAGCTTTTGTCTTTTACAGCAGGTAAAGCAGTGGATGGCTAAGACCTAAGTGCTGTAACAGAAGTGAGGTAGGCGATGTTTCTACAGCTTGAGAATGAGGGAAGGCATCTCAACAAGGGCATCATTTCCTCTCAGTAAATGCCAGTCTTGAGAACATCTCAGAATGAGATGGATCATCATTATAAACCATTGGCTCTGCAGAACATGGCTTAAGCAGTTATGCTGCAGTTTGTACTGTGGCTTCCTGATGGATCCCTGTGTCACCCTGGAGTCGCTACACAGCCTGCAGGTGCTTCCCCTGTGGTGGGAACACTGGGAGCAGCAGTGGACATGAATGACCGCTGCCTCAGGACCGCTTGGTCAGCTTTTTTCCTTCCTAGAACTGGCCTCTTCCATCTCCAGAACCTGACTGGTTGCACACAGATGTTGCAAAGTGAACAACATCCCAGCCTGACCAGGCTGTTGGGTACTCCTTGAAGCAATGGTTTACAGCAGTGTGTGCTTCTCCAGCGAGGCATAACTGGCTGCACTCACTTTCTTCAGACTGTGAATCCTGTGAGCACAAGGCTTTGGGTCAGGCTGCTGTGGCCACAGGAGTGTCTGCTGGGTGCAGGCAGGGGACATGGGCTGTCCCATGCCACAGCTATGGGGCAGCAGAGCTGTGGGTGCTGCTGAGTGTTCTAAGCTCTGCTGAGACCTGCTGGTTAGGAAGGGGTCTTGCTAAGTGGTGTAACGCACTGCTCTGCCAGTCAGTACCTGGAATACACTGGTCACCTGGTTTGTGAAATGGGTGGGTCTTCAAGGTGTTGTGAGAGAACCTCTTTCATGATAAAGATATATAATGAGTGTCTGGATGGACTTTGCTGCTTGCAGAAAGACAAGCCTGTGCTCCGTAAGTGCTTTACCATACTTAAAAAATCAAAGAGCTCTGTGTGCTGTGTCAGACAATCCACAGTGCCGGTTGAAGCAGCTCTTGGACAGTTGGCTGACAGATCCTTTATTTTCCTTGAACTGTTGCTATTACAGCATCATCTAAAGGAGCTGATGGTTTTTTAAGTTCTCACATGTACTGACCCAAGACTAAAAGGCCTGCCAGTCTTGGAGAATTTTGGATAATGCAGTAGGCTGACAGTCTTCCATAATGTAAAGAAAGGCTAGCAGCCTTTCTTTACATTATGGAAGAAGAAAAAGTTACCCCTAATCCTAAAACAGGTGACTCACCTAAAGGTTTCAGAGCTTACAGCTTCCTGTCGGGCAAGCTTCACTGTTTACTCCTCAGGTTTTTACTGGGGAACAGGCCAGTGTGATGGGAATTTGCATAGGCTCCACTACAGCTCCCCTAAGGAAGCTTGTCTGTTCTGTGCAGATGCACCTGGGCAGAGCAGCAGGCTTTTTCCAGAAGTATCCATTACTGTAACCTGAGGTGGAGCTGTTGAATGTGGTGGGGTTGGAGGGGGCAGGGCCATCCTGTGGGAAGCAGCCTGTTTCTTTGGAAGTGTCCAGGTTTCTGGAATGGCAAAGCAAGGACTGTACTTCACCTGGATGTTACATCTAATATTTCTCCAGCCTTTTAAGAACAGCCTGCTCAGGGATGAATAGAGGTTGGTGAATTGGTGCCTGTCTGCTCCCAGGGAAGCCTGCCTACTGCAGAGGGCAGCCCATTTGATAATGAGTAGTTTTAAAAGTCTCCAGATGTAAGTGCTCGTCCCAAATGGTCCTTCATGCTTGCTGTGCTGGTAACCAGTGGTATCCTACTTGGAAAGCTGGCTTTTATTACTAGCTCACTTCTCATGCAGGCAAGTTCTGCATGTTAGTGCTCTGGAAATCTCTCACATGCAGTGTGGAAATCTGCTTCACCATGGTGGGACATGGGAGCAATCCCTGGCTTTGAATGGACCAAATGCTGCTGGAGTGTACGTGGCTGCTTCTGAGCCTGTTCCTGGGCTGAGCCTGTGTGAATGTATCAACTAGTGAAACTGGATCTGTGCTACTAGATCTCCTGACTTAGAAGGCTCCTCACAGCCTCTTTCTGTATCAAGGGAGTGACTTGCATTTGATTTAATTGCAAGGTTACTCTTCTTGGCGTGTGACCTGACTGAGCAGTTACCTGCTGAAACTGGAAAAGGTTGGTTCAGATGCTGGGACTGCCCTTGATCTGAAGAGCAGGATGCTGGTGGAGCCCTATGGAAAGCTGTGGCAGTGGCAAGAGTACAGCCAGTTTTCAGTCTTTGACACTACAGCCTATCTGGCAAGTGTCTGTCTAGTTTATACTTGATCCTGAAGCTGCACAGCCTCACTCCTCCTGCTATCACTTTTAAAGGGACAGATATGGTGAGGTGCCAGCAGCATATCCTCAGCCCTGAGGGGAGGGCATTTTGCCTGCAGGAGCAGTACATAAATCAGCTCTGGGCTGTGAGTTCAAGGAGTAAATCAAGTATTTCACAAGGGGGTTAACCTTTGATACAGGATTACGGGGAGTACATGGTCTCAAGTGATGTGCATTGCAACTGCTCTGTATTGTAACGCCATTGAACTTCCAAATGGCACAATTCCTGGTTAGACACCAGCATGAATTCTGTCTCTGGGGAACTAGATAGGTAGAGCGCTTTTTGACCTCTCAGGTAAATGTTTTGACAGGTCTACCTCTTTAAAGGTGATGTTTGGAGCTTGCTTGGCCTGTGTGTTAGAGGTGGATGAGCTGACAAGGAACCCAGAGTCCTGGTGTGTAGTAGAGGTAACGCTCTTGCCCCATTTCCAGTGTCTGCCACAGAGATGTCCTCAAACCCTGTTTACCAAGGTTTTGGAAAATACATCCTTCCAATCAATCAGGGATATTTAAATGTAGCATGTGAAGTATATGTGCTTCAGTTGTTTAGAGCTGCTGCAAGATAGAGGTGGAGGTGTGCAGGAACATTGTCCAGGGTGTCCATAGCCCAAAACTGAGTGGCTGTGCCACTAGAGGCTGCATTATGGTGGGGAAGCAGGTATTGTCTTTGCCACCTTGCCTGTAGTACTGAGATAATGTCAAAGATTCAAGGACTACTTGCCAGGCTAGTGAAGCTGCCAGTAAGCTTGCCAGACTAGTAAAGCTGCTTTGTAAGGTTCTGGAGATGTCTCGTGGTTGGGGTGGTGGTAAAGGCCTCCTTGGGAGCAGATGTGCCAAGCTCTGAAGCTCTGTGTGGCCACCAGTGGGAATTCAGTAGAGTTTCAGTGACATCTAAGACAGTTATGTGAAGACTTGTAAACACAGGCTTTCTTTCCAACTGTATCTAAAAAAAACAAGGTCAAGGCATAAGATCTGGCCTCTTCTGGGATTTTAACTGGGAACTGAAAAACTCGTGCTGCACTGCCCCTCCACAAAAGCTTGAGCAAGCTGACTTTCTTGTAAGTGGGGTTACAAAATCACCTTCTCTAATCCATCACTGCATTAATTGCAACACCCTCAAGTAGCTTCATGCTTGGAGGAAGTGATGACTGATATAACTTTAAATAGTGAACTTCCCTCATAAGCCTCTGCATTTTTTGAGAGGTTTGTAAAAGATTGCAGACAGGAGAAGTGGTTTCTGCTAAATTCTATACCCAGGGTAGACAGTGGAACCAGGATTCAGGCTTAGTTCCTGCTCTTAGAAGGTGCTTCATCCAACAAAAAGGTTTCCTAGTTCAAGTCAGTGATTTCTTTCTAGACTTCCTAAGGGTTAGACCCTAACCAGAGCCATCACTGAAAAGGCTGATTAGGTCCGTGTGCTAATTTCCAGGTTCATCTTATATTTGCAGCTAGAAGTTGCTCCTGGCTCAAGCTTCCTAAGTTGGGTTCTAGTTCTGAATAGCCCAAAATACCCCTTTATATGACTTGATGCCGGTCAAGGTTCAAGAGCTTTGCTACACAGAACAAATTGGTAGTTAATGAGACTTTCCCTTCAGGTTTTTGTAACTAAAACTGAACTTCCTTCTGAGAATGAACGTTGTCTTAGTGCAGTGGTGCTGCTTGTATGAATGGTGTGGAGTTCTGGTGCCAAGCCAGGAGGATGACTACTCCAAATAAGGGCTTTATGGGAGTTCTGAGTGAGAAGCAGGGAAGCATGTATCCAAGCTCCTCCAGATACCTCCCAGCAACTCTTCAGGACAAGGTGCACAATCTCACGCTTTAATACTGGTGTAAGGCAGTGACAGATCTTTGTGGAACAACCAGGTCTCCCTTGGAGAAACCTTTGTTTTCTATGGGTGGAGCAAACTTAACTATTTGGTCTTAAAAAGTACAAAGACTTTAAATGCCCACAGTTCAAGTACACTCCAGCAGCATTTTAGAACAGATGCAAGAACATTTTCTTGCCAAATCGGATTGACCTCTGAGGGCATCTTGGTGGTGTCAAAAGGAGACTGCCTGCCCTTCCATATGCCTGTCTCTGCTGCTTCAGGGACTTAGTCTTGGCTGGCAGTTGACATGCATATCATCTCTGGATGGTGGTGAATACAGTAGGAAGCTGTGGAGTTCCCAGAGTACTCCCCAGTAAGGCTGAAAGGAAAGGTGTCTTTTCAAGTACTGCAGAATCAAAGAATGAAGTATTTGAAGAACCTTCTGTGAGACTAATGCAAAGTTTTCAAGGCAGAAGTTACTTAGGGGTAGTGCTTTGGACTCTTCCAGCAGGTCTCAGGTACGGGTAGTAAGCCCATCATCCTGTGCAGGACTCAAGTGTTGACAGAGAGGATAAGTAAACCTTAGGTATAAGGTGGTTGTGGTCCTCTATAACCTACAAGCCAAACTTCTTTGTGGTTCCAGTGGCTGGATTGACAAGTGTTTGGACCAGAATCCTTTATAGGTGAGGTCATGCTGTCCATGTGCCAGAACCTTTCTCCAATGAATGACATGGAGCAGTAATATTTGAGTTGGTTTCTATCTCAGTGTGTCTGATGAAGCTGCAATGGCACATTTAACTCCAGGGCCAAAGCATAGGCAAATGGGTTTTGTGGGAGAACAGGCCCCACAAAGGAGATCTGTGCAGCTGAACTCAATTCGGGTGGCCCAGCTCTCAGCTGTGTTCTGCTGGGGTAGACAGATGTGCTTTGTTGAGCCTTGCAGTGTGGACTCTGGGAGGACACAAACACTGGAGTTCCCCTTGGGACTTTGGGTTTTGGCCCCTAAGCAGGGGCATGCATGACTGCTGGGGGTGTGCCCTGCTGTGAAGCTGGCCTGGGAAGATGTTCTGCTATCAGTTGTGTTTGAACAGCACCTCTTATTCATCTTTGGAATAGGACTCTGGGTAGGTCACTTCCTCATCCCTTGGGGGAGTATTCCTGGCTGTCATGTGACTGTTAGTTTTGCACAATTCTTCCTTGTGCTGACTTAGCTGTTCTAACTGCAGCCTAGTGAAAGAAATGGTATTTGGGGATGTGTGTAATGCATTTTTTTTCTCTTCCAGCCTTGGGAGCTGCATATGGAACAGCAAAGAGTGGCACAGGTATTGCAGCCATGTCTGTCATGAGGCCTGAGCTGATCATGAAGTCCATCATCCCTGTGGTCATGGCGGGTATTATAGCGATCTACGGCCTTGTAGTGGCAGTGCTCATTGCCAATGCCCTCTCACCTGAAATCACGCTATTCAAGTAAGTTGCTGCATCTGGCAGTTCTGTTTCAGACTGTCCTGTCACTGTTTGATGCTCTGTGTGGGGGTGGTTTTGGCTCAAGGCCCCTGGAAGGGCTGGCAGTGCTAAATGTGCTTGGCTAGGCTTAGGAGCATGGGCTGGATTCCAGCTGTCCTGTCAGATGCCTCAGCCCCAGTGGAGTTGCTGTACTGGCTGTCACAGATCAATTGGGCATCCCACTGCTGGTGTGATGGGGTTGTGTCTTGAAAGAAGCCATGTACAGGCAGCACTGGGATAGGAGGCAAAGCTTGTGTCATGATGCCAGACTCTAGACCTGGATGCTCAAGTGTTTCCAGAACTGTCTAAATAGATCTGCTGTTGTCTGGGAGATGCAAATAAATAATTAATATTGCTTTTGCTGTGGTAAGTCAATCCTTGAGCTATACATCGGGCCTCTAGCAGCTACAGTCTGAAATTTAGTCTGCTCTTGGCTTCTGAGAACAGCTGGAACTGGTGTGATTGAGCCCTCCTGGAATTAAACAATGCTGCTGAAGTGTGACACATATCTGTGTTGCTGTACCTGTGAGCAGTGTGCTTGGCCTAACAAGACATGGTCTAAAACAGCAGATACAGATGGTCCTTTGCAATTACCAGGTGAGCAGACACTGATAGGGACTGCTCCACAGAACTGCTCTCCTTCTTGGAAAACCAGACCATTCCTGCCCAGCTCCTGCAGTGCAAGACACCTGAATGTGCTGCGGCTGTATATAAGGTTGCTCAAGGATGGAGATGAGCGGCTGCTAACAGGCTGCAGAGTACTGTGGGACAGGCATTGCTGCAAGTGCTAGTAAGTGCTGTTCTGACAGCACACTGAGCCTGCTGGTGGCCAGATGAACCCAGTAACTCAGTTTCGTGTTATGAGCCACACATGAACATCAGGTGAAGATCCTTCACTGCTGCCTATCTTTTAAGTATCAGAGTTGGGAGTGTCAGTAAGCATTGCTTTGAGACACATTGGGCTTATTGAAAGAGTTAGGGGCTTAAGGCTGGGTGTCTTGTTCCTTGCCACTGAAATTCTTCCATCTCTGTCCCACAGGAGCTTCCTTCAGCTGGGTGCTGGCTTGAGCGTGGGTCTCAGCGGTCTGGCTGCTGGCTTTGCCATTGGCATCGTGGGCGATGCAGGTGTCCGGGGCACAGCACAGCAGCCCAGGTTATTTGTGGGGATGATCCTCATTTTGATCTTTGCTGAAGTCTTGGGTCTCTATGGCCTCATTGTTGCCCTTATCCTCTCCACGAAGTAAATGTTGCAGTATGATGTAAAGAGATGTAACAAATCTACATTTAACTAAAAAAAAAGCTCCAGAATGAAAATGGTTTCTCCAATGTGTACAGTTGTCCCAATTTGGTAGTTGATCTCTTGTAAATGCGCAATATATGTTAGTGACTCGTCTGTCCTGTGTGTACTTCAATATTAACTTGGATGGGTTGCTCCAGGCCTGCTGCATGGCTTGGGGTGGCCCGTGTGCAATTTTCCACCCATTGCTGTTAGTATTTTATGTATAAATATGAACTAGAAATGTAATTTTTTCTCTTCACTGGATGTTTATTTATAAAAGACTTGACATGTTCATACATCTATGGAGCAAGGATTTTCAACTTCCCATGCTATATATATTAATCTTATATATAGGTAGATTACACTGTGGGGTCAATTGTAAGTGCAGAGAATTCCTTGGATGTAATTTTGATTCTAAAGATTGCTGTAGTGTCCTGGTATTGGAGTATGAGAATTTTGTGTTTTATTACAGCAATTGTCCGAAACACTCCTGTGTTTCAATAGTAACTGCGTATGCTCCGGCATCAGTCGTGCACCCAGTGTTGGGTTACAAACTTCTACCATGTTTCCAAATAAAACTTCCTCACTACATTGCTGTAATGAGTCCCTGGCTCTGATTTCCAGCTGTTGCTGCTCCTTTGGGAAGAGGGTGAGGTCTCTTGAGGCAGGCAGGTTCCTGAAGTGACTGGGCAGCGTGCCAGAGTGATGCTGCCAGCTCTGCCACAACTTTCCCTTTCTCCTGGGCTGTGGCAGTGTGGTTCCCAGCTGCTGCCATGGGCCATATTTGTGGTGAGCAGGGATGCAGGGCTGTGCTCACCCTGATCACATCTGGCTCAGTGTGGTGCTCTGTAACCAGGGGTCAGGGAGCTGCAGCCTGTTACCAGGAGAGGAGCTACCTTGTCAGGAAACAAGCAGCCTGTCCTTGTGCTGGCCCTGCAGAAGCTGAACTGCTTGGAAGCTGTACTGTGAATAGTTATTGCCTCTGAAGTACCTCAACAATAGTCTAATCAACAAAATGGCTTCAGTCAAGAACTTGTATTTTTATCTTTTAAATCACGGGACCATTTGAGTTGGGAGATTCTGGTGCTGCAGCTGCTGAGTGCTGGAGCAGCCTCCTCTGGCCTGAGGATTTGAGTACTGCCAAGCTTATATGACAAATATGTGTTGGACCCTTTCAGGGGTAAAGCTGAACTGTTACTACTCAGATGCCTGGTGCTAGCAGTGCCTTTGGCATCAAACCAAGCTGATGTATTTGGAGGGATGTTTCACCTGGTTGGGAATGAAAACACGTACGTGCGTTTCACCGAGGGACCTGTCCAGTGAGTGGTGCAAGTACCATGAAGAACTGTGGCTAGAACATAAATTCACTGAAGCTGTTTGGAGCTTCTAACCTGGCAAGGATGTTGCCCAGGCCTGGTGCCACTGTGTGCACCTTCTGGGCACTCAGGAGACTATAGCTATGAGCCGGTTGTCCTGTCAGGGTTAGCAATAATTATTAACAAAGGAATGGGCTTATTTTTTGCCTTTTGCTAGAACTGATCTCCATGCAGTCACCTCTCAGTGGGCTGATGTTGGGCTGGTTTTGCTTGGGCAGTGCTTTGCCTTGTGGTGTGGTGGTGGGGCTGTACAAAGGTGTAAGCTGACTGAAGGAAAATCCTGCATGCCTGCTGAAGCAGTGGCTGGCAGAAGGAGAAAATCCTGATCTGAATGGTTTCGGTCATTCCTTTCATCAGCAAACTAGACTAAACCTCTGACTTAGGCTTTCCTCCGGGGTCATAAATGTTTATGGAATCTGTAGGTTGTCTCACACTGACTGCAGAAGGCCCTTTCCTGGTGGAGTGTGACAGCTTGCAGCTGAGGGGTGAATCCCAAACCCAGGCTCTGGAGAGGATGCTACATCCAGCTTGCAGTTCTGCTGAGAGGAATTGAATTTGGCAAGTCAAATTGTGTGGAAGGATAGGAGAGGGCCCTGTCTGGGGCTGCAAATATGCTTAGCATTCAGTTGTACCTTCTGTAAGGGGACCCTACTGCCAGTCTTGCATTTAAGAGAGCAGGTAAGTGCTCTCATCTCCAAAAGCAATAAGCAATTGAAAGGCCCCCAGTTCCAAGGGACCCTAAGGTCCCTTGTAGGTTGGTAACATCATGCAGAGACAGTTAATAGGTACTTGCAGAACCAGTGCAGGGAAAATCCCTTCAATGGCATTTTGCTTCATGCCTTAGAACATGAAACCTTTGTCATTAATATATAAACCCATGCAAGAAGAATAGAGCTGGGGTGAGCATGGATTGGGGGAGGATCACTTTTTGCCAAGTACCTGCAAATACACCCGGAATCAAATTAACAGTCTGTAGTGCCTCAGCCATGACGTGTGATGCTCTGAATCCTCTGTGATGACTCCTGGCTGAAAACTCCCATTTCAAGTCCTTTGCTGGTACTATTGCATCAGCACATTTCTCAAGTGACTCACAGCATTAAGAATACCAGGGACCTTCGGGCTTTTCGAAATTCTTTTATTGCCAGGAGCATGGCAGATCCGAGGGCAGTCCCAGCTGGCAGGGATTGACTCAGTGGTCGGTTTGGAGGAGGGGAAGGGGGTGGCTGTGCCGGCACAGCCATGGTTCTTTTGTGCTCCGTGTGCATGGCTGGGAGCGCTGCAGTGAGTCAGCCCTGCGGAGAGGAGAGGAGTGGGGCCTCTGCAGCAGCAGCACCACAGGGACAGTGCCATCCGCAGTTGGTTCAAGACCAGATGCCAGAGCTGCCAGCACAGACAATGCCTCCACAGAGCCTGCTGACCTTGTTCTTTGTTAACCCTTTCACACTGTTTTTTGTTTGTTTTTATCCAATGGCTGCAATTTTTTTTTTTCACTGCTGTTGGAGAAGCATTTTTCAGTACCAGCATTTTATCTGTGATTGCTCAGAGATTGGCTTTCCTGGGGAAATCTGGCTTACAGAGAAGCACAGTTACCTGGAAAAGAAAATAAGCTTTGGGGAAATAAAGGCCTTGTTTTGAGAAACTGATCCCAGAAACCAAGTTGCTGTTTTCAATTACAGAGTAACAGCAGAGCTAATGACTGCAGCTCTCAGTAAACCTTGTTTCCTTCTCAGGCTGGCCATGGGATACTGATTGTAGGGCATTCTGCTGTTTCCAGCTGGCTGTACTGCCCAAACCATCGGTGTGCTCAGGTGAGAGTACTCATCTCTGATGCACACAGCTGGCAACCTCTAGCCTTAGTTTTACAGCTATTAACCATCTTTTTCTCTTGACATGATTAAATTAAGCCCAGAGCACATCTTCGCAATGCGACTTGCCCTGGAGTGGGAATTTTCTGTTTCATGGTCAAAGGATTTTGTCCCAAAATGCTTCTCTATTTTTGTTCCTGTTAAAGATAATAAATGCTGTTATTTTTTCTTCAGCTCCTGCCAGCCACAGCTTTGCAACTTGTATTAGTGGTTTTCAGCCAAGCTGGTTCTTGTGTTGCAATGCAAAGGCATACAGGGAAAAATCCTGCCCTGACCCTATAGTATTTAGGAGCTGAGGCTTTTGGCACCCACATGGTACCCACGAGGGTACCTACAGACGCCTGACAGCTCTCTCAGACCTGAGAGAGCACAAGCTGGGCAGGATGAAGCTCCTGGAGGACTGGTGGCTTGTCTTTGCCATTTTCCTTTTACTGGGGGACAAGCTGCCCTCACAGCAGGATCAGGTTTGGCTCTTCAGGATTCATCGGGGGATACCAGGGCCTCTGTAAGTTCCAGGGCCTTTTCTGGCACTTTGAACTGCTCTGTCTGTGCTGTTACACCTGTGCTTTCTTCCTTGGCTTTTGGCAGAGGTGAAAAGAGTGACTTGAGTGGCAGAGAGTGCATTCAGCCACCTTCTAATGACTGCCTGCATGAGGTAGGCTAAGGACAAACCTTGGGAAATCATGTATATTCCCAAGACTGGCAGTTTGTTCTAAGCAGCCTCCGTGGCTCCTGTGTGCCTTGGGACAATTTCTTACACATCTTTGTGAATGCCTGTGAAAATCAGAAGACAAGGCCATATTTCAGCAGCCCCTCATGCAGCAGCAGTGCTGGTCTCTGCCCTGCTCCTGCAGCTGGTCCATGTGCTTCCCAGCTCCTCCCAAGTGCGCAGGTATAACTGCTCTTGCTGCCAGGCAGTGAACCTAATTTGGGAATTGAGCCAGATTAAAAATAATTCAACCTGAAGAAAAAAAAAAAAACAACACGTTTGCTGAAGAAAATGCAAGCAAAACAACAGCCTGTGATTTCTTCCGCCTGTTACTGGGTGTCATGGGTTGACCCTGGCACAGTGCCAGCGCCCCCATGAAAGGTGGATTTTCCAAAATGGTTACCGCGAGATGTGACCCAGGAACAGAACAAAACAGGCTCCAACTTGGGAATGGAGGGAAAAAAAGACAACATTTTATTAATCTACATAGACACAAAAGGGAAAAGGAAAAAAACTACACACAACAATCCACAATGGAACATCTTCAAAAACACTTCTCCTCCCCCCACCTCTCCAACAAACAAATCCCCTCTAACACATCAATTCTCAGTCCAATACCCTCCTTCACACACACACTCTCCCCAGTTCATCAGGAGAGAGGAGTCTTCCTCTCACACCATGGGCCTCCCCAGGGAAACACTGCAAAGTCCCCAGTGCTTCCATGTCACACGCTGCAGCCGCCCGAAGAAAATCTGTAGCTGTGACCATCTTCCTTCCATGTTCAGCGCTCTCACCACTGTCCATGGATCCAAACTGCTCCTTAGGTCCTTTTAAGAATGCTTTGCCCAGTTCCAAGAAGTGGCCACCTCTCACCATTTTGGGACACCTGTCCCCCCCATATTATTTCCCCTGGGGCCTGGGGCTCTCAGGAACAGAGATCCTTCGCTGGAGGCAGAGGGCTCCACCACACCCTCCCCCTCAGTCTCTGTTCTCTCCGCTTCTCCTCACGGCCTTGTCACTCCTGGCTTCTAGCCAACCGCCTCCCCCAAGGAGCAGTCTCTGTATTATCAGAAGAACTTGGTTTCGCCCGTGGCTGTGTAAGAGAAAAGTCCAGCCCAAAGCCACTCCAATCATCTCCTTCACCTAGGGCACTCTCATCTACAAGCATTTCTTCACCTAGTCAAACTTCTTCTTCTTTCCCATCCTCTTTCCCCTCTCACTCCTCAGCTGGGGAGGATCAGTGTTTTTAAAGCTTCCAAAGGTTCAAAAAGGTTGCAAGCTCGGCCCGGTCTGCTGGCGGCTGGGCACCTGCCGCCCCCCCTACTTTCTCCTCCTGGCTGTGCTCCCGGCACAAGATAACAAATTTCCAGCCTGCACAGTCTCTATCATTCTCTCTCCCAGGGGGGCTGCCCAAACCATCCCAGGACTCCTCCACCCCTGCACCTTGCCGGGGCTCCGGCCTTCCTTCCCAGGCCGCATGGCCTCCCCTCCCCCTGCCCAGACGCAGCTGGGCAGGGGAGAGGTCAGAGCAACTCACCGGCCGGACTCCAAAGAGGAAGGTCTTCTCTAAATCCTCTGCTTTTTAACCCACTGAGTGTGTTCTCGGAGGCGTACCCAAATCCTCAGTGGCCACACCAAATGCCAATTTCACATCTGGCCACTGATTGGTTTGACCATAACTTTCCAAAAAAAAACTCTCTTCCGGGTCAAACCATGACACTGGGGCAGTGGAGAGAAAGAATATGGAATTATTATTAGGGGAGAGTGTGCAGTATTGGTGATGCAAGACAGGGCTAATTTAATGCTGAGAAATAAAAGGAGAACATCCAGAGGATTAAGACTTTAGCGGAACATGCCATAAGCTGGGCTGGATGATATACCTGCAGCCTCCAGGAGCAGATGCCCGTTGCTTGGCACAGGCTGTTGGCTTCTCCCAGCAGCGCAGACAGGACGTCTCAGCCCTCTAATCCAGGCTAGGGACTGGCAGCCTGAGGATCTGTGGCTGAAGGGTCCTGAGGTGAAGCTCTGTCACTGCTCCAGGTGGGCTCAAGGCAGGATGTTTATGGTGGGTGTTCCTATCTCTGCAGTCAGTATTTGCCTTTACCTCGGCATCTCTTCCACTGCCAGCTCAAGTTACTGTCACAGCCCTGTCATCTTGTGTGTTCCTGGGGAACGGACCTGTTTTGGCCCCAGGCAGTTTGGGTGCTATACATGCCTTCTGAGATCCAAATTCCATTTAGCAGCTTGATGGGCCCTTTCTTCTTCACAGACAGACAAGCAGGGCTGAGACCTGTTTTTAGAATTCATCATCTCAACTTCTAAGTTTGGGGTCTCCTCATCTCCACCTGTATGAAGCTAAAAATCATTCCCAGCAATACACTGCTGGGTGTCCCAGATGTGCATAATTTCATGAGGAAAACCTTACAACTTATCCAGTTCCATCCCCTGCCATGGGCAGGGACAATTCCCACTGTCCCAGGCTGCTCCAAGCCCCATCCTGCCTGGCCTTGAACACTTCCAGGGATCCAGGGGCAGCCACAGCTGCTCTGGGCACCCTGTGCCATGGCCTCAGCACCCTCACAGGGAACAATTACTTTCCAACATCCCATCTAACCCTCCCCTCTGGCAGTGGGAAGCCATTCCCCTTGTCCTGCCCCTCCAGGGCCCTGTCTACAGTTCCTCCCCAGCTCTCCTGGACCCCCTTTAGGCCCTGGAAGGGGCTCCAGGGAGCCTTCTCATCTTCAGTTTAACTCCCCCAGCTCTCTCAGCCTGGCTCTAGAGCAGAGGGGTTCAGCTTTTGGAGCATCTCTGTGGCCTGAAACCATTCTTAGCCTCAAATTCCCAAAACAGTGCTGCACATTGTTTTCCCAGACTCAACCAGCATCATTCCCATCTCTCGCTTTCAGGCCCCTTTCCCAGCATCCTGCTGACAATAGGAGCAGCTTGTAGCATGGACAAGCACTGACATCATGGAATGATAAGCATGGCTCAAAACCTAATAAAAATCCAATTCCAGGCCACACAGGGATATGACATTCATACACAATTACATTCTCCATCACTTTTCTTTCCTAGGAGAGATTCATCAGCAGTGCCAGAGCCCACATCAGCTGGGTGAAACCGTGCCTTGTCAGCTTCCCTTGAGTACACAGGGGCTAGTGGGCCCGGGATGTCACAGTGTGGGTCTTGGGATGGAGGTGTCAGGATGGGCATCTCAGGATGGGTTCTCAGCCTGAGGTCTCACAATGGAGTCTAGGATGGGCATCTCAGGATGGAGTCTCGCGATGGATGGGGTGTCACGAGAAGGATTTCCGCCGCCGACCTTCTCAAGATGGCAGCGCCCTTCCCGTGATGGCGGCTCTCCGGGGCCGGTCACGTGCCGCAGGGTGGGTGGAGAATACCGGCACGTGCCGAGCGCGCTCACGTGACCAGGAGTGGGCGGTGCTGCGGAGCGAGGCCGCGCCCAGGCCACGCCCCCGGGCCCCGGCGCCCCGGGGTGGGACTGCGCCCCGGGCACGGCGCTCATCGGGCGCCGCGACGGCGCCCGGCCGGCCGGCCTTGTGGGGCTTGTTTCTCACAGCGTCGGCTCAGAGCGCCGGGCAGGGGAGGGACCTCACCCTCCGCCTGCCCCGGGGGCGGTGCTCCGGTTCCTCCGCCCCTCGCCGGCTGTCCAGTCCCGCGGCAGCCGCTCGCACCGGAGCCGCGGCCTGGCCTTGCTTCGCCACGCCCGGTTCCTTCCCCCTGCGCCGGCCACCAGGGGGTTCGCGCTTCTCGCCGGCTCCCGCTGCCCCGCGATGCCGTCCAACAAATCCGTCTCGGACGCGCCCATCGTCCAGTTCACCAACTGCCGCATCCTGAGGGACCACCAGCTCCAGAGGTGAGGGTACCGGCGGTGCCACAGTGGCTGGCGGTACCGGGGCTGTCTGGGGGTATCGTGTTGTCCGTGGGTACCAAGGCTGCCGCGGTACCAGGGCTGTGGGGGTCCCGGACAGGCTGCCGACCTGAGTTGACCTGACACCTGCAGTGCCGAGGGGCGGTCGCCAGTTCCCCCTGTGCGCCGGCTATTGGCCCTCCCCCTGCCGCGCTCTACCCTCCCATGTCCCCTCTGCCCGGGTTTGGACGGAGATGGGGCGGGTGTGGTGTACGGTCCCTGTTGTTTTTCCTCTTCTGCCAGCCCCTTTGTGCTTTGGCCATCATCACCGCCACCTTTGAGGGCCAGCCCATGGAAATCCCACTCCTGTGAGTTTTGTAGAGCCAGAGCCAGGCAGAGAGAGAGCGCTGCTCACTGTGTCCCAGCTGAAGGAGCAGCTGTGCTCTGACAGACATCGCAGAGCCCGTGGCTGGAGGTGCCCGTGGGATCTGCTCAGGATCACTGTCACTGGGGCACAGCCACCTGCTCCACGTGCTGCAGATGGCACCAGAGCTTGGTGTGTGTGACTGTCCCTCTAGGGAGGACCTGTGGGTGCGAGAGGGGAAGATCCTCAACCCAGAGAAACTCTTCTTTGATGAAAAAGGCTCTGCTGATGTCCAGCTGGACTGCAAGGACAGCATCATCGCCCCAGGTTTCATCGATGTCCAGATCAATGGTACAGTGAAGCCACATGCACTCATGGTCTGGGGCCATCCTGGGTTTGTCCATCCCTGACCCCCAGCCCCACTGTGGGTGTCATGCCCATGGCCAAGTTTCAGCTGCTCAAGGGAGGTGTGAGTCACCCAACCAATGACAAAGAGCAATTTTGCCTATGGTAGCTGCTGTTGTGTAAGTGTCCTCTTTGGCCAGGTGAGGGTTTCCTCTGAACTCATTTTTATCTATATTTTACCCTGCCCCTACACTGGCAGGATCCCTGCCCTACCCTTTCCAGGATGTGGGAGGAGAGGGCAAGACTTCCCATAGGAACAATAACAATTAACAGCAACAACTCTCTTCAGAAGGAAAGAGGGGCTTGTTCTATGGTAGCTAAAGTTGGAAGTCAGGTCCCTTTTCAGCTGGGAATCGTCACATTTTGCCCTGCATCAAAATAAAAAGGTTGTGCTTACAAAACACTGGGCAGCTGTGGGGAAGAGCACTTAATGAGGGCAGTGATGGTGAGATTTGTACTTGTGGAACCTTGGAATGTAGGACAGAAGTGCTGGTGGAGCCCTTTGTGTCAGCGCCCTACAAATGGAACATCTCCCTCCAGTCACACAAAGTCTTTCATCAGTGTTTCTGGCTGGAGCATACCCACTGGGGAAGCAGCAGTTTCACCCATGTTTTGTTTGTGGTGCAGGAGGCTTTGGGGTGGACTTCTCTCTGGCTACAGATGACTTCAAATCAGGTATTGACCTGGTCAGTCAGAAAATCCTCTCCCATGGAGTGACCTCTTTCTGTCCCACCCTGGTGACCTCTCCTCCATCTGTGTACCACCAGGTAAGGGGCCTTCTTCCTCTCCCATCCGCAGGGTGATCAGGGACTGAGGCTGGTATCAGGAGGTGGGTAGGCCAAGACTGAGATAGCTGCCAGGGCAGAAAAGCCATGGGCATGAGGAGCTGGACTCTACCCTGGGTTTCTTGCCCTCAGCCTTTAGAATGCTGAGACAGCCGTTTCTCCCAAGCGAGCTCTGCGCACCAAGGCTTGAAGACGGCTTTTCCTTTGTGGGCTGTGATGGTCCCAAGTGGTCCAGTTACAAATCTCCCTGCAGACCTGACATTTGGGTCTGATTTGGCAGACCCAGTGGGGGGCTGTGTCTATGTTACCATGTCTGACAAACCCCTTTCTCTAGATTCTCCCTCAGATCAGTGTAAGAAATGGTGGAGCCCATGGAGCGGGAATCCTGGGTAAGTGGATTTGTCCCTTTGTGGTGCTATTCTAGGTGGTCAATTATCTTGTTCATGGTTGAGGTGAAAGAAGTTACAGAGCACAAATAGGGGCTGGAACTCTCAGTGGGAGGGATGCACAGGAGGGCACAGACCCACCTTGTCCCTTAGTCTGGCTGGCTTTTACTGTGTTTTCTGTTGTCGTACACACTGCTCCAGCCCCTGTGGGACTCTGGAGCAATGGCAGTGGGGTGGCTTGGCTTGGCCAGTGGCCAGCACTGCATCTTCACTGTGCTGAGCTCACAGTTGCCTGAGACATGTGTTTTGCTGCAGAAGAATGGCAAGAGTGTGACTGGAGCAGAGTAGACACAGCAGGTTTCTTGGTCCTTGGCAGGGGGAGGAAGGGTCATGGTTCTTTGTTCCTGTTTGGACAGGAGCCCACCTGGAAGGGCCGTTCATCAGCAAGGAGAAAAAGGGTGCCCACCCGGAGCACTGCCTCCGCACCTTTGAGGCAGGTGCTTTCCAGGACCTGCTTGCCACCTACGGCTCCTTGGACTGTGTCCAGATAGTGACCCTGGCCCCTGAAATGAGGAGGAGCAGTGAGGTGATCCGGGAGCTCACCAAGCGGGGCATCTGTGTCTCCCTGGGTAAGGGCTGGGGCACCCAGGGCTTAGGGGAGCTCTGGCTGCCCCTCCCTTGGGGCTGTGGCATCTCTAACAGTGTCTCAGTGCAACTGGCCGGGGTGGAACTCTGGATGGAGACAACAGACCTGTCACAAATGGGGACCTCACTTGATGCTGTCAGTCTGTCATGGCAAGGGCCAAATTTGTATCAACTTAGGAGCCCCTGCAGTAAACACAAGGTGCTGTTCTAACACAGAATAGCAGTCTTAGTTGGAGGTTTGATGATGTGGAAGGTTCAAACTCTGAAGTTCCACTGCTTTAGGCCTTATGTGACAGGCGAAATCATTTTCCAAAGGTTACTGTTGGTTTGATAACTCTGTTTTTCAACCAGAAGGTACTGTAGGAACTTCTCCCTTCAACATCCGGCTGGCCTCTGACTTAAAACTGGCTGCATTTTTCTTTTCCTTTGCTTTCCAAACTCTTCTTTGTCTCAGATCATTGAAGAAGTTTTTGGTTTTTTTTAAGGGAGGAAGTTATTCAGGGTGAAATTAAACCTCAAGTGAGAAGGGCATTCATACAGCAGACCATCTCTTATCCCAAAGCCACTTAAAGAACTCCAGAAAGGCAAGGTTAGCCCACAGAGCTGCTGTCCTGTTGGGAAACAGAAGTTTCTTTCTAGATAGTTTGATTCCCATATGTTTTCCTGGCAAAGTTCCCACTGTTGTGAGGGAGTCCTCTGATAATTCTCTACAAAACATTTAAGTATCTGAAGCCAGCAGAAAGGTGTATCATTGGACCTCAAACTCACTCTGAAGACAACATGCTGTGAGCATTGTGACAGCTGTGATGTGCATACCGAAGGAGTTCGGGTGACGCACACACCCCCAGAGTACCCCCGGGTCATGGGCAGACACATCTGTGTCGAGGCTGCACCTGAGACCTCAGGCCAGGGTGGGCATTAGAGCAGAGTCCAGTGATGGAGTGTCTTTGCTCCTGTAGGGAAATCAGTGGAAAGATGGGCAGAGGAATCAGGGTTGTTCTGTATTCCCAGGTCACTCAGTGGCTAATCTGTCCCAGGCTGAGGAGGCTGTGCAGCATGGAGCAACCTTCATCACTCACCTCTTCAATGCCATGCTGCCGGTGAGTCCCCAGAGGCACCTGCCTTGCTCCAGGGCTGCTTTTGGGCTTTCTCTCCTGCTCCCTGTGGGTCTGTGTTCTCCCCAGCTGGTTTTGTACCATGCTTTGCAATGAGGTTTTGGCACTGAACCTCTGGCTTCACATTCCTACTGCTGGATCTGAAAGAGAGTCAAGGATGTAGCAGACTCTTGAAGTTCATCACTGAGAAGTACTAGGAAGTGTTGGTGGGTAAGAGCTGGACGTGCCCTTGCTATGTGCACCCAGACCCCCTCCTGTGTGTGAGCAGCAGGGAAGGGGGGTAATTCTGCCCCACTCAGGTGAGACCCCACCTGCAGAGCTGCCTCCAGCCCTGGGGCCAACATCAGAAGGACGTGGAGCTGCTGGAGTGAGTATAGAGGAGGCCACAGAGATGCTCCAAGAGCTGGAGCTCCTCTGCTCTGAGGCCAGGCTGGGAGAGCTGGGGGTGCTCACCTGAAGAAGAGAAGGCTCCAGAGAGATCTCAGAGCCCCTTCCATGGCCTAAAGGGGCTCCAGGAGAACTGGAGAGGGACTTTGGATGAAGGCCTGAAGTAGCAGGACAAGGAAGAATGTTTCCCCACTGCCAGAGGGCAGGGTTAGATGGAATATTGGGAAGAAATTATTGGCTGTGAGGGTACTGAGACCCTGGCACCCAGAGGAGCTGTGGCTGTCCTGTCCCTGGAAGCATTTAAGGTCAGGTTGGATGGGGCTTGGAGCATCCTGGAATAATGGAAAGTGATGCTGCCCATGGCAGGGGTTGGAACAAGATAAGCTTTATGATCCCTTCCAATTCAAACCACTCTGTGATTCTGTGATTCAAGGCAATGCCCAGGTTTGCCTGGTAAAGCTGCCAGGCATTGTGTGATAGAGATGGCAGCTGCATCCCCTGAAGTGAAGTCTCAGCCAGTGTGTCCTACTCCTCCACAGCTTGTCTCCTCTCTCTCTCCTCGAGCAGTTCCACCACCGTGACCCTGGCATTGTGGGGCTGCTGACAAGTGATAAGATTCCTGCTGGGCGGAGGGTCTTCTATGGCATGATTTCTGATGGCATCCACACCAATCCTGCTGCCCTGCGCATCGCCCACCGAGCCCACCCCAAAGGTGAGCCATGGCAGTCCCCACAGTGTTACCAGCCACTCCGAGCACTGTACCATCTCCCAGAAGATATTTGTGCTGCCCTTGCTGTCTGGAAGATCACAGCCACATATGCTGATCCCTCAGTCCTCTCGCTTTGGTGTGATGTGGCTGGAGACACCTGGTTCCACTCTGGGAGGGTCAGCAGGGCACAGTGCTTGGGGCTGCAGCAACATCAGCAGCAGTGTTGACAAGGCCCCTTTCCTTATGTTCCGCAGGGCTGGTGCTGGTGACAGATGCAATCGCTGGCATGGGGCTGGCACCGGGTCGGCACACACTGGGTCAGCAGGTAGTGGAGATTGATGGCCTGAACACCTACATTGCAGGTAAGTGCTGTCCCTCTTGCTGAAGAGCTAGGGACAGTGCTGCCACTGGCACCATTCCTGAGGAGCTGAGCACACCTTGTTGTCCCTGTCAGTGTGTGGCAGCGTTTGTGCCACCCTCTTGGGTTTTGATGCCTGGTGGATCTGCAGTGACTTGGCCTTGGGGATAATGAAACTCCTGGTAAAGAGGAGAAGTGTGCCTGCCTCATGGAGGAATCTGGCCAGTTATAGCTGTCTGCAACATCTTTGAAAGCTTCATTGCCCAGTGTCAAGGGTGCTAGAGGTTCAGGGCGTCAGTAAGGACAGAGAAATCTTAGAGATATTTATTGTCCCTTTTCTTCATTATAACACTACCACTTCCTGCTCACTAAATTTATTAAGTTTCAAATTCCCAAGCAGATGAAGACTGGGAAGGTATTTTAGTGAAGGAGCATTCCTTTCTCCATTCCCCTCCTCTGGCAGCAGATGCCTGTGTTGTGAGCTGGTTTCACCCAGTCCAGCTGGTCTGATATTGGAGCTGGGGATAACACCCACATACCTCTTCCTGTGCTTCAGCAGGAAGTGGCTGCAGGCCCTTCAGCTTGCTCCTCCTGCCACACAGGACTACTGCACTTCTGGTCCCATTATACTTCCCTAGTGCCCTCCTTCTTGCTGTGAGCTATGGGCGCTGCTCAGTGCCATCCTGTTTCTTCCCAGGCACAAAGACCCTGAGTGGCAGCGTGGCGACCATGGACACTTGTGTGCGACACTTCCAAGAAGCCACAGGTAAGAGAGCCTTGTCCACAAGTTGCTGCATCCCTATGTTGACAAGGGAGGAGGTCTTGCTTTTGTCAGATGTGTCCATTCCACCAGGAATGTTCCCTCTCACCTGAGACATGGCAAGGGCTGGGATCAGTGCCCTCAGATGAGCCCCTTTTTGAGAGGGAAGTTTCATTTTAACCCATAGAACTAATGAGAGGTGAACTCTCCTGCTTCTTCCTCACAAAAGTGAATGGTTTTCTCTTCTCCATACCCTAGGTATTCAGTTTTCCTATACCTGCTCTCTCCTGTAGGGATAGTTCCCTTCCCAGCTCTAGCTGGCTGTGCTGAGGGTGTTCCAGCTTGGGTCCGTCAGCTGCCTTGTCCAGGGGGATTTGGGCTGCTCTGGCAATGGGGCTCTGGCTGCCCTAACATCTCCCCCATTCTCTGTCCAAGGGTCCTCGGTAGAGACTGCATTGGAGGCGGCGTCTCTGCATCCCGCTCAGCTCCTGGGGATTGAACATAAAAAGGGGACACTGAATTACGACTCCGATGCAGGTACTGGTGTGGGCACAGCGCATACTGGTATGGAGGTAATAGTGTCAGGACTCACAAGTGCTGGAGCAAAGCAGGGCCTCCTTTGTAAGCCTGTGCTCACCCCTTGTTTTGGTGGGAGCTGCAGGGAGACTTGTTCTGCCTGAGATATGCTCTGGGCTTTTGCTCCAGTGGTTTTTCTCTTGGATGCTGGTGGTGTTTGGGAAACCCTTTGGAGTGCCCCCCACATCTCAGCTGAGCAGAGAGCAGAGCTGCCATTGCCAGGATTGCATTGCAGTGCCATCCTGGGTGGCGAGAAGCCCTTCCCCAGTGATCTCAGCTCTCCCCAGCCAACTCCAGCAGCTCCATTCTGACAGCTGCTTTCTTTCTCTCTTGTCCAACACAGATTTCCTAATGCTGAATGACAGCCTGTATGTGCAAGCCACGTACATTGCCGGCGAGGAAGTCTGGCGACAGGATGTGTCGGGCATGTGACACTGGGCTGTCCCAGTGCCCTCCAAGGCTCACTGGCACTGTGGTTAGCAGCTCTGGCAACCACCCCACTTGTCTCTTTTGGTTTTTTTTCCCAATTCCTTCCTGCAACTCTCTCAAAGGAGCCTCATACCAAAGAGCTGCATTTTCCAGCTTCCAGTTACAGCCATGCCTGCTATGAATTTGTTGGTGCTCAGTTGGTGGTATGGGGAAAGAAGGCAGCTCTGTGCTGGCAAGGAATGCCAGTCCTGGAGTGACCTACAGCTGTCCTGCCCCCAGACAGGTGCTCCTGTCACCATCTGACAGAAGTGAGGAGTTGTCCCAGCCTTTGCACAGTTTATACAGCACACACTAACTTGCTCTGTACCTGAGGCAGACTCAAGCCATTCCAATTCTTCTGCCTGCTGTTTGCTTCGCTCCCAGGCAGCCATGACTTGTTAGACATCAGCTTCCACCAGCTCAGCTCGCAGCTCTTCTCGTGACAAGGTTTCTGTTGTGTAAGCAGAAGCTGAGGATCATATTCGGATCTCCTGACAGCCCTTCCGTCGTGTGTCCTCAGAGCAAGGCTGCCACAGCTCGCTTACTCAGTGTCCTTGTGGGGCTGAATCCTCAGGGCAGAGATCAAATCCAGGAATACCAAGGGATTGCTGGTCCTTTGTGCCTTTTCCCTGCATGGGCATTGAGTCCACAGAGCTGGAGATATGAACAACGTCCTACCACAAAAACAATGTTCCTTTCACTCCTTGCTCTGTCTGGATGGGTTCTGCAGGCTCTGTGCCAGCCATACAAAGAAGAGCCTGTGTATTGCCTGATGGGTTTGTGCATTCCTCAGGCTATGGATGGAAACTTTGCTTTAGGGGATGCATCCAGACTGGTGGTGACAGGCTCACACACCTTCAGTCCAGCTCAGGCACTGAGGGAGAGGAAAACTGCGGTGGGATTCTGGCCATTCAAGATAGATACCATAGCTCATTATTTTGTGCTCATTATCTTCTCCAATACTTGACTGTCAGATTTTTTCCTGATGCTGGGACACTTGTATATGAAGGTTGAGACTGATTTTGACCCTACTCAACCACTCAGAATAAGCCTCAAGATAAAGTCTCAAGACAACCTTGGATAAGGCTCAAACCACTGAGGTGGTTTTTGTAATGAGGGGAGGGCTAAGACAACAGCTGAGTCTCAGTGAAGGTGGAGATTGTAAGGCAGACAGAAGTTTGGTTGGGATTGGCAGAAGTGTACCGATTTTTCCAGTACTATTTTATAATCTTTAGCAGCAACATTTGGAAGTGCTTCCCCAGCACTTTAGAGCCCTTCTGTCAGCCTTGGAGAATTTCTAACATCAACTGCCAATGTCAAGAAAAATTATAACCTCCATGGTTTGAAGCACTGGAGACACCACGCCCTGTGCAGTGACACGCTGTGCTGCTGCAGTACTGACCTCACGGGGATCTGGCTGTTGTTGGAAACAATCCAATAGGGAAAAATGCCTATAAAACAAGGTGTCTAACTTTTTATTTACAAAATTAAATAATCAAAAGGAAATCTAAACCAGAAATGGGATTAGACAGTACCAGTAGGTGTGTATTAACCTTTTTGCCCGCCCTGGTGCTTGCTGGCGTGGCCTGTGTCAGGCTGGCATGTGAGGGCCAGGGCTGCTGTGGGCACTCCTGAGGGGACTTGGCCCAGGGAAGGCGGCCCCGCCGGACACCCGCGGCCCGCTCCGGGGGCACGCGTGTATCCGGCACAGCGTGGGGCTCGGGGGAGCAGGAGGGAGGCGCAGGGCTCACAAACGCGCGGCCAAGGTGGGCGCTGGGGCTGCGGCCGGGGGCCCGGCGCTCTCGGCGGAACGGCAAAGCGGGGAGCGGCCGGAGCGCTGAGCGCGGCGCACACCGGCCCGGCCCGGCCCGCCCACCGTGAGCCCGCGGCCGGTGGCGGGCGGAGGATCCGGGGGGCTCCGAGAGGCCCAGAGCGGGCCCCGAGCTCCAGCTGGTGGTGCCGGCCCGGGCGGGGCTGCTCCCGGAGCCCACACGAGCCCGTGACCGGAGGTGGGCGGTGCGGTGGGGCCGCTTCCTCCGGCGGCGGCGCGGGGAGCCCGGCGTGCAGCAGGTAAGGCCCGGCCCGCGCCGAGCCCCTCTCACCGCACCGCGCCCGGGCCCAGCTCCCGCAGGTTCTCCTTAAAGGCTTTCCCAGCTCTGGTGCCTTTCCCAGTCCTGCTCATCTCCTTATCCTCAGCGTTCTTTTCGTTCCCAGTGTTTTAGTGTTCCTTGTCCCCAGGCGGGCTGCAAACCTTAACTTTCACCTGCTTATCAAGAGGTAGCCAGCGTAGAAACACAGCACATGGGCCCTCAAGGGCTTGTGTTTAGGCTAAAGATGAATTCTGTGTGTTACCAGAGCTGTGCTAAAGAGAAATTTCCTGCTGTGGAGACATTATGCCGTTGCCTAAGCTTCAGGAAAAAATGAGAATTCTTCCATTTGGGGCTTTTAAAAAGGGACAGGTAGATAAAAAGACGAAAAAATATATCTGTGGGAAGTCCTGGCTTGCCGGGAGTGGTGGGGTTTCCTGCTGGTAAGAGCTGTAATTTTTGTAATGCGGAGGGCTCATTTGGTGCTCTCCACACAGGACATGTGTCCCCGTGCTGTGTTGATTTATGGTATAAATGAACTGTTACACAGCACATCTCCAATGTAAAGCCAGGTCTGATCTCCCGTGAGAGGGGAGGAGGCCTCAGAAAACTCAGTTTTGGAATCAGTTCTGGAGGTGAGAGGTTTGTGCTTCTGATCATTCTGCCGTCCCCACACGATGTCCAAGGCTCCTCGAGGTGTGTTCCAGGAGGAGCTGGAGTGGTGCATTTCACAACTGGAGGCAGAGCTCAATCTCACTCCACACCCCAAACTAGGTATGTTCCTCTTTACCCCCCCTAGTCTGGCCTTGGGTGCAATTTAGCAGATGTGGCTGTTTTTCTGTTTCTTCTCTCCTTTATATTCCCTGTTCTTGTGTTATTTGGGATTTGTTCTAAACACAGGACAACACTGAGCTTTAGGGACCAGACGCAGTTTCTGGAAGCAGTTTTATCTTTTCTTCATTTAGTGTTTGCTCTCCCTGTTTTCTGTATTCTTTGTCGTGGTTTTTTTTTTTTTTCCCTCTATATAATGACTTGTTTGGTTCTGCTACAGCTCTGCCTTTGTTTTTCATCTTGAGGAAATACTGTACCAGCATGTCTGGCCCTCAAACACCAGTAGGGTTTTTTTGTGAAGCTTGTTTCAGGGAAAAATTACATGGAAGATAAATTTCTATAAGATCATAGTTTGATGTCCTTAGTCCAATTTGTAGAGCTGCAGACACTTGTCCTGCTGCTGGTCAGTACCTCACCTTGGCAGAGGACTGGGAACCCTACGTAAGATGCTCAGGTGAGTGTTTGCTGGTCCACCTGAGGATGGAGCAGTGACTGATAGGTGCCTACACCTTGTGCTTGAGCATCAGGCTCCAGGAAGAATTAAGACTTGTGGGAGAGGGTTGTGATTGTTCATTCTGGAGAAGAGGAGGCTCTGGGGAGACTTCAGAGCCCCTTCCAGTGCCTAAAGGGCCTCCAGGAGAGCTGGAGAGGGACTTGGGACAAGGGATGGAGGGACAGGACAAGGGGAAATGCCTTCTCACTCCCAGAGATAATGCTTAGATCAGATACTAGGAAGGAATTCTTCCCTGTGAAGATAGGGAGGCCCTGGCACAGGGTGCCCAGAGAAGCTGTGGCTGCCCCTGGGTCCCTGGCAGTTCCAAGATCCAAGGCCAGGTTGGACAGGACTTGGAGCAACCTGGATAGTGGAAGGTGTCCCTGCCCATGGCAGGAGTGGATGAGCTTTAAAGTTTCTGCCCAAGCTATTCTGTGATCACACCATTTTGTTAGAAATGTGCTGGTCCCCAGTGCCCAGCAGGAGGGAAGGCAGCTCCTGAGGGGAAGCAGGAGCTGAGCACAGGAAAGTGGCAGCAGAAGCAGTGCCATGGCCAGAAAAGAACCCTTTTGCACAGTGTGTGAGCCAGGAGAGCTGAGCAGTGCTGCTGATGGTATCCAGTCTCTGCCAGGAGTCCCAGTTGCTGAAGAAGTCTGGTGAGGAGGCAGATCCAACATCTAGCCAGGAATTCAGGGTCTGGATCAATGAGTTGTTTGGTTGTAGCACTGTATGCATGAGGTACTCAGAGTAACTCCCAGGTGAGGGAGGGAAGCAGCTCCCTGGAGCTTTCTCTAGCTCTTGTGTAGCTGGCCTGGATTGCAGCTAGCTAAACCCCTTGAAATAGGAGTTTGTGTAGTCAGGACCCTGACACCCAGATGCTCTGAAGGTACATCTCACTTCTGTCCCACCACAGGGGTGCATCAGGCCCAGCATCATTGGCTGGGACAGGGAGGGATTGTCCTGCCCTGCCCTGCCCTGCCCTGCCCTGCCCTGGGGCAGCCTCACCTCCAGTGCTGGGGGCACTTTGGGGGAGCACAATATCAGAAGGGTCTGTGACTGTTAGAGAGTGTCCAAGGAGAGGGATATGAGGATGGGGAAGGGTCTCAAGGGGAGGCCATAGGAGGAGCAGCTGAGGGCACTTGGCCTGTTCAGCTGGAGGAGAGGAGATGGAGCACAGAGCTCACTGGGGCTGCAGCTCCTGAGGGGGATTAGAGGGGCAGCTCTGATCTCTGCTCTGTAACCAGGGACAGGACATGAGGGAATGGCTGGAGCTGTGTTAGGGGGTGATTATGAGGCTCGATGTTAGGGAAAGGCTCTTTCCCAAGAGGATGGTCAGGCGCTGCAGCTGGGAGAGGTGGGATGTTCCCATTCCACAGTAGTGCTCTCAAGTTGTTCTGTGGCCTAAAATAAGTGGAACAAACACTACAAGACTATATTTAGTGTTTCCAATTTGAGGTCTTGGGGACTACTGTCGCAGAACAACTCTGTTTTTTAGAGAATTTGTTCTAACACCAAAACTTTGGATTCTTGTTGTGTTCAGGCTGGTTTGTAAGCGAGAGCATGAGTCCTGCTTTTCAGGGTAAGCCATCTATTTAGATGTTTTCCAGAGAAGAGACACTGAGTTAGGTTCTGGGATTTGTCTTCAGTTGAGGGAAAGATTGCTAAGCCCTCTGTAGCTTCTGTGCCATTAGCAGTGCACTTACTGCAGTGTAAGAGTCCAGCTGTAAGTAATAAGCAGTTAAGATTTTTTTTCTCCCCTCTGTAGAAACATCTCGCAGTATTTGAGCTTCTGGAAGCACTTGGAGTACCCTTTCAATTGAATGCTAGTTATGGATTAGTTAGAGATGGTATGAACACAGGGGGACTGATGCACTCATCCACATCCCCCAGTGTGGATTTTAAGGCCCACCATAAAGTGTTTCTTGTCTCTCTTGGTGTTTTCTGAGTGCAGCAGAAGACACCCAACACATTTTCAAGGTCCTGCACTCCCCTGAGACTCCTCTCGCAGAGAAGCAGGAAGTGATGAGCAATGAGTTTGGGGATTGTGATTGTCATCTCAAGATGGATGAGGGTCAGAAGAGCATGGAGAAAGGTGAGCTTGAGCTGTCTCTTGGGGGATGGTGAGATTTGGTTCTTTTCTGTAGATTTCTTAGGTTGCAGCATTAATTGAGTCACCTCTCTGGGCAGTGCCTTAGAGTGGAAGCTGCAGTGGTGCCCCCATGGTAGGAAACTGGTTCATTGAGAGCACCAGTATTGAAACAATATTCCTTGTCTTTTCTAGGCATGACCCCTGATGTTGTGGAAGTACAGCCAAGCAAAGGGCAGGCTGCAGATTGTGTGAAACAGTCTGACCCAACCCCTGAGGCAAAGCCAGAGTTATTCACGTCGTCTGGCAGCAGCTTCCAATTTGATTTTACACTTTCCAAGACTGACCCAGAAGCTGATGCTGGTGACAGTGGTGCTGAGCAGGTGCAAAACAATGCCAGAGCCACCAAGCAGGAGAACTGGAATGGCCCCTTGAGGTTTGCTGCCTCTGGACAAGAACCCAAGTTTGCTTTCAACTTTGCCATCCCAGATGAAGACTGTCCTCATCTTCAGTTACTTCCAGCGAGCCAACATACAGAGGACGCAGCAGACTCTTCACTGCCTGCTCAAACAGTAGCTCTACCACAGGCTGCAGCCTTGCAGAAGCCTGAGGTGACTCAAGTGACAGGGAATGCACCCAAAGAGGATAGAAGCCATGTCACATCAAAGATCCCCCAAACAGAGACAGCCACTGCAGATGAGGCAGTGACGGAGAAATCAACAGGAGGTGGAGCTGCCCAGAAGAAGAAAAAGAAGAAACAAAAAGCATCTGTCAGTAAAAACAAAACAGAAGAAACTGAGACCAGCAGGAAGGCAAAGGCAGACGCTAACAGCTGTCAAAATACAGATACTTCCCATCAGGATGAGAAGACCTCTCAGGTAATGAAATACTGATGGGATCTCATTATTTATAAACCCTTGAGCTAAAGAGACTTTATCTCTTTGCACAGATGAACAATTAGTATACTGCCCTGAGATGGAAGCTGAAAGACCACATTTGCTGCTTACATGTTCCAGCAGCTGTTTGCTTTCTCTACTACACAGCTGAGGAACCTGACCAAAGCAGAGGAAGTTAATGGTCCTTCGGATTTGTGCTGAAAGATTTCATGCTTAGGCTTGTGACAGCTAATCCTGGGGATCTGGATGCCATGTTTTTTAAGAAAATAAAAATAGGAAATGGAGGTAACTGTCTTCAGTTGGTGCCAAGCTGGTACCTGTGGGTGCTGAGCCAGGCCCTGTAGCTCTGATGTGTGTGTTGCAAGATGAATTGCTTTTGTAGTATAAGGAGCAAAACCAAGGCACAGAACTGCCACCTGGTGTAGCCAAGGACCTGTGGTAGAGCTCAAGGGTGCTTCTGAGAAGGTTCCTCTGTAGGTCATGGCCTAGAAATCAACTGAAATTGCAAGTTATGTGTAAACACAACATTAAGGCACACCCTGAGGTCTCTGTTCTGCTAAGGTCAAGGTCTTAATTTTATTTTACTTTTCAGCACTGGTGTAGGTTTTACTAACAAACAGTGCCAGCTGATCCATACTATAACACAAGATTGCACAAAACCTTCCTTTCTTGATATTTTACGAGGAAATTGCACTGAGTGTTCACCTGCCTCTGGAACATTTCATCCAAAAGTCTGCTTCATCTGCAGTCCTACCAATAAACACTGCTGAGCACCAGAGACATAGGAAGAGTTGAAGGTCAGGTAAAGCCCCTCCAGTCCTTTGGAAGCACACTGTTGTAGGTAAAAGGAGACAGTATGAGGGCATTTGTATTTACATATACATAACAGTATAACAGTTAAGAATTGCTTCAGTCCTAGGGTGAGCCCTGTTTCACTGTCACACTGCTGAGTTAGCCAGCTGGCTTTGCTCAGTGGTGCTTGGCTTCCTTCATCTCCATGGGCTTAATCTTCCTTGTCCCTCATGCATTTCTGGTTGAGCAAGCATAGAGGAGCTGAGAAGAAAGACTCAGCTTCTGATTTTGTCCATTGTTTGCTTTTTTTGATTTTATGCAGGTTTGAGGATAGGGGCTTTTTGTTGTTAATGTTTATTTCTCCCATCTGTAAGTTTCTTTGAAAGCTGAACAGCTTTCCAGAAAACAGCCCCTTCTGAATGGGAGCCACACATTAAATCTATCTAATAGAGACAGTGAGTTGCAACTAAACATTTGCACAGTGCTTTTAGTTTATCTGATGAAAAACACTGGAGGGAAAATGTCACGAAGTCTGTTAAGTGATCACCAGAACATAATATTTGCAATAGTCCTGACTTTATGAAGTTCCCTTTCATCCTGTGTAGCAGCTGCTGCTGTAAGTTTTGGGTGATTTACTTCCTCTTGCTCACTGTGCCTCATGTTGATTGCAGTCAGATGAGCAGCTGTGGAAAGAGGTGGACTGGTGTGTGAGCCAGCTGGAGCTCGGCTTGAAGACACAGAAACCCACTCCAAAGCAGGGTAAGTATTGAAGTAAAGAAGAGCTCTCTCCTGGGGGCAGCACTGGCAGGAATGCAGGGGCAGAGCCAGCAGGGAGCCTTTACCTGTGTGTTGTTTCTCCTTTGCTGCAGCTGAGGAGGCTCTCAGGGCAATCAGGACGCTGCGCAGTGACAAGGCTCCACTGGTGAAGAAGCGTCAGCTCATGAGAGCCATGTTTGGAGACTACAGGAAGAAGATGCAGGAGGAGCTGTGCAGAGAGCTGAAGCTTATGGAAACAGGTAGGAGAATTTTGCATGGTGAGGAGGAGAAGAAAGGGATTCAATCCTGCCCTATGCTTACAGTCTGAGGCCTCACTATAAGAGATGACTGAACTTCTCTTATTTTTTCTCCCCTCTTTAAGCTGCAAAATCTGCCAGGATCATGGAGTTGAAGGGAAGCATCCATAAGAAAAATGGCCAGTTCATCCGGAAGTGCTTGGGAGCTTGCAGGAAAAGCCAAGGTTCAGCAGAATCCCCTTCAGAGGCACACAGGACACTTAACACAGGCTTATTCAATTCCACAGCTCCCCAAGAATTTCACTTTAATTTCTTCTAGAAAAGTCACTTTGACTAAAACTGTGCCAGATCTCCTGTAAACTGAAGAATGGTGGAAAGGTGCTGTGCAGTAGGAAATGTCAAGTGTGAATCTCTGGATCTTCTTCCAGGCTGCCTTATCTAGAAGTTTAAACCAGATCTGCCTACTATGCATATGACCCCAAAACTCAGCCTACATAAGTGCTCCTCTGTGCTCACACTGGAGAGTGGCACCTTTGAAAGGGTCAGCAGTGTGGAAGGATCTGCTTTCTTTCCTGTTGAATTGACATTAACTGTAGAATCTGTCTTCTATACCATGAGAATGGTATAGAAGGCAGATCCCGTTGCTTTTAAATAGAACAGAGCCTTTCTAGCAACTGAGGTGGTAATGCATACAGCAGGGAATGTTTGGAATCAAGATCCAGAGCAGTGGATAGCTGGGTGCTTCCATTCCCCGAGTCTGTGTGAATGCAGCTTCTGGCATCCAGCAAATATCAGCAGTGTGTCATCCCTGACATGAGCATGAGCTCAGGGTCTTTGAGGAAAAGTGAGTGAGATCCATTTTTGCTCATTCATCTCTTTCACTGACAGGTACAGACCTAGAATAAAACTGCACATCATGATTTAATCCAGCCTAGAGATGTAAGGACAGTTGTTTCCTGGAAAACAGGGAAAATTTGTGTTGCTGAAGCCAGGTTCTGGACAGCTAGGAAGGATGTACAATCAACTCTTAAATAAAATTTACTTTATTAGTAGCTCAGTTACAACCACTTGTGCCTCAGAGGGAAATTAGCTGCATACCCACCTTTGGTGGTGGTAAAATAAACTGTCATAGCCCAAAGACTCTCTTCCATTTGATTTTTATTAAATTTAGCTTTTTGAATATGTGTCTCCAGTCAATACTGCTTGAGTCACTGAACCCATCTCTTAAGTTTGTGCAGATCTTCCCACCAAGCATATAAAATGCTGAAGGAAGAAAAGTGCTGTGAAAGGCTCCATGGTATCAGGTATCCCTAGGGAGCAGTGCTTTCCTGCCTTTTATAGTCCAGTAAGCCTGTGTGGAAAGTGGGAAATGGGAGTGTAGCCAGGTTCCAGGGAGTGCTGAGAGCAGCTGAGAGATGGTGAAAAACATTGGCTGTGAAAGACTAAAAACCTGATTGTGGCTCTGAAAAATTAATTTTATTACTAAGCTCTGATGGCAGGCAGTTGCATCTGCAATACTTTTTTATTTCTTTTAAATTTTAAATATTTTAAAATAATATTTTAAAGAACTCCTGTTTGGGCATAAGAAGAAACTTAACCTGTGTAACATATATGATGGGGAGAAACAGGTAACGTATATGATGAATAGAAACATGAAGAAATAAATTTGTCTTTTGGAAGTCAATAGATGAAAACTGTAAATCGAGGTTGGCACACTTTATTTGCCAAGGAGCACAGCTGTTACTTGGAATGTATAGAACAATCTTAGACAGTATTTTTTTTGATTTCCAGGATTTTACATTCAACATACAAAAGCTGTGTCCTTGTCATGCTTTTCATGTTTTCATGCTGTTTACTGAGATTCAAGAGCATCATCTACATGACCTTGGAGCTACAGCTGTTTGCTTCCCTGGCTGATTATGCAGGAGATGTCTGGGAGTTAATTTTTTTCCTTGTTATGTCTCAGGTAAAGCTACAGCTGCTAAAATATTATAATATCCTTGCTGCAGAAGTATTCTGGAAAGCATGCTTACATGAATACCTCATGTTCATGCTGTTCATTAGGCATTCACAATTAAACTACAGATACCAGTGAGGTGGACATTTGGTGTAACCCAATCCAGCAGTTGTCTTCAAAGGGGTCAGAGAAAACTCCATTCTAATATGAGAAGAACTCCTGTGGTTTTCCAGAGGTCTGAATAACGCTGACCTGTAAAACCAGTTCCTTTTCCTTTTTCTGTTCCTCCATTGCTGGAGGACTTATATGTGTTAGTAGGAAGGCAGATGTTCATCAGTGTGACGCATCGTGTTCCTGAGAGTCCTGTCGGCCTGGTTCCATGAGTCAGCCGTGGAATCTTGGAATCTTTTATAGTCAAGGTGATGCCTCCTGAGTTTTTGACAGATGTGCCCAAGTCACTTCATTAGTGATTGTATCTTGAAGAGGTGTCTGAAACTACAGCGGTCTGTACTTCACTTCTAGGCTTTGCTATATTATATTTGTTTGAAAGGAAGCAAGCAATGATATTAGAAGTTAGGAAACTCCATGGCTGCTCCATCCATCCTTTCCCCTTTTAGAGGGGCCACAGTGCAGTGTTAATGATGTTTTTTAAATGCTGTGTTTTCCCCTTTTAGCATTTCTTTCTTTAGGATTTCAGTGCTATTTAGGGTTTCAGTGATGTCTCTTATTACAGCAACGTCAGGTTTGGATCAGGGCTTTGCTCTGCTAGTAACTAATACCTGTGGCTGGAGGTTTGGTCAATGCCCCGAGGTATTAATGATGTATAGCAGTGAGGGAGAAGGGAGATATTCTGATCTACCTGGACATCTCTGGCCCACTGTTCTTGCTTTAAGGAATGTATCTCAGTTTTGATAAGAAGTTGAGCTCAATTCTGACCTGCCTGTTTCTGCATCATCTCCTCAACTTTCTGCCTGGCTTTTGAGTTTGGTGCCAGCAGGGTGACTGGACTGGGAATACGGTATCTCTTTGCTGACTGGCCACTAAATGTAGAGCAGCAGTGCTAGGCCCAGGCTTGTAGGCAGCTAACTGCTTACAGAAGTATCCAGCACAGCTGTGGGCTCAGGAGTGAATTAAAGACAAGGCAAAAGGGGATGGGAAGTACCATAGTGCTTCTAGAGTAAAACTTGCTTCACAGCATCAGTCTTGCAGAGCTAAAAGCTGAGGATCAGTTTCTAAAGAAAATAGGGGCTTACAGGGACACTGTAACTTGTCTCAGACCATTCACTGTAGCAAAACAGGGGAAATGTCTCACTTTCGGGAACAAAGTGAAGCATTTTAGGGTTATATCTGTGGCAGAGTAAGGCCAAAAATGCACCCAGAGGCAGCACAAAAATGGGTGTGATCTCTGCTCCTTTTAGGCTTGGCACCCTCCTCTGTAAACAGATTCCCTGAGAAAAGGTTAGGAAATGCAATTCCATTCCAGGCAGACTCTGCCTTCAGGGCATGGCCCCCCACCCCCACAGGCTGGCCCCCATCCCTGTTGGCATTTTGGCTGCTACCCTGGACACTGGGCACTAATCAGCCATTTGTCCAACCCCTTCTCGTGAGCTTGGTCAGTAGAAATGCATTCATTGGTCCTTGGGCTGCCCATCTCTGAGTGACCAGGGGGCAGAGTCACCAAGGAACAGCCCACAAAGAATCTCCAAGGGATCTCTAGAGAGTTCAGCTGGAATTATTTTCAGAATCCCAGCAGGGACTTCCTCTCCCAGGACCAGAAAGAAGCCAATATTGATCCTGCTGATCCTGTGTTTCAGGTGACTGATGTTACCTTGTCTCACTTAATTTTCTAGATGCTGAGGCTGTGGACTTAGCATCCAATCACTCCTAAAGGATAACACATTATCTTCATTTGGGGAGGGAAATCCTAACTTTTCTTTGAATTAGAAAGAGGAAGAACTTGCCACTTCAGGAAACTGGAAAATTCTAACAGAAAGAGAGCTAAAGATCAATTAACTTGCAGCTCCATAACAAAAAAAGGGGAGAGATGCTGCTATTTTAAGACCATACAGAACTGTGCCAGATCATCTTGTATCTTTCTGCTGCCTAAAATTTTTCTGCTCCTCACTGTTTCTGCTGCTTTCATCTTTAGAACTGTGGAGGTTTGTAAGACATGCTGCTTTAGAAAATCCAGCTGTGACATCCCCAGTGGCTTGATTCCTGACACCAGTCCTCCTGTGCCTGCTGGCAGCTGGGGAGTCCTGGCAGTGTTTGGTCCATTTGGCTTCTTCCCTGTGAGTACATCAACAGGCATGACCAGCTCCTGATATCTCACCTCCATAATGGAAGAAGTCTGGGTTGTGTATCTCCCATTATCATCATGCTTGGTATAATGAAACAAAACCCAGATGTGGAAGAAGCCAGAAAGGAGAGGAAAAGCAAAGTGTCCCTGCCAGCCTCTTCTTCTTCCCCCAGTAATATTGGTAAACAACAGGAGTGTATACTCAAGAAGAGCTGGATAAGTATCTGGAGAAGCTGAACCATGTCTTCTTTGACACAGAAGCCAGAAAAAGAGATGGCCACCTTGATTAGAAGTCCCTCCATCACAGAAGTGCTGATGTTGTGTCAGAAACTAAGGAACGCTCAGGAAAGGAGGTGGGACACTCAGCATCTGTCAGGCTACACAAAAGTTCAGGTAGGAGACTTAAAATGATTGTCAGACTTAATCCAAGGTAGAGCTCCTGGCTTTAATCCTGGCTGATACAGTGTACCCTGATGAAATGCATAGTCCATGAACTTGGAGGGGGAAGAGGTGGGGGGAAGTCTTGTTATTTTGAAGGTAATGCATTCCTATTTTTGCACTGCTTATTTCAACATTATGCAGTCTTCCAGAGAGAGCTGTGTGACTGGTGTGGTGTATATGTTACACGTGAAAGATGGAAATGTTGGCATTAGCCTCTATGCATGTGTGCGTAGCTATTTTGTACATTACTCCTTCCCATAGAACAGGCATCATTTCTTACTTGGCGAAATTATTGTGCAGCTCTTCAGCTGTTACAGATCTCCCACTTTCTCCTCACACAACAGTGTTTTGCCAGTTTTTCCAGCTAAGGGTCTGGCCCAGTACAGTACAGGAGCTCTGCAGACATTTATCTAGAGGCCACTGCATGGTACTGAGCCATAGGAAATACTTCAGGAATTTTTCTTCTGTGCATAATGATCGTGTACTCTGTAAACATGTAAGGCACTATTGGGAACCTGCAAAATTCTTTTTGCCTTGACCAAAGCCCTTTTTTAGGGGCCAAAACAATGCAGGTCTCTGTATTTTTATTATTAGGTTCACTGAAATACATCAGATTTTGCCCTTGAAATGACAGTTTTCGTGGCAGCTCCGCAAGGCTGTGGCACTTTATGCCAGCAGCTGTTTCTCCCACTTTCTCTCCACCCAGCAGCTGTTTCTATTCTTCATTCCTGAGACATGGATCCCTTAGTGCCAGTGCCCCACTGTGTCATGCAGCACCTCCTGGGTCCAGGTGGGAGCACCACCATGAAGCCTTCAGTGCAGAGGAGACCTTGCTGTCAATAATGGTGCCCTGCCCAAGGATCAAGAGACAGATATGAACAGCCTTTGCAGTGAGCTAGGATGTTGTAACATCCTAAATCCTCCAGAGCTGTCTGAGCTATATGAGGGAATTAGTGCAGCCAGTTGAAGGTAGAGGGACAGATACACAATATATGTGGCTGTTTTTCGAAGCACATAGGCAGGAAGAGTAATTCAAGTTTACTTAGAAATTCAAATTTATTTAGCAGCCAATTTAATTTACTGAAGAAGATGCTATTTTATTAGATCTGCTACAGATAAAAAAATAGCAATGACTTTTCATTGTAGAAATGGATCATGTTGCAAAGTAACAGTGTTGGCTTATTTTTCTGCTATGGTTAAAGATGTTTCCAGAATACAGACTGGGGAGAAAAGGTCCTGTGATCACTTTTCACACAGTTTAATCTAGTGCTAGCTAGCTTCAGGGAACATTCACTTGCTTAGAAAAAGGAAGTTTTCACACACAAACCACAGTACAGTTCACATTGGAAGGGCCCACCATGGCTCATCTGGTCCCACTTCCCTGCTCAAGCAGGGTCATCCCAGAGCCCGTGACACAGGATTCTGTCCAGATGGTTCTGCAATATCTCCAGTGAGGGAGAGTCCCCCCCCTCTCTGGGCAGCCTCTTCAGTGCTGGGTCAGTGCACAGGAAAGTTCTTCCTCGTGTTCAGGTGAAACTTCCTGTGCATCAGTTTCTGCCTTTGCCTCTTGTGCCATTGCTGGGCCCTGGAGCAGAGCCTGCTCCCTGCTTGGAGCCCTCCCTGCAGACAGGGACAGACAGGGACTTCTTTTGTCATTCATTAGACTCATCTAAGCTTTTACCTAGTAGGTTAGAATTCATATTTTCTTAAGAATTCCTATTTGTTGCTATACCTTATGATCTAAAAATCCCTTCTAGATTCCCCATTTCCCACTTCCTGTCTGTTCTTGTGGAAACTGGGTAGTCCACTCATTAGAGCCAAAAGAGGAACAAATAAATGGATTCAGAAGTGCAGGAGGGATAAGATGGGTGTCTGTCACACACAGCAAGAGTGATAGAGCAGTAAGCAGATTATTTGGGAAATAAATTTACTCAGAGGGTTTCCTGCTTCATTAAATTTACTCAGAGTTATTTTTCAGGTTGTTTCAGAAGCAACAAGAAAGGAATGGTGGCAGATGGCAGAGAGGCGTGGGCCTGCCACATGCTGGAAAAATAGATTGCCTGCCAGGACATGCTATGGGTGGCAGGGCACATGTGCCCGCTGGGACAAGGCAAGAGTGGAACCCTTTGCATAGCCGTGGATTTAGAAAACCCCCAGTGCCAGTTTTGAGCCCCACAGGAGCAGGGGGTCCGTGCAGTGCCCCAGTCAGGAGTCATTTCCTAAGGGTCTGTGTCCTGTCACGGCAAGAATTGGAGTTCCGAAGAAGCTGCTTGGAGTGTCTGTCATCAGGGACTGGGAAATACCCACTGGGTAAGTTAATGGTGGCTTGCCCAACTCTGATGGGCCTGGAATTGTGTATGCAGAGTTTGACAGGGTCAGCCTCTGCTGGAAGTGCTTCATAGTCAGCAATCTCCAGTGCTGTCCTTAACCCAAATATAGAATCACAGAATCGTTTGGATTGAAAGGGACCTTAAAGCCCATCTTGTTCCAAACCCCTGCCATGGGCAGGAGCACCTTCCACTAAACCAGGTTGCTCTCAGCCCCATCCAACCTGGCCTTGAACACTTGTAGGAATGGGGCAGGCACAGCTTCTTTGAGTTGTATCCATGGGAATCCTCATGTGTTGGGGAAGATGAAACAGGAAAGCTTTACAAATATGATTGCTTGGCAAAAGATTTTGAGAATATAGAAACTATAAGCGAGATGGAAATGCAAGCAAGCTTTGAGATCTCTTAGTTACTGAACAACAGGAAAACAATGGTGTGGCTGGCTGAAGGTAATCCCCTTTTGATGAAACAATACCCTCTGCTTGCAGACAGGTCCAAGAGTCAGAGCAGACCCTGCCAGCTTGGCAGAAGGGGTCCCAAGAGTAGTTTTTAGGGTTTAAAATGTAGCACAGTATGGTAATGTAGTGATTTCTATAGGCTGTATGTAAATGCTATAAGATTTCTATGTTGTACTAGATTTGTTAGTGAGAATCAGAATATTCAACACAGAAGATGATTTATTGTATTGTAACAGGAACTTCTCTTCTTCTTGCTCTTGCTCTTGCTCTTACTCTTGCTCTCTTACTCTTTACTTTTCTATGCTCTTAGCTATTGCCCTTTACATTCTTACCCTCTCATCCTCTCTACCCTTCTCTTCTCTCGGGCCTGCTCCGAGCTGCAGCTGGCCGCTCCCAGCAGGGCTCTGCCCCCACACCCTCTGCAATAAACCGCAAGTTCCACGACCTGGCTGCAGAGATCTCTCGTCTCTGTCCGTCCCGACCGTGCCACCCCCCCGTCTCGCCTACACTCATGGTGATGTTTCAGTGTCAGCACAGATTCATGTGAGCACAGCAGAATGGACAGAGTTGTGAGGAAAAAATATTCACCTGCACAAGGTTCACTTCTATTGTGTAGTACTGGGCCTTCTCACTTCCCCAGGTCTGACAAGAGTAGCAAACTTTCTGCAGTTCATTCCTGGATTTTGTGTGGTTTTCTTTATGTGGCAAGAGCCTCTGCACCTTCAGTCCATCACCTGATTCAGTCTGCTTCCTCAGCCCATCATAGGCCCTGAAAACTATCTGGATGACTAAGACAGTGATGTGATTAAACCTCTGTGGATCTCTTGGTGCAGTGATGGACACCTTAAATGACATTGCCTGAGGTAATGCTGTTACGATGTTGCTGTAATCCTCTCAAGCTCTGCCATCCCACTGCATTGGAAGGTCTGTTTTACAGCTGTTGTGTTTCAAAGCAGAGAGGTTTGTAGAAAGGGGATATCTGTCACTACACCTGTGCAGCTTGTCTGTCTGAAAGGTACCATTTGCTCTTAGGAAAGATCATCTGTCTGCCACATGAGTGTTTCAGGGTGCCTCTGATCTGTGTATAATAGAACATCCTGAGCTGGGAGAGACCCACAGGGATCATCCAGTCCAGCTCCTGGCCCTGCAGAGGCACCCCAAAAGACCCACCCTGGGCATCCCTGGCAGCGCTGTCCAAACACTCCTGGAGCTCTGGCAGCCTCGGGGCTGTGCCCATTCCCTGGGGAGCCTGGGCAGTGCCAGCACCCTCTGGGGAAGAACCTTTCCTGATCTCCAACCTGAAGCTCCCCTGACACAGCTTTGTCCCATGTTGTCTTTTGTAAAACTACAGAGGGGAGTGAGGTGGGAAGGATGAGATCAGCTGGCCAACTCCCCCTGATGAATGCACAGTCAGCTAGAGCATTTTTGCCTAGGGCTACATTCAGTCAGATTTTTAGTATCTCTGTCTGGATACTGGATGTTCTCTAACATATGAAAAATTGAGCATTTGTGCAGGAAAAGCAAAACACTGTTTCTTCTGAAGTCTCTGCTTCTCTTCAAGTCCTCCATCTCTGTATTGCATCTAGACGTTTCCCACTCTCTTTAGCTCTCTAGCACACAGTAACCTCAGAGAAGTAATTTAGGCAGATAACAGGATGTGGATCTGGAAAGTGAAGTTTCATGTTTGTGCCTCAACCCTGACTTTTAATCAGATATATTCCAAGCAAAATGAGCTTCTAATTGTCTCTTTTAACATGAGGAGACATTTCTACCCTCTTTTTCTTGCTGGTGAGAAAACCTAGAGCCTTCCAGCAAAATAATCAGAGGTTCAATAGGTTTGGAGGCCATCATCAGTAACAAGCATTTATTTAGAAGTGCCAGAATTTCCTTCTCCTTGAATCTCTCCTACCTCAGCAGCTGGTGGCACTTAAGTAGCGGCTATATTTGTAGTCTAGAAGATTAGGATTTCTTTTACTTGCAAGATTTAGCTTCCAGTTGGCTGAACAGTTAATTGTGTCACAGTCTTTGTGTGATTCAGAAGCTCTGTAAGGACCCAGCTTGTCCCAGCAGTCTGTAAGGTGAGGCAGCACTCAGTGATCTGTGTGTGGATGCACCTGATACATTCAGAGAGAAGGACTGATAACTGGAGAGGAGCATTTGATTGCTTGTGCTTTGTTAGGCAGCGTGTGGGAGGTTTTTGTGGACTTGCTTTCAGGACTTGATAAAAGAATATTCAGAGAATAAGTGAGTCAATATTGTCATCCTATTCACATTTCCATTTTTAGGCTTGCTGAATTGATTTCCCATTTCAGAGTGAACGCAGGATTCAGGTTAACGGAGATAAAAGGAAGGGTATAAAGTCACGAATTAGTAGAAATATTGAAATGGCAAAGGATGGATATTTACAGCCCTCTGTGGACCTTTGCTCTCAAAAGGCTCCAAGAGCTCTACCCCTGGATTTTATTTGTTCAAGGACATTGTGTAAATAAGTTTCAACTTCCAAGTTATTCATAAGCTGACTGTATTGCTGCATATGTTGCCCACTTGGTATCACTGTGGGGCTTCATGCTGAGGCGTTTTTAATCATGTGGCATGTGCTCAGAGACCTGGGTGAGTCAAAGTGAAGGAAGAGAGAGAGAGAACATATCTATTCAAGAAGATGGTTGGTTCTTGGGGAAAAGAGTGGAAAAAGTTGATGTTATTTTAGGGGAAATAATAAACAAGAGTTCATTGAAAGAGTCTTGCCAGCTCTTGTTTCCTTTCCTGGCTCTTTGAATCAGGCAGTGTTGAAGCACATCCCCTGCAACTGAGCTAGTACTGAGCTGTCACCTAAAGTTTTGCCACCTGCTTATGGTGCCACCAGTCATGGCACAACCTGTTTATTCTTTCCCAGCTGGGGTTAAGAAGGTCATAGCATCTGTGTCATATTTGCCATGTCAAATCTGGGGATCATTGCAGTGCTCCTGTCTTTGACTCTGGTTGTTAAATAGGACTTTGTAGTGTGCTTTAGAGACCCCCAAAAGGAGTTAAGAGCAGCAGGAGAAAATGACCATAAACAAGCCAGTGGCCTCTTACTATATATACAAAATCAGCCTGGTTTCATTCTTACAGCTGGTCATGCCCACCAGTGTGCCCTGCTAGTTCTCATGTCAGGAGTTTGGCCTCTAAGCTCTGCTCCACAGTGACAGCATCCCAGCCTTTGGCAAAGAGGAATATGTTTAACTGTGAGGGAGTTTTGATCACTGTGTTCTCCATACTCTCCTCCAAGTACCTGGAACTGTATCCCTGCCAGCCTCTTGTGGTGAGCAGAAGTGGCCTCAGGCATATTCACACTACCTAGCTGCAGACATTAAATGTAGGTGCACTGGAAGAGAGGTGTGGTTTGGAGCACTGAAGGTAGGAGCAAAAGTAAAATGCCTAAAATGACCTCAATTAATTAACCATACACCAACTCCCTTCCATTAGCTGGCCCCTAGCCTGCACCGCTCCAACAAGCCATGGCATTGCCACTGGAAAAGCTGGGAGTGCAGATGTGCAGCTCAGGAGTGACAGTCTTCAACACTGAACAGCCTGCAAGTAATTTAAAGAGATGAGCCTAAACCTTTAATTTGTCTAATGCAAGACATACATGGGAGGAGAATTCCTGTGTGCAGACACAGGCACCTAGAAGTTAGATATGCAAACCCTGCGCTGCCCCTGTGCTGCCTCTCAGGAGGATGTTGAAGAGCTCAAGGAGGTCTCCCCTCAGTTCTCTTCCACACTCAACACACCAAGTGCCCTCAGCTGCTCCTCATATGGCCTTTCCAGACCCTTCCCCATCCTCATGGCCTCCTTTGGACGCTCTCCAATGGCTTCATGTCTTTTTAATATTGCAAACGGGACTTGGGGTGAGGCCACCCCAGTGCAGAGCAGAGCAGGACAATCCCCTCCCCGGTGCCCCCCAGAAATTTTCTCTTGGCTTAGCTGCTGGTGGAGCATTCAGGTGCAGTGTGTTGATCCCTTGGAGTAAGTCTGAGGAAGGATGGAGCAAATCTCCACTTACACTTGGTTGCTCCAAGGTTGATCCAGCCTGGCCTTGGACTCTTCCAGGGATCCAGGGGCAGCCACAGCTGCTCTGGGCAACCTGTGCCAGGGCCTGCCCACCCTCACAACCAAGAATTTCTTCCTAGTACCCAATCTCTAGTCGCCCTTTTTCAGCTTAAAGCCAGCACCCCTTATCCTGTCACTTCAGGCCCTTGTCCAAAGTCCCTCTCCAGCTCTCTTGGAGCTCCTTTAAGGCATTGGAAGAGGCTCTAAAATCCCCCAGGAGCCTTCTTTTCTCCAGGTGAACACCCCCAGCTCTCCCAGCCTGTCTCCAGAGCAGAGGGACTCCAGCCCTCGGAGCATCTCCCTGGCTCCATTTCCTGTCTGCTCCTGTTCAGCTTCTGGCCTCAAGCTGTGGGCATCTCCACTGAATGGTGTTCCCAGGAAACCCACAGCTCTCGTTTAGAAAAATCTTGGAAAACCTGTCTGTTGTTTGCAAGCTGTCTCTGTCCAAGCAATGCCCTCCGGCTGCTGCTGCTGCCCCCTCCAAGGGGCCATTCCTGGGGCACCTGGCTCTGCCATCACCTGGACCCTGCTTCCAAAGGCAGGCTGCTGCAGGGTATGGACAGTCTGACCCAGGCAGTGTTGAGTTACAGGCAGGCCCCTGCAGGAATGCAGGACTGTGCCAGTAGGACCAGTTCAGATACCCCAGCTGAAAGCAGGAGCCCTTGGCAGTCCTTTAAGCAGAGAGGTCAAGTTAATGTCACAGCACACCTTTGCCAGAAGGAAAGCGCAGTCTGGGAGATAACTGGATATGATTTTCCCATCTGTTCTGTATTTTTCCATTTGTTTGTTTGTTCCCTCTCACCTGCTGGAGGAACATCAGGGTTTGGATGCTGGAGAGTGAGAGTGAAGCCCAGATGAGCCAGCCTTTCCCTGGGGTGGTTCAGGTGATCTGTTTGGTCGATTTAAAACCCTTGGATGGGTGGTAAAGTTCAAATACCACCCTGGAAGGAAGGCAGTGCTCAACAAAGAGCCCACATAGCAGGGCCCCAGCAAGTGTTGCCTGCAGGGAGGTCTGCATGCTGAACAGGGGTTCTTGCAGCTCAAGGGTCGGGTCTGTTCAGCTGCTCAGACTGGCTATTCCAGTAAGAAGCACAGATCTTGCACCAGCTCACGTACAAGGAAACCTGGTGACCTCCAGGAGCTTCTCTGAGTTCAGAAAGGGTAATTTCTCAGCCATACAAGGAGGGGTCCCTAAAAGGTACCTGCTCACAGGAAAGGCTGTCTGTGACCCCAAATGCTGTCAGCTGTTTGCAGTACAGTGCCAGGGTGTAGAATCACAGAACACAGAAGAGTTTGGGTTGGAAAGGACCTTAAAGCTCATCTTGTTCCATGACACAGTAGGGTCCTGCCACATGGGATGTGGTTGTTCAATGCCCCATGCAATCTGAACACTTCCAGAGATGAGACAACCACAGCCTCTCTGGGCAACCCGTGCAGGGGCCTCCCCACCCTCACAGGGAGCAATTTCCTCCTAATACCCAATCTAAATCTTTCCCAGCTTAGTTTAAAAACATTCCCTTTGTCCTATCACTGTTTGCCTATGCAAGAAGTTGCCCTGCCTCTCTTTTATATTCCCTCTCTAGGCACTGGAAGGGACTCTAAGGTCTTCTGGAGCCTTCTGAGCCCCAGCTCTCCCAGCCTGGCTGCAGAGCAGAGGGGCTCCAGCCTTTGAAGCACCTCCATGGTCTCCTCTGGACCTGTTTGAACTGGGGCACTTCTTGTGCTGAGGACCCCAGAGCTGAAGGCAGCTCTGCAGTTGGGATCTCACAAGGAGAGGAGGAGAATCCCCTCCTCTAACCTGCAGTCTGAACTCAGTCCATTCTGTATAATCAAAACAAACAAACCAATCAAAAACCACCTGAACGTGGGTACTCCCATACAACCTTAGCATGAGCGCTCCAAAGTGACTCGTGTCCAGTTCCTGGTGTGTAGCTCAGGTGTGTAGCTCTGTGGACAGACTGTAGAATGCTGTCAGTGCTACCTGCAGTCACTGAGAAGGAGCAAAGCAAACTTCAGCCCTCGGACCTGCAAACTGACTCCCACTGCTTGGGTCCTGCTGCAGCTCAGCCCTCCTCCCTCACTCATCCTCATTCACCAGGTTAGGTACAGGACATGTGGAAAGTAGGGAGCTTTGGGCAGGGCTCCAGTAGGGAGCTTGTGATGAATTAAAATGAGATTTGTGCACTGCATTCAGATTTTTTCCTACCAAAGACATGAGATTTTCTGAGCTGGATCCTGTGGTGGGCAGGGAAAGAACAGCGAGCACCCAAACTGATGGAAGAAAGGGCTCAGCAAGAAGCTACCAACAGCAGAGGGCACAAAAGGTAGTGCCAGCAGGGATTTGACATAGCATTGCACTACAGGTGATAGTTTTCATCTGAATTAAGTCACAGGTTTTTTATTTTCCCCCTTATGATCACAAAAAGGGTTCTTTATTATGATTTTTGAAATGTTCTTAATTTTTCTCTCACTAAATTAATTTTTTTTCTTAATGTTTAAAATTTGCTGCCACTTCATGGACTCTGTGTTGTGATTTCCTTTGTTATCCCAAGTAACAAAGCATCAAATACTGCAGCCCCTGTGGGATCAATGTAATCAGTCTTGCCATTGATAAACTCAACAACTGAGGAAATTTGTAGGATCATTTTACCCATTTCCTTTCCAAATTCACCTTTTTTTCCAGATATACTATGGCTGCTGAGTTGAATTGATTAGAAAATGCCATCTGCATTTTGAGGTATTTGCATTTATCATTCAGCTGGAATTGGGAATTAGGCATTACAGGTCCAAGTGAGCAGGTTTCTGGATCTGTTCTTTCAGTGCAGGAGCGTGAGGTCCAGCTCCTGAAGACTTGGACATGTCTGCAGGCAGCTCTGATGCAGCTGCAGGGGAACAGTGTGTGTTTAGATGGGTTTGAGTGCCAACAGTTGTGTGTTGTCAGAGTTTACTCCTTTGTTTTACAGAAATCTCTAGTATTTGCTTATTTGAAACATATCACTCGCAATAATTTGTTTACGGGTTCGGGGGCAGCACTGTTCTCTGTGTGCATGTCAGTCACACTAGTGGTGTTTAGCAGAAGAATGAATTGTGCTTTTCTTGCTCTTTTTTCCAAACTCTGGAGCAAAGAGTGCCAATTTGTACAGTTATTTTTTAAGGGTGTTGTAGTGTGTTTTTATACTTTGTAATACTTTGAAGTAGTTTGTTTTTTGTATCCCTGTAGTTTTCCCAAGTAGTTTACCCCAGACTATACCCCCTTTCCCTTTACTTATGTAATTCTTCTTCCTCAATGAGATCATCCCCTAATCCCCACCCTGGCCCTCTGTCAATCACTCAGCATCCCATCCCCTCCATCTAGAAGCTTCGGTCCAAGACGTTGAGTGATCAGCCAGAGGCCAGGGGTCAGCCCCCCGAGACTTGCCCTATACACTGTCCTAAGTGTCTGTCCCCCAGTACCCATCCCTGAGGGTCATCTATTGGTTGGTAAAATGTTATCTGCTTTTGGTTTCCACCTCCCTTTAAATGTAACCTTGGCACATCTCCCGGAGCTCTCAGCAGGAGACACCCTAAGGTGCAGGAGCTCCTCTGGCTCCTGAATAAAACCTTGGATTTACCCCTGATAAGAGTCGGCCCCTTTCTTCCACCGATGTTTCTGGTGCCTCTCCTGCTGTAAAAAAACACCTTGAGGAGAATAACTTAGCTCTTCATGTGGTTTCACAGCAGCAGAACTGAAGGCCTTGGGCTGGGTGGGTGTCTGAAAGCAGCCACGATGGTGCTGTGAGCAGGAGGGGGACAGTTCAGTCCCATGGTGTTGGTGTTAATCAGAGCTATGACCAGGAAAGCCCCACTGCTTCACAGAACCATAAATTCACAGAACATGAAATCATTAAGGTTGGAAAAGACCTTTAAGATCACCAAGTGAACCATTAACTCAGCACTGCTTGCTCTAACCTACATCCCCAGGTACCACATCCACAGGTCTTCTACACTCCCCAGAGACTGTGACTCCACCAGTGCCCTGGGCAGCCTGTGCTCTACAGCCCTTTCTGTGAAGAAGTTTTCCCAATATCCAACCTAAATGTCCCCAGCACAATTTGAGGCTGTTTCCCCTTGTTCCCTAGGAGCAGAGCCCAACCCCAACCCCCCCTGGCTGTCCCCTCCTGTCAGGAGTTGTGCAGAGCCAGAAGGTCCCCCCTGAGCCTCCTTTTCTCCAGGGTGAGCCCCCCCAGCTCCCTCAGCTGCTCCTCATCAGAATTGTGCTCCAGAGTCTCCCCCAGCTCTGTTCCCTTCTCTGAACATGTTTGAGCATCTCAGTGTCTTTTCTTCTTCCTCTCTCAGACCCACAGGGCAGGTCAAGGGGCACTTGATGGGTTATTCCTTTCTTGTTTTGTTTTTGAGCAGGAAAAAACACTCCTTCTGGAAACACTGACAATATTGTGGAAGAGATTGGAGAGTCAAGCCAAACAAGACTGTGGCTGCTGAAATCTCCTTCTCCCATGCAGGCATTTGCTTCTGCTGCTTCAGCCAAGAGTGATGGGCACTGCTCCTGGCTTTGCCATCTCATGCATGAATATCTGCATACCAAGTATTCAGGGTCCTTCTTAGCATCCAGAGTCCAGCTCTAAGTGCTTGCATTATCCATCAGACAAGTGGACATTTCCCTGTGGCCCATTTGTTTTTGAAGGAAGCAAACCTACAGCAAACCAAAGAGCTGTCTTTGGGCATTGGTTTAATGAGGCTCAATGCCAAGGGATGGTTCTCCTGAACACTGAAGTGGGGTCAGTAGGATGGTCAGTGGCCTGACAGATAACCCTGGAGACCTCATCCTGACCCACAATCACTAGAGACTCCTGAGGCAGCAGATGGTCTTAGTTTTGCCTTCCCTTTCATTTTGACACTCTCCTCCAGCCCAGCCCACTCTATGGGTGCTGGATCCCTTCCCTAAACTTCTCCTGCTCAGCCTAATTTGCAAATAGGTCACTGGCTTCAAAATCTAATTTAACATTCTCCCCTTACAAACTGCCCTTCCTCCATGTGAAAGCAGAGGGCTCAGAAACTGAGGTCCAAAACTGCCCTCCACAAAACATTGCTGGCAATTACTCCTGATGGAGGCTTTTGGAAACTTATTGCTTCTGTCCACAAGCATAACAGGCTTTTTTGACAAAAAGCTCAAATAATTCAATCTGAGCTTTGTTTTACCACAAATCTGTTGCCAAAATTGATTTGACCAGCTCTACAGCCATGTATTGTGTGTGCTGAAGTTTCCTAATTTTATTTTTCTCTATTATATCACACCCAGGTAAAGCTGCTTTATTAACTTCCTCATCCTGCAGATTTAAGCTTGGAAACCACAACTTATTTATATACCACAGCTAATTTATGTACCTCCTTATGATGCTAAGCGTACACATATTTCAGATAAAAAGTGTTTACAGCAGTTCACCATGGGCTGCTGACAGCTGCACAGGGTTCACGGGGGCACAGCTCTCTCTGCTCTGCTTCCAAGCGAGCAGTTCAGCAGGGAGTGGGCACAGACCAGTGGAGAGCAGGCACCAGAGCCAGTCTGCTTCCAGGAGGCACCACGAGTGTTGCTGGTAAAAAGCATTTAGATCCGCTGGATTCTCCTCTTGGCTGCTCTTGTTGGCTCCCTTTCCTGTCCTTCCCTGCACTTCTGGACTCTGCTCAGCTCAGCCACGTCCTTAATGGCTTGGGGTGAGGAAACAGCTGCTCCTCCTGGTGTTGGTGGCTCCCCAAGGGAGGTGTGCTGTGGGGCAGGATTTGGCTAGGGATGGGGGAAGCTGTGGAGATGGAGATGTGGAGGAACACAAGGGGCTCTGGGATATTTTCCCTGTTAGTGTGGGGCAGGAGCCGTGACTGTTTGGAAGCTGAGGAGCTGAGGAAGGGGTGCTGTCATGTTCTCCCTTTGTGAAGGGGATGTCATGAGTGACTGGCAGAATGGCTTCTGTCATTCCTTCGGTGTCTGTGTGTCTGAGGGATGGGACAGGGTCTTGTCTGGGAACCTTGGTGGAAATGGAGAGCCCGTTCCCAGTATGCGCTCCCTGGGGGCAGCAGAGCCCTCGGTGGGCCTGGAGCACTGCAGCTTGTTCTGTTAGCTGAGCTGTCCTGCTACACCCGAGGGGAGGGGAAAGGGATTTTCTCTGTTGCTGAGCCACTTCACAGCAGGCTTAGGGACCCAGAGTGAGCCAGGCTGATGGACCAGAGCTGAACAGACTGTCCCAGAGAGTTCACCCAGCTCCAAAGTTTACTGTGATCTAAGTGATAGGGAAGGAAGAAATGGCACTTATGGAAACCCAGTGTGGGCTCCTACTGCCAAGCAAGAAAGAGAAAAAAGGAGAAGGGTGAGGGGGATATAGGGCTTATAGAAAAAGAAAGAATGCTTGTTATGTTCTTCAGCCATTAAAAAGCTTTTCCTTGGGATTTTATTTCTTTTTTGTTTCAGTGGTGAATGCTCATACAGTCTGAGAATGGTCCTGTAATCCACAGCCTGGGGGAGATGGTTTCACATCTTGCAGTAGTACTGTGTGCCCAGAATGATGCACAGTGGAATGTATGTGCACATATAGATCTGTGCGTGTGTTTAGCTAGAGCATCCTCTCCCACCTTCTCCAGCACAGGTTTAACACTTGTGACGATTTCAAGGAAGTAAGCACAGTTGAAGAAACACACTTATAGTTAGGGATCCCCTATATGTAATAAATATATGTACATACACTAGCTCCATATAGTGCATGAGGATACTGTATACATGTATATTATTCTATACTGTTACCTCCATGTACTGACATGGTTTAACCTTGCTTTGGCTCTGCCAGGGAGGTCACTCCAATGCTCTGTCATAGCAATTTAGAGTTGACCCAGCCTCCAAGCATCAGGTTATGTTGGCAGCTGAAATAACCTCCCTCAGGCATCCAAAACATCTGCTGATGTATAATTGGAACCCTCTCCTTGGCAGGCTGAAGTTCAGAGGAAAATGAGGAGCAGGGAGGAGGGATGCTCCAGACTTTTGGACATGGGACCCTGGTGAATCATGTCAGCCCCTGTCCACCACACCAGGAAGAAGGTGGATCAATGGGACCTGCTTTCCCACAGTGCTGCTGCCATGTCCTGAGTCTCAACAGGCAGCCAGGGCCCAGCCCTGCTACTCCATTCTCAGCTGGTGTCCAGGGCCAGGCAGATGCTCAAGCACCTTCCTGTCTGCCTTCAGGCCAGAGTAGAGCAGGGAAGTATATTCAGAGAGTCTATCTCCCAGGAGCTGCTGAGCAGAGAGGAAGGTGTCCTTTCTGTCAGGGCCACATGCAGCAGAAAGCAAGCACTCCTCGTGCTTCCTGGTGCCAAGAGTTCTGTGCCCGTGTTAACCCCCTTTGCAGTCTGTTTAAGCACTCATTGCCCAGGCTCAGCCTTTCACAGCTGGGATGTCCCTCAGGAGTGGGCACTGAGCCCTGCATGTGGAGAGACCATTGACAACTGCTCTGTTGTGGCTGCTGCTTGTTCACAGCATGAACACAGCTCACTGTGCTGTCACAGCTCACTGCTGCAAGGCTCAGCTTGGGGGACTGAAGGCTTTGGACTTTGCACCAGTGACAAGATGGGCATTTGGGCTGGAGCCGTAAATGAGCAAAGAACTCTGTGACTAGTTTGTCCCAAAGCTGTTTTGTGCTCCCCAGGCCTTGGGTGGGCTGAACTGCTGCACCCTCAGCCCATGAGCACCAAGGTGAGACCACTGGTGACAGTGTACTTCTCTCCAAGGGTGACACCACTGCAGTTTTTCCTTTCTTCAGTTTGCAGCTGTTATCCCCCACTCACTACCTGGTTTGGCTTTGGTTCTCTTCTTTCAGGCCTGAAGCAGCTGTTCAGCCTGAGACTGTGTGACAATCCCTGGCACAAGCGAGGGTCATGATGGTTCCTTAACTGATCTCAGACTGCAAAAAACAACACAGAGGGGATTTCAGTATTAACCAGAACAAATGCACCTTTTATTGAATGACCACAGCAAATGCGATAGAAGAAGGGGAGAGAGAGAGAGAGAAAGGGGTGGGGGGGAAACATAGCTACCAACAGAGAGACAAAATCCTTGTGGTCCAGCCAATAGATCTGTCTGGTCATGCTGGGGAGAATCTCAAAGTCTTTGGTTAACTTGGGTTAACTCTTCCGCCAGGAGAGGAGCAGGACTGTACAGCGAGGGAGCAGGCACAGGACGGTGCAGAATAAATCCACTGAGAACAAGCACAGACAGTCCAGTTCTGAACAGGACAAACCGAGCCCAGCAGTGAGCAGCACCCATTGTGTCACGACTGGTTCCCATGGGAAACCAGCGAGCACACCTGCAGGCAGCCCTTGGCAGACATCCTGCTCCAGTCAGGCCAGCACCCCTGTGTTCGAATTCTGAGGGTTTCAGTCTCAGTCCTTGGCGAGGGGGGGGAGCTTCATGAGGCAGATGAGGGATTTTCCATGGGGGATCACCAAAGTCACCCCAGGAAGTCAAACTTTCTCTAAAGTGGGTGGCATTTGGCCAGGAGATGGGGAAATTCCTGGGCTATTGTGAGGAGCGGGGATTGTGAAGCGGGTGTGAGACCGTGGTGACACAGCAAGCACAGCTACAAACAATCACTTGGGAAGCATCCACAGCAGCCAGGCCAGAACTCCAGTCAGGGTCTTCAGGGTCTGAGTCTCTGTTCTTGGGACGGTCGTGAGGCAAATGAGGGAAACTCGATTGTGTCTTACAGACTGACAGTGCTTGGAGCTGTGGCTGGTGAGCGTCCCCCCAGCACACACTGCCTGTTTTATATCACTGCATTGGCTGAAGGGGTGAAGTGGCCACAGCCTGCGACACCTGTCTGCTGACAGTTCTGTCCATCCATCATGTCCCATGGATCAAGGAACTGCAGAGCACAGGGACTGCCCTGACATCCTGGGGGTACTGCTTGGCAGCCGGCTGAACACGAGCCAGCAGTGTGCCCTGGTGGCCAAAAAGGCCAACGGCATCCTGTGTCAGGAACGTATCACCCTGTAGCAATAGCCTGTGTCAGGAACGTATCACCCTGTAGCAATAGCCTGTGTCAGGAACTTATCACCCTGTAGCAATAGCCTGTGTCAGGAATAATGTGGCCAGCAGGAGCAGGGAGGTCACTCTGCCCCTGTACTCAGCACTGGTGAGGCCACACCTTGAGCACTGTGTCCAGTTCTGGCCCCTCAGTTTGGGAAGGACGTTGGGACACTCGAGCACGTCCAGAGGGGGCAACGAGGCTGGAGAGGGGCTGGGAACACAAACCCTGTGAGGAACCACTGAGGGAGCTGGAGGTGCTCAGCCTGGAGAAAAGGAAACTCAGAGGTGACCTTATCACTCTCTACAGCTTCCTGCAAGGTGGCTTTGGTGAGGTGGGGGTTGGTCTCCTTCACCAGGCAGCACTGACAGAACCAGAGGACACAGTCTCAAGGGAAATACAGGTTGCATATTAGGAAAAAGTTTTTTATGGAAAGAGTGATAAAGTTCTGGAATGGCCTGCCTGGGGAGGTGGTGGAGTCACCATCCCTGGATGTGTTTAAAAAAGCCTGGATGTGGCACTGGGTGCCAGAGTTTAGCTGAGGTGTTGGGGTTGGGTTGGACTCGATGATCTTAAAGGTCTCTTCCAACCCGGTGATTCTGTGATTCTGTGAATTCTCTGAACCTCCGGCTGTGTTTTGCCTTGCAGCATTTCTCCTGATGGGTTGGAGTCACAATGTGTGCCTCTTCCTGCCCAGCTTGTTCCTGCCTGGAGCTGCCAGAGGATAGGCTGAACCCACCTGCCTGCATTGCCCACCCCACAGGGTTCCCACCTCAGCCCTAGGTTTGGGTGGTTCCATAGGTATGATCTGTTTACCAGCTTGAGAGCTGCAGAGCTGGCAGAGGATTTGTCTGGCCCAGAGCGTTCTGGAGCCACTCAGAACCAGCATTCCAGAAATGCTCTGTGTCATCATTGTTGTCCTCTGCCTTCAAGTGACATTGGTGCTGAGTAGATACTTTTCTTCCTATCAGGAAACCCCACTTCTTCTCCTCCTCCTCCTCCCAGACTCATTGCCTACATTCCATTCTTGCAGTCTTCAGACAGTCTCATTCCCTTTTTCTTTCTGTTTCCTGACGGCTCCATCTTCCACAGTGTGTGGTGGCAGCTTGCAGCAGTAGTCCCTTGCATCCCTCCTGGAGTGAACCAAGGGGTTTGGTGGGGTAGGGTGGGAATGGGATTGAGATATCTTTAAAGGTTCCCACCCACCTGGGTGAGAGGATCACTTGGTGCTGCAGTTCTGTTGCAGCCAAGGCAAAACTATTTGCTTGTGCCAAGGCTAGGCCAGGTACATTTGCTGTTTCTTGGGGATAAATATCTCATTTTTCTTAGGACAACTGCAGTCTCCATCCAACCAGGCACTCACTGACTGGAGATAGATGGCTCCACAGCAAGCTCTTCCCTGCTACTCTCAGCAGCCATTGCTTTCCACCCAGCCCATGGCCCTTGCAGCACCCCATGGGACTAAGAAAAGAGGTGATGCCAAAAAGGAGGAGGCAGCATCTCAGGAAACACCGAAGCTCTGGCCTGGCAGGCCTCTTTGGCCCGTTTGGTGCAGCGGTTGCCTGTCCCAGGCCATCCAAAGCTATCCCACAGCGTGGGACTGATTTAGCTGGGGCTGGCTGGCTTGGCCTTTCTGGCTAAGAGGACACAGGGTTTGTGTGAACACTGGTGGAATCAGGGGGGTTCCCGCTCTCAGGGTCCATCCACCTCTGTCCCCTTTGGCTCCATTCACGTCTGTGAACAGAGAGGAAAGCCAGACTGTGCTGGCGCTGAGCAGCGCTGCACAACCTTCGGCAGAGCTTTCATGGCGGTTCAGCAGCTCCCCAAAGACCCCTCCTACACAGCAGCAATTGGAAGTCAGAGCAGGTGGCTGTGTCACTGGGAGGCTGTGGCAGATGCTGAATGGGGGACAGGAGCCAGTGCAGATGGTAGAAGTGTTCTGGGCTGCTGATCCACTCCATTGCCCTGCTGAGCCCCAAGTGCCACATCTGTTTGTGTTTTTAATCTGTCCAGGGATGGGGACTCCACCACTGCCCTGGGCAGCCTATACCAGTGCTTTACAACCCCTTCTGTGCAGAAATTTTCCCAATATCCAACCTGAATCTCCCCTGATGCTACTTGAGGCCATTTCCTCTTGTCCTGTCCCTTGTTCCCTGGGAGCAGAGCCTAACCCCCACCTGGCTGCCCCCTCCTGTCAGGAGTTCTGGAGAGTTGAGAAGGTCCCCATGGTGCCTCCTTTTTTTCAGGTGGAGCCCCCCCAGCTCCCTCACCTATTCCTGTATTCCTATTCCTATCAGATTTGTGCTCCAGAGCCTTCCCCTTTCTCTTCTCTGGACACGCTCCAGCCACTCGAGGTCTCACACATCATGAGGAATTAATGTATTTGATGTCATTAGCCTTTCTGCCTCTGTGCCATGACCTGGCAGAGGTGGGAGCAGAGCCTTCCTGAAAGCTGGTGGAGGGATGCTCCTCCAAGATGAATGTGGAGACTTTAGTCTCTGCTTTGGCCCCTGAATGTCCTTGGTTTTCTGGGCTGCAGTGTGAGTTCTGTGGGAGTCCCGCCCTTAGCACAGATGAGTGGGAGGTGAGAATTCCCCATAGCTGGGCTGAGACAGCCAGTTAAAAGTCCCTGCTTCTGGGCTGGCAGGAAGATGCACAAAGGAACATCCACTGTCCTTTCCATGGTACAGGTGCCAGGAAGAGCCTGTGGGAAGCACAGCACCAATATATGTTGTCTGCTGAGAGAGGAAAACAACTCCCAGCAGAGCTCTCAGTTCATGGCTGGGGAAGGAAGAAGGTTGAGGTGGATAAATAATAAGGATTTCCTCAAGATTTCATCTAGAATAGATGCAAGTGACCAGCATAAAGATACTGAAAATGGCCTTCAGATAGACAGTAATAGCTCACCCTCAAGAGCTCTTGGAGCAGGAGGGGTGGGTTCAATAGGAAGGAAAGGTACGGGCCACACTTCACCTGAGGCAGCAGATGCTGCTGGAGGGACAGTACACCCCAGAACCGGCTGATCAGCCTGGGAGCATTACCTGTGCTCCATGGGACAGGATCAGTCCCACGTCTTCATTTGGTGCCTTCTGTCATCCCAGCATCAGTGGCAGAGCCACCCGCGGGTGCTTTGCTCGGGGCAGTCCCTCACAGAAGAGGAAAGGAACAAGGGAAGGAACAAGGGAAGGAACAAGGGAAGGAACAAGGGAAGGAACAAGGGGAGGCTGCAGCTCATGCACCTCTGCCCCTGTGGGCTCCCTGGGCCCTGATGGCTGATCCCAGGCTAGGAGCATCTCCTGGCAGGTGCTGTGAAACCCCCCCTGGGATCTCACACCTCAGCCCCTCACTGGTGCATCCCCCCTGCCCCAGCTGTAAGAGCCCGGGCTTTTCCAGCCTGCAGAGGACAGGTCAGCAGCCCCCCAGGTGCTTTGCTGTGGGCGATGAGAGCGTCTCTGTGCGTGCGAGGGCAGCACGGGGGGGCTCTGCGAGCGGCCGTGGTGTCGGGCTCGCTAAGTGAGCGGTGTCTGCAGTGCAGAGCAGCCACAGCAGGAAATGGTGCCGTACCTGCAGGGCGGGAGCTCGGAGGAATGTGTGTCCTGTGCGTCTGCACGTGCAGCGGAGCCGGCTCATTCCTTGTACAAAACGTTGGGATCACATCTAATAAACACTGAGCTCTGTGCCTGCGCCCTCCCTGAGCAGGGCTCCCCACACCCTGCCCTGTGCCATGTGCCACTAGCAGCTCTCCTGTGGCCACCCCAGTAGCAGGAGGAGGCACCCACGGTCACAGCTGACCGTCCAGGTGCGACACGGGCACACCCTGCACACCCCTTGGGAGCACCCACAGCCACCCCAGGCAGGCTGACGGTGGCTGCTGTCACCACAGGCATTGCTGAGCCTTGTGTTGGGTCTGAGCTCACCCCTGCCATCTCCTGAGCCCAGCAGTCACACCCCACATGCCCCGTCTGGGCCAGGGGTAAGAGTGTGGGGAGGGCATGGTGCACCATGCCAGACATACACTTGGCCAAATAGCCCCAGGGGCTTTGCTGGAGATGGTTCTGCTGTGGCTGGTCCTGCACAGGTCCCTCCAGTGTCCCCCAGCTTCAGCAGCACCAACAGCTGCTCCTGCTTCTCCCCTGTGCACTCAGAATCAGCCATCTCTGATCTTCCCACAATAAGCCCTTCCACCCCAGCACCTGAACAAAGCAGCTTCCTCTGCTGAGAGGGTATTTCTGTCTGAGAAAAATCTTCCCTTGTACAGTATTTTCCTGGATTTCCTGTTTTTAACAGCAGAGCTTGTTCAGAACACAGGTAGGATACACATTCCAGCAGTGAGATGCGTTGTCCTGGTGAAGAAGTTAAAGGTTTGGCAGAGCTGTACATGCTCAATTCTCTGAGTCCTGCTTGCCCTGGAGGTCGGGGAGCACAGCCATGACTGTGCCCAGCACACCCAGCAGACACAGACCCCACAGAGCAGTGAGACCTGCAGCTTTCCTCCTGGCGCCTGCACGGCCCAGAGCTGTCCTGCACTGCAGATCCACCTCCCAGCCAGACTGGACACAAGGGGAATTTTGTCATCAGCCCATGTGCCTGAGCAGAGTGGCCATGGACAGGAGGTGCTGCCCATCACCTCTGCTCTTCTCTCTGGGGCCCAGCTCTCTCCCACCAGCCCTGCTCATTGTGTGAGCAGCAGCCCCACTCGCTGGTGGCTCCACAGAGGCTCCTTCACCTCCTGGCGGGATGTTTGGTCTCTCCCCAAAGCACACCTGACTGTGCCTCTCCACAGGCTGCTGGGCCATGATGTGGGGGGAGAGGTCAGAGATGAGAGGAAGCAGCTTTCTGGGGATCCAGGAGCTCCCCACCAGGATGAGGTGCCAGTGTGTGCTCCATTGGCACAGAGCAACAGTGGGTGAAGCAAGTGGAGCATACAGGGACCAGAGCAGGTCTGGGACCCACCACAGGCATGAGGGAGTCACTGAGTTCTGACTGCACCACAGGGATCCAGCAAAGGATGAGGCAGGCCCTTTTCTGGGTAAGGGTGTTTCCCTTCCTCCACCCTTTGTAATTCCAAAGCCTCATGGCTGCATAAGTACAATGGCTCAAAAATGTGATAGTTCAACTGTGGATGCCATGGGACAGAGAGAGAGAAATGGCAAGCGATTCTCACAGTGGCTTGTGAGAATTTTCAGGGAGTTGAAAGGATGTGATAACTTGTAAGCATAAACAATGTGCAGGTGGTGGTTTTCATCTGTCTGTTCTTCTCAAGGACAGTGTATGAAAAAGGTGTTTTTGTTAACTAGCCAATCAAATAGAATCTATCATATGTATGAACCGTGCTGTTCTCTTGAATAAAGCTTTTTGCTCTTCCTACAATCCTGCCTCCTGCCTATTCCTGTGTCATTCTCAGGGCAAGAGTGACATTCAACTAAATTAACTCTCTCAGAGGGATCGTTGACTTCACTACCCTGTCATGGAGAAGACCCACAGAGCATTCAGGGCCAGCACTGGGCTCCATGTGCTCAGGGAGTTTGTTCTGCTCAAGCTGGGGGTGGGAACTGCCCCAGCACCACTCAGCAGGCTCCAAACTGCCTGAGACTGTATCTAGGTCACTGGGAAAGCTCATCCTGCCCCTCCCTCTCTAGGGACAGACACCAGTTGCTGTGTTTTACACTCCAAGGAGCACTGTAGGGGAATAACTGTGGATCCCATGAAGACACTGAGTCTGTAGGGGCAGAGGTCCACTCAGCCCAGCTGGCAAGACCAGGGACAAACATGGCCCCTCTGGAAGAGTTTCTCACTTACTCTGGAGCAAATAGAAGAGGAAGGCATCAGGCTGCTGAGTTCATGAGTAGGAGTTGGATCTGGGATTAGCAGCAGGAGCAGCTGCTGCATCAAATGAGTGTTCGGCACCAAGTCCAGCCCAAACGGGATCCACAGGATCTCCTCCTCCTTCCAGTCCCTGTGTCGGGCAGAATGAGGCAATAGCCACAAACATCTCCCATAGGGGGATCCAGGGAGGGGGCTGGGCAGCCCCACGAACACACGGGGCGAGCAGGACCTGCGAGTTGATGGGGAGAGGAAGACCAGGCCTGCCTTCCCCATCTGCCAGGGAACAGGATCCCAGTGCAGCTCAGAGGGGCTTCAAGCTCCCCCTGGCCAGACCTGGCCAGACCTGCTGGGAGCTGTGCAATGGTGTTTGCTCTTCCCTCTGCACCCAGACAGGCTGGGCACTGGATCCTGCACAGCAGGAACAGCACCGTGGCTCCTGGAGGCTCCAGGGCCAGTCCCACGGGAAAGCTCTGCCGCTGGTACTGGGGCGGGCTGGGCACAACCGCGCAGCCCTTCAGTTCCTGGCTCGGCCTCTGAGGCTGGTGCAAGGACGGACAAAATGTCATCTGGGAAGCTGTGCTAGTTCTGATTAGGGAGTCCAGTGGAGTGAGGGAATGGATATGAAACCAATGGACATCCCTCTGTCCATCCATCCATCCATCCATCCATCCATCCATCCATCCATCCATCCATAAAATCATAGAATCACTGACTGGTTTGGGTGGGAAGGGAGCTTAAAGATCATCTTGTTCCACTCCTGCCATAGGCAGGGACAACCACTATTCCAGGTCCAGTCTGGTCTTGGACACTTCCAGGGATCCAGGGGCAGCCACAGCTACTCTGGGCACCCTGTGCCAGGGCCTCACCATCCTGACAGGGGAGAACTTCTTCCTAATACGCCATCTGAATCTCCCCATTTTCAGTTTAAAGCCATTCCCTCTTGTCCCGTCCCTCTTGTCCACAGTCTCTCTCCAGCTCTCTTGGAGCTCACTTAGGCACTGGAAGGGGCTCTAAGATCTCCTCAGAGCCTTCTCCAGCCTGAGCACCCCCAGCTGTCCCAGCCTGGCTCCAGAGCAGAGGGGCTCCAGCACTCGGAGCACCTCCGTGGCCTCCTCTGGACTCTCTCCAGCAGCTCTACGTCCTTCTGATGGGACTCCAGAGCTTGAAGCAGCTCTGCAGGTGGAAATTCGCCAGAGTGGAGCAGAGGGTGCTCTTGCCCTGCCGTCCAGGCAGCTGGGGCCGCAGCTTTCTGGGAGTGCACCCACTCATCCGCCCGTTCATCCCCACCTCCTCACAAGAGCTGGGAAAAGCCAGAGCGAGATCTCCTGGGACACGGAGACGAGTGAACTCACTTTGGGAATGGAGCCCGTGAACGGCTCCGCGTTCACCGCCTCTCCCTCCCCTTCCTGCCCCGGCCGCCCTCCCCGGACCGGCCCCACCGGCGGCAGCGGGGCGGGCAGTGCGGGCTGGGGGCTGAGCGACCCCCGGAGGCTTCTCCCGTCCCATCCCTGTCCCCGTTCCTTCTCATCCCCTTCGGCCGCTGCCCCCTCCTCTCGGGAGCCGCACCCCTGCCCTTCCAGCCTGCCCAACTGTGGGGCATTTTTGCATTTTTTTATCCTGCTGTTTCTCCCGTTCCTGGTGGGTTTTCTTCCGTCCCACGCCCACCCCTGGATAGGAGCACAACCTGTGTGTTCCTCCTGTTTTCCTCCTACTTTTAACTGAAATAGCTAGGGGTGGTGGAAATTTGGCACTTTGTGGGCATGGATTTGGGGAGAGAATGTGGTCCTGTTCCTTTTCCTTTGAAGACTGGGCAGGAGCAAGAGCCTGCCAGAGGGGGATGTTGATGGTGATTTTGGCCATGAACTGCGCCTGGAAGGCAGAACAGTGCTGGGCTGGGCCCTTAGGGGAGCAGAAGGTGTGTGGTGGAGGGGCTTCCCCATCCGCTGTGGTCTGAGAGCAGCCACTCCAAGGGCGGTGGGGCAGAGCATTCCAAGGCACAGTTGCTCAGGGGCACCTCTCCATCAGGGCCTGCTCTTTTGTGGAATTTCTGTCAGCTTCATTCCCTGGACTTACTGCTGAGTCCTCACGTTGGTGAGGAAACACCAGCCCTGGCTCAGCTGGCCGTGACAATGCGCCACAGGCTCGCTCACGGCCCGGGCGTTTGCAGCCATCGCTGAAGGATGGGATGCTGTGTCCCTCTGCAGCTGGCACTCTCCTAGGAAAGATCACAGGGGTCCACACCTTGGGACTGCTGTGGTCTGCAGCCCTGATTTTAAGCAGCAGGAGGATTGGGTGCATTCTTGGTCTGTCCCACTCACATGGAAGTGGCCCTGCATTGCAGGAAGGCAGCAGGTTCTTCCTGCGCTGGCACTGTTGCACAGGCTGGCACCCTCCCCAGGTTTGATCTCTACTGGCCAAGGGCTGCAGGCAGGTCACCAAAACTCAGCAGGTCATGATACAGATGCTTGGAGGAAGAGCTCTAGAAATGGGAAGACAAATCTCACTATTTTCCCAAACAACTTAAATTCCAGATTCAACCCCACTGCATATTCTGCAGCCTTGGCATCTGCAGGAGCTGCAGCTGGGTTGTTTGGTGGGGAAGTCAGTGGACTTGCTCTGCCATGTGTGTGACAGGAACCCACCTTCTGTATTCTCCTTCCCCACCTTCATCTTGATGAAGAAGATGGTTACTATCATCTTTTTACCATTTTGTGTTAATTTCCATGGAATAAATTTGACCCAGGGAAGTAACTATTAACACTAACATCTAAAATTTCCATTGTTCACACAAGTCTCACAGCATTGAACACTGCAAACTTCTGGGTTTGCCCCACTGCATCTTGATAACCTCTGAGAAAACATGGAGGGGAACCTATGGGGCTTTAAGGCTGTTAAATGTCACTGGTGTGTTTCTATGTTTCCTAACACAATTCTTCTTTCTTCCCATACCTCCCCCCACTGTTTAAAGGACCTGAGCTGGGAATTCTCTTGTTCAAGCTGTACCCTTCAGCTTTGTGTGGGATTGATGTTTTGTTTGGCAAACCTAAACTCCATGAAGAAGAGTGCCTGCCTCTGCCAGTGCCTCTGCCAGGGAACACCCAGGTCAGAGGCTTCATGTACTTGTCCTGCACAGCCTGCGGTAGCTTCCTGCTGTGCCCTGTTAGTGGCTGTGAGAACAGTCTCCCTCTCTAGACTTGAACTGTAACAAAAATCCCAGCCTTCATCACGGGAGGCACATTGGATTCATGGTACTTCTGTACCTCTGCTTTTCCAAGGGTGCTGCTCAAAATCTCACAAACCCCACCAGGGGCCAGGAAACTGAGCGCACCCTCCTGATCAGCGAAGTCAATGCTGACAGCCCAGGAGTGGAAACTGCTGAATTTGTGGAGCTCTATCACAGCAGTGGGCAAATAGCCCACCTGGATGGGCACTGCCTGGTCTGGTACAATGGGAACCGAGCGTACGAGGTGCTGAACCTCCAGGGCACAGTCACCGAGAGCCAGGGGTTCTTTCTCATTCTCCTCTTCCCTGAACCCTGCCCTGGTTATCCGTAAGAACACATCCAGAACAGCCCTGATACCATTGCTCTCTGATATGGAAAAGGGAACTACAAAGAGGGCATGAGCATCATGAGCTGTGGACTGGTAGATTCCCTGGTCCATGAGACTAAGAAGACAGACAGACAGACAGACAGACAGACAGACAGAGCAGACACTCCTGTCAGGGTGCCGACCCCTGGCAGAGAGACTCAGAGCTCGGTGGCAAATAAAAAAGCAAATCAAATGTCAGAAATTATTGAAAAAGTATTTATATAAAGCAAAGTGAATATCAGAAATTATTAGGGGAAGAGGAAAGAACAGAGGACAGCTTTTATGCCTCTGTATAAATTCATGGTTTGCTTGGATGTTTAACTGTGCCTTGTGGGGTTCAATATATCAATCTCAAAAAGGATGTATTAGGATTGGAGGCATTCAGACAAGTCAGCCAGGATGGGTAGTGATGTGGAAATGCTTCCACAGGAGAAATAACTTAGAACACCTAGAAAAGGAAAAGCTGAGGAGGGCCCTGGCAGAGGTTTTAGAGATGTGAGCAGCCCAATGAAAATGAAAAGGGCTTGATTTCTTACTCTTCCACCTGGTGCAAGCGCTAAGGGGCAGCAAAAAGAGGCAGGAGGCAGTTTTGGGGCAAACAAAAGGAGGTGGTGTAGCAGTGGTAGAGCAGAGCCCCAGGTTAGGGACCTGATGGAGGTTGCCTGCCCGTATTTTCTTTGCCTCTTGGGAAGACACAGTTCCACTCTCAGCCCTGCAGCCACCCTGCCATCACCCCTAGTTGTCTCACATCTCCTGGAAGTATCCCCCTTCTCTGTGTGGAACATGGTGGCCCCCCACAGCAAACACACACACTCCTGCCCTGTGTAGCTGCCCTCTTAACTTCCTCCCAGTGCTCTCAATTTTTTCCAGGCCACAAGAGAAGGAAGAAATATTTTGCTATTTTGGGCACCTCAAAAGAAGATTCTGGGGATGCTGACTCCAAATGTCTTGTGTAACTCACTGACTCATGATTTCTGAGAGTACAGTCTTCCTGTACAAATCTGGTTCCCATAAAAGTACTTTGACAACTGAAACTTTATTTTTTAAACAGTTGAACTCCTTACAATTCAAACTACACTGAATATTTTCACACCACTTGTAAAAGAATTGATTGTCCACTTCAACTCTGCTTTTTGCCCAGGAAAGATGCTCTAATTTCCCCTTTGAATGAATTGGGCTGTGAACAGTAAACAGTAAAAGGGGGTCAAGGAAAGCAATGTGAAAACACAACCAGTTTTCATACTAAACAGGAAATTTGTAAGGATTATGTTTAACTCTTTCTCAAGACTGATACTAGTCAAGGAGGTGACTGGAGATAGGCTTTGACATAATTTTCTGATGAGGAGTTGTTAAGATGTCTCAAGCAGTTTGGGGAAGGTTTTCTTTCATTCCATCCAATGACATTGTATGACTGTATTTTAATCATCTTAAAGGGCATTTTTAAAGTGACTCCATGCTGAGCACCCTGTGAGAAGCTTATTTAATTTGACAACTTCAGATTTGGGACAGAAGCTTATAAAAATGGCCCAGCTTCTAGTCCTGTCTTTGTACAGCTCATCTGTCTCATACTGAGAGAACTTAAAGCTGTGAGAGCACTGGAGCAAAAGTCCTCCCTTGAGAGATGCCAATGTGGAAAACGTTCCACTCAATCCCTGAATGGTTTGGGTTGGGAAGGACCTTAAAGGTCATCTTGTCCCATCCCTCTGCCCTAGGGGCACCTTCCACTAGACCAGCCTGGTCTTGGACACTTCCAGGGATGAGGCAGCCACAGCTGCTCTGGCAACTTGTACCAGGGCCTCACCACTGTCATCATAAAACTTTTATTCCTTATTCATGTGATCCAGATCTAGCCTCTACCACTTTAAAACCAATACCCACCATCCTATCAGTAGGGCTAAAAAGTCTGTCCCCTTCTAAGTACTGAAAGGCTCCAGTAAGGTCTCCCTGGAGCCTTCTCTTTTCCAGGTGAGCACCCCCAGCTCTCCCAGCCTGGCCTCAGAGCAGAGGGGCTCCAGCCTCTGGAACATCTCTGTGGCCTCCTCTGGACTCTCTCCAGCAGCTCCACGTCCTTCTGCTGTTGGACACCAGGGCTGGAGGCAGCTCTGGAGGTGGGGTCTCACCTGAGTGGGGCACAGGGGCAGATTTGCCCCCCTCCCCTGCTGCCCACACTGCAGGATCAGCCCAGCACAGGGGGCGTTTTGGGGCTGCCAGGGCACACTGCTGGGTCAGGTCCGGTTTTTATTACACCAGAGTCCCGAGTTCCTTCCCCACAGGGCTGCCATCCATCCATTCATGCCCCCAGCCTGTACTGGTACTTTTTATTGCCCTGACCCAGGTCTAGGACCTTGTACTTGGCCCTGTTTAATTTCACAAGGTTCCCATGGGCCCACTCCTTCATCCTCCTAAAGCCATCTCTGCCCTCCAGCACCGCTTAGCTTGGTGTCCTCCACAAACTTGCTGAGGCTGCCCTCAGTCCCACCACTTGTATCATTAAATTAAGATACTGAACCACATCAGTCCCAGCACAGACATCTGATGGGCACCACTTGCTACTGCACTCCATTTGGACAAAGACATGTTGACTGGAACACTGGATGCAGCCATCCAGCCAATTCCTTACCCACTGAATAGTCCATCCATCAAACCCTACCTCTTCAATTGAGAGACAAGGGTGTTGTGTGTCCATCCATCAAACCCTACCTCTTCAATTGAGAGACGAGGGTGTTGTCCGGGATGTGTCCAAGGCCCTGCAGAAATCAAGACAGATGGCATCAGTGGCTCTTCCCTTGTTCTCCAGGACAGAAAAAGGCACCAGATTAGTCAGGTGGGTGAAAAATAGTTCCCAGCACAGGACTGTCCCTTGGTGTGCAAGTGTGATGGAGGCACTTCTCAAGGGGTAACCACTTCTCCTTACCCTTCTGCCTTTCATGCGATTCTTTCTTTAATGTTTGTTCCCTGGAACCATTTGCAGAACCAGAAAGCCTGTTCCTGAAACTATGAAAGCTGTTTCTGAAAAAATGAAAACCCGTTTCTGAATGATCTCAGCAATTCCTCCTGGAGAAACACCTTATGAAGGGAACAGTAAGCAGAAGGAAAGAAATGAAATTGCAAAACTCCACCACGCCTCCACCTTAATTCTCTGCACTAGTGTCCTGGGCCTTGACTGTATGTGTGTGTGTGTATGGGACACAGCCAGGGAGAAGATGAATCCAGAACGCCATCGGCAGAGGCCTCTGTTTAAGTTAGAGTGAGAGGCTGACATATGCTAATGTGCTGTTGTCAATCAAGTGCTGTTCATCCCCCAGTTCCAGAAAGTTCTGTGTTCCTTGTTCCTCCATTGGCTTTCTCTGAGAGACCCCTCCCATTCTGCTCCCCCATTGGTGTATCCTGTGTCACTCCATCCTGACTCCCTTCCCCATTGGATAATTTGTACCCTGTCCCCGCCTACCTTCCCCAGTTATATACCCTGGCCCCAGCTCTGCTCCTGGCTCTTCATCACTGGTTCCCTTCAGTGGAGGTTGTGGTCCTGCCTGCTCCTGTTTCTCCCCTCCCCTGGACCCTTGGATTTTCCCTTAATAAACCCTGCTGGGTCTGCCATGCGAGGAGACCTCTCGTTTTCTTTGGTGAAGATTTGATTACCCCATCCGGGCCCAGGCACCTGGTGGGCTGGGGGAGTTGTCAAAGCAGCCTGGAGACGCTTCAGGTGCTGCAGGCACCCCGACAGCACCGGCCTGGGGAAGCTACAGAGACACCCACGTGTGTGTATGTGTGTAGTTCACGTTTGCAAAAACCACAGATTGTTAAATGCTAGAGTAAAATGTACACTTTTAAATACTGTTGTGTGCTAACTGCTACGTGAAAGGTTAGTTGAGTTTGCAGATCTCTTTCAGAATTAAAAGTTAATGTTGCTCTACAAGGCCACATCAGTACCGGCTTCCCAGTTTGCCTGCTCACACGTGGACCAGCTCTCTGTTGACAGAACCAGAACAGCAGGATGAACTCTGCTCACATTTCCCCCTCCAGCTTCTTCCACATTCTGGATCTAGCCATGAATAGGGAAATCCAGCCTGAGCAAACATGGGAAGTGTTTGAGAGCAGAAAGATGGGGCAGCACGTGCCGCATTTGTACTAATCCCTTCCAAGTCCTCGTGTGCTGCTCTCCAGAACCAAAGAGATGCTGTGAGTGTTGCCCAGGTGTTGCTTACAGGCCCTTATTGTTCCTTACCTTGGTGTGCAGTAGGCCTGCTGTTCCCACAGAACACCACCCATCCTGTTCTCAGAGGTGGCCCCGCTGCCATTGCCCTCTGCAGAGGCCACAGCAGCAGTTTTGTGCAGGGAAAAGGCTGCTGGATGCCCCTGCTGGATGCCCCTGCTGGGTGTCCCTGCTGGATGCTCCTGCTGGATGCCTTTGTGTGGAGGAGCGGGAGCGGAGCTGCTGCAGCCCCTGAGCCCTGGCAGAACTGCCTTCCTGGAAAAACAGTGAGGGGCTCTCCTGGGCAGGGCTGGAGCGCAGCTGGACACCAGAACTGCTCCTGCCAAATGGGCTCACCACAGCCTTGTGCCCCAAACTCTGACAGGACTGGGAGATAAGTGCCACCTCCAGACCAGGGTCTCCTCATGGCAATATTGAGTCCCATCCTTGTCCAAGGCCATAGATATTCCCCTCTCCACATAGGTCCTGGTGCACTTTCAGAATGAAGTACTTGAGGAATTTCCTGATCAGTTGATTGCTGGTTGTAACATTAATATTTTATTGTTTATGAAAGTGTAATGGTCAATTTAATAAATTTTTCAGTACTGCTTTCAATTAGAAAAGGATTTTCTTAGCTTCAGGATGGAATTTCAGGTCAAAATGAGGATGAGGAAGGGTCCTCAGCATTACTTGCCTGACTCAGGATTTTGCCGGACTCAGGACTCCCTGTTTCATCCTGACCAAGGATTGGAAGCAGGATTACTGCTCATTTTGGGTTCAGTTCACTGACTTTTTTACTTTTGTGTTCCTTTTTGTCTTTGCAGGTTAAAGGAAATGCTGGAATCCTCAGACTTTTGTGAGATAACAGTTTCCTTCTCATTTTAGTCATGTTCTAGTAATGTGAGAAAGAGGACACAGTGGGTAGAGGGCAGTGGAGCAGTGAAGGAGCAGAGGCAGCAAAGGGCCAAGTGCCTAAAGAGGGGTGAGGAGTATTAGAGACAGGCAATAAGTAAAAAACCATCTGGGCACGCTCTTGCCTGTCATTTGCATGGCCAAGCACCTGACACCTCAGGGGGGAACTGTCAGTGCAAGGTCCTGGCTCAATGGCAGGAAGAGATTCGCCCTTTTTGGATGGGCCTGAAACTTGATTTGAGACTGCAGTGTGGTCAGCCCCATCAGGAGAAGGTGTGGTGCACAGCCACCTCAGGGTCGCCATCACTCATTCAGAGCACATTTCTATTCCTTCTTTTGTTCCTCTTGCTCCCACATCTGAGACTCAATTGTCCCTGGTCCCACAGGAAGGTGGTCTCCTTCCCCAGGGAGCTCTGAGCAGCTCCTCACAGTGGGGCTTCACAAAATCACAGAAAGGTTTGAGTTGGAAGGGACTTTTAAAGGTTACTTAGTCCAACCCCTGATCGTAGCCTTTGAGTTGAGGGCTATTGATTAAGCATTTCATTCTCAGGTGCTGCCTTTTCAGCTTTTCCAGCTGCACCCACTGCTCTTCCCAGTGGTGCCAGGCTGAGCACAAGTGTGTCTGCACCATCTTACCTGTCTTCAGATCAGTAAAAGTGCAGCCCATGCTAGAAAAGAAATGGTTGTATGAAGCTCATGCTTTTCTCTTTCAGGTTTTTATTGAATTGTTGAGGGGTATTTTTGTGAGACAAGGAGGTGCTGGTGAGGATGGGATATATCTCCAAGCCCTGTGAAAGGAGAAGGCTGTGCCCACAGTTTCACTCTCTGGTGGTGGTGTGTGTGACTGGTAGTGACTGGCAGGCCATGTTTTGTCTCTTGCAGACATCAGCCAGGAGATGTGTCTATGAGCCAGTGCAACTGCTGCTCTGTGACCCGGAACTCCACATCCTCCATCTGCAGCAGGACCACCCCTGGAATGTTCAATGACTGCCCCAACAAGCATTTCAGCCAGGCTCTCTCCTCCTGCCTCCATGTTGCAGGTGGGCATTTGTTGATCCTGTAGGACCTCCTGAGGGCCAGAGCACATGCACAATGGCAGGGTGACCACCCAGAGTCCTGCTGGGTTGTGTGAACTAATTCCAAAGGAAACTAAACCAGGACACCTGACAGTTGTTTGCAAAGATTTCATGGCAGCCCATGCCAAGCTGAGCTTCCCCAGTCTTCCTCCCACCTGCAAATGATTGGGTGAAGAGAAGCTTTTGGGGTCCTCTGGATGATAAGCAGGAGTGGATCTGCACCCATCCCAGCTGAGCTGTATCCCACGACCAAGCTGGCACTGGCCAGGTAACATTGGGCTCTTTGTTTCCTAGATTGCCAGCAGTGGCTCCTGAAGCAGCAGGAGATTCTGTTGACTCTGGTCCAGGCCCCCGATGCATCCAGCAATGCTGGAATCTCTTCTGCCTACTTCAGAGATGAGCTGGGCAGGAGCAGAGCAGTCTAGGGACCTCCCATGGATAATGCCTGCCTGTTCTTCAGCCCAGTGTTCCCTCTCACATTGTGTCCTCCTGGCTTGGATGCATCTAATTTGGTCTTGCTGCTGATGACAGAGATGTCCAGGTTTGGGCAGAGCATGGTGCTCTTCCTCCACATTCTGCAGAGAGCTCCCTCAGCACACAGACCACGAGCTGCTCCGGCCTTGGGCATCGGCAGCTGCAGAGGTGGCAGCAGGACTGACATCTCTGCAGGGCATTTATTGTCTACTTGAACTTCTGATCCATATGATCTATGGATCTGTGGAAGGAGGATTGGAGCAATATGGTCTTTAAGGTCCCTTCCAACCCAAACCATTCCATTCTAAGTCACAAAGTCATCTTCATGGCCTCGGCTGGACTTGCTCCAGAAGCTCCAGCGGGTCCATGTCCTTCCTGTGCTGGTGATCCCAGAGCTGGACACAGGCGTGGTCCCAGGGTGCCTCTTGGCACAGGCAGAACTCCCAGTGCTGTGTTGATGGGATGAGCTGCCCCAAGTCAGTCTGACCATGAGGACAGTTCTGGTAGAGGTGAGCTGGTGAGCCCTGGGCCTCAGCCCAGCATAAAGTGGGGTTTTGGTGACTTGGGGAAACCAAGGCAGTTCTCTGCTTGTCTCTTCAGAGCCAAAAGCAGCCTCCCAGGACCTGGGGCTTGTGTTCACCACTCTGCTGACTGCCAGGTGAGAGGAACAGCTGAGCAGCGTTCTGCTGGCCTTCAGTACCTTCCGGGAAACACCCAGATTTGTGAACCTTGATGACAGCAGAAAGGTCCTGCCTCAGGGATATGAATGGGCTGGACTTGCCTCCAGGTACTGATGTGTGGTAGTTGGTGTTTTAAAATTGTTTTAATATAAAAGTTAGACCTTCTATGTTAGTCAGTTATAATGGCTTCTCCCATGTAGCCCGTTTTGTTCCCGCAAATGGTTCTTTCCTAAGTTGTTTAACCGCAGAGTTTTCCCGCCGCTTGTCTGCCCGTCAGTGTTTTGGTCTCCCTGCTCCTCCCCTCATTCCCTTATTAGCCCTTGTCAATCCCAGTTTACTGCCCCTGACTCTTGTCAGTCTCTGTAGTCACGCCCCATGTGTTCTGGAATGTTCTGTGTCAGTTAGCCCTGCTTCAATGGCTGATTGGTTTGTAATACTTCCTCCCTGCCCCGAATGAGCCCTGTTGGTTGTGTTGAGTGATTCCTTCCCCTAAGATCCCTGCACTGGATGAGAGTTGTGTCTACCCCTCGTACCGTCCCCTCTTTAGAAATGCTCATCAGACCCGTTTTCTCTGTCACTGGGCTCTGACCCCTCCTGAGAATAAACCTTCCTTCCATTTCACATGAGTGATCTCTCCCAGTTTCCTTTGTCTCGGTTCCTCAGTTTCCTTGCTGTGCTCCCGTGCCGCAGCTGCTGCAGGGAGCCGCAGGGTCCCTCTGAGCACCCGCAGAGGCTTCAGGTGAGATCGGGGCTGGCAGCTCTGGTGCTGCCCTCTGCCCACGGGAGTGTGCTGCTGGTCCCTTTGTACCCACAGCCTGCCGCCACACTGATGATCACCTCTGCAGTATGGAGGATGCTGTGTGTTTCAGGGTGGACATGTGGGTCTGGCTCTCCTAGAAGAAGGAAATACCCTTCCCTCCCTTTCCACAACCTGACAAAAATCTCTTCAATTCCTTCTCATCCTGCTACTAGAGCGCTTACTGCTCGTTGTCTGAAGTAACAGCAGACCCTGTGGTTAACACAGCTGGTGTTAACCAGTGCCTTGCCTGGACTCCTTTTCTAAGGACTATAAAGGACATGGATGATAAAGGTGTGAGCCAACATCCTCAGTCCGCTGCTAAATTTTGTCTCATCCCAGTAAAATACTGTGCAACATTGTGTTGTTTCCTTGGAGCTTGGTGCTTAGGCCCATATTTGGGACATTTTTGCTTTCCAGGTGTCCCCAGACTCCAGAGCCTTCTGTGCAACTGGCCAAGCTACTCATCAATGAGGTGAACACAGACAACCTCGGGGAAGGAGAGGATGCAAAATAAATACATTGAACTCTTCTATACTGGACAGACATCGACCTCCAGGGATACTGGCTGCTCCTCTACAACAGGAAAAGCAGCCAGGCCTACCAGTGTGAGACAGAATCACCACGTCCTGTACTGCCCCCAACACAAGAGAGACGTGGAGATGTTGGAACAAGTGTAAATGAAATCTCCACAGAGATCCTCTGAGGACTGGAGCCCTTCTCCTATGAAGACAAGCTCAGAGAGTTGAGGTTGTTCAGCCTGGAGAAGAGAAGGTTCTGGTGACACCTCAGGGTCCTTTCCACTGTCTAAAGGGGCTCCAAGAAAGCTGGAGAGGGACTTTGGAGAGGGGCTTGGAAGGACAGGACAAGGGGGAAAGGCTTTAAGATGAAGGACAGCAGATTTAGGTTGGGTATTAGGAAGAAATTCTTCCTTGTGAAAATGGTAAGGCCCTGGCACACGTTGCCCAGAGCAGCTGTGGCTGCCCCATCCCTGGAAGTGTCCAAGGCCAGGTTGGATGGGGCTTGGAGCAGTCTGGGATAGTGGAAGGTGTCCTTGCTCGTGTGGGACAGGATGGGCATTAAGATCCCTTCCAACCCAAACCATTTTGTGATTTTGATTATACCCTCTTGCCTCAGCAGGGAGCCTCGGGAGGTGTTCAAGTGAACAACAGGTAATGCTGTGAGCAGCTGTCACTCCACCTGAATGAAATGACAGTGTCAGTGGTGGCAACAGCTTTTGTGTCTCCCTACAGGTGACCATGGGGACACCACTGGGGGAGAACTTGTGCAGCAGCTCCATGGTGCCAGCCCTCCTGCCATCCGCATCAGTGAGCTGTGCCTGGCCAGTGGCCATGCCCACATCTGCTTCATGGAGCTTGAGGGGAAGCCTGGCACCAGCCTCAGAGGGCTCAGCATGGTCTTCTTCTCAGGGAAGGAGGGGAAGGCACATGCCAGCATCCCTTTGCAGGCACTGTTGGAGTCACAGGGCTGTTGGTGTTGGGCTGCATGGAGAACATGGGCATGGTGAGTCCAATGAAATGGGCCTGATGTGGGCTCTGTCTTCAAACACATGGGCAGGGGCTTGAGCACTTTAAAGGAAACAGGTGGAGGAGGGTGCACAACAAGGGGAACAATTCTGCCTAGCTTTTCCTGTCCTTCATTCCTGGTTTTTCCTCTATTTGTTCTGTCATACTCCAGTTGAGAAGGTGATAAATCCTACCCTGGTGCCTCTGCTAATGCAGGAGAGTGGGAGGACCAAAAGTTCCTCTTGCTGGTACCAAGACAAGGGGATTTCATGAGAAGCAGGGCCCCCCAGGGCTGTGGGTTGCTCCCTCATGTCGTGTTCACTGATGCTCACTGAATCCTGCAGTGGTGCTGCCTCCTCCTGATCCTCAGCTGGTGCTTTGTCAGCACATTCCTTTATCTCGTTCACCTTAACACATTCACATTCTTACTCATGTTCACCTTAATTTCTGTCTGGGCTGCATGCAGACAACTGCATCTCAGAGGAACCTTGATCTTTTTGGGAACATGTTCACAGCAAGCAGCTCCTGTGCAGCTTTACTTGGCCCCAGTCACGACCATTACTGTGTTTCTCATTTCTCTTCTTGGAGTCCTCCTTGTTGCCAGTTTGTCCTGTCAGGCTCTAAGTTCAGCCTATCACTATCTAGATATTAAGCTCATCTATTTCCCTGACATTTCCAGATGGGACAAACCTGACCTCTGAGAACATCTCTGTTACTAGTGAAGGCTCCAGCACTATAGCTGGGATTCCTGCTAGTGGGAAGGCAATGCCAGAGAACTTGGTGGATGCCTTGTTTTACACGTGTGAGCCTGGCACAGCTGGAGGACACTTGAGCTTCCTTGGGCCATCTTACACTGTGCCCTGCAAAGGTGCCAGGTGAGGCTACTTCTCTAGGAAGGTTCCTGGTGTGAAGAGGGAGCAATAGGTTAATGAAATGCAGGGGCAGGTATTAAGTAGCTTGGAAAACTCTTAGGTGTGGGAGTCTGGCTGTAATGAGGCAGCGATCTTACTCCTGCAGAAGCCAGTCAGACAAAGTAAGTTTGCTCTGGCCAAGCTCACATATCCTCCAGCTGGAGGATTTGGCTGAACCCATCTCTACGATGGGTCTGTGAAAGCTGGCTTCAGCTCCAGCTTCAGTTCCAGCTCCAGCTCTCACCAACTCTCCATCATCCAGCGCCAGGAACTGGGGCCCAGGGTGGGATTTAGAGGTGGGAAGATAGGTGTGTGACATGTCGGTGAGTTTTGACTCTTCTGGGCACAGCCCTGTGTCCTGAGCCGCCGTGGCAGTGCCAGCACAGCCCTGCAGTTTGCCCTCTTGGGCTGCGCCAGGGATGGCTCCCTGCTCCCACACCAGGCAGGGGTGTGAGGCATCCCAGCAGGCTGGTGGGGGCAGGCTGGGACAGGGGCTGACCTCAGCTTTCCATGGTGTGGGAGGGGGGCTGTTGGGAAAGGGGACACACTGGGAGAGAACTGGTGCACACACCAATGTGTGGATGTGGGGCTGCCAGCCCAAGAGAACACCTGCACCTACAGCTCCAGCGTGGGCTTGTACAGACTTGGAACAGGCTGCCCAGAGAAGCTGTGGCAGCCCCATCCCTGGAAGTATCCAAGGCCAAGTTGGAGGGGCTTGGAGGAACCTGGGATAGTGGAAGGTGTCCCTGCCCATGGCAGTGGGTGGGACAAGATGAGCTTTAAAGTCCCTTTCAACCCAAGCCATTCTATGATGATTCTATGATCTGAAGGTGGCCTCATATTTCATTTGAGTTGTCTCTGCTCAGGCCGGGCTGAGCCCTGATCAGGATTTCTTTCTGCAGGGTTAGACTTGCAGCAATGCCAGGAGCCCCCTGCTCCAAGTCTCTCATGGTGGTGAGGGCACAGTCAGGGAAACTGCCAGCACACCCTCCAATCTCAGCCCATCTGTGTAAACCAATTCCTGTGTCTCAGTGCTGACCCAGAGTCAGCAAGGAAATGTACAGGGGGGTCTCCAGCCTCTGTAAAGACCACAATTGGATCAGCATGCCAAGATCTGGCAAAATGGAAATTCCTCTTCCATCCTCCTGAGAGGGGCAAGAGTGGGTCTCTCCCTCCTCTCCCAGCATGAGAGGCTGCTCTGTACTGGCCCTTGTGGTGAGATGTGGGACATGCCCCTTCCCCACTTCCCTGGGAGGCTGCCAAAGAAGACAAGCTGGTGTATAGTGACAGAAGAGCGGAAGTCAAGAGTCACCTGACAGAGGAGGGCAGAGGAGGGTGGGAGGCAGAGGAGGAGAGGATGAAGCCAAGTGTTTTGGAAGGGGCACATAGCCAGGAGCTTACTAGCAGTCCTGAAATGCACCCAAGAAAACCACATATCCTCTTCCCCTAGACTGTTCCATGTGGTCCCTGCACCACAGGAGGATGCTGGAAAGTTTGGAGAGGGTCTTGGTGAACTCCTTGGAGGAGGAGTGCTCCTGCAGTGTCTTTGACCTCTACCTGCAAGGCTGGTGCCCATCTCCTTGTGTCCAGTTCAAGTGCTCTCTTCCCTTGTAATTGCTCATCCCCTGCTGCCTTATCAGGACAGCCCCTGCTCCAGCCAACCCTGCAGGCTGGCACTGGAGTGAGGGCACCTCAAGGAACAGTGGTGGGCACTGAGATTTAAATGAGGGGAGCAGGAGACAATCTGACCTGAGCTGCTTGTGAGGCCAAGCTGGAGGGCCCCGTGAGGAATGGCAGGCAGTCTCTGCTGATCCTTGTGCTGTCTGCCAGACAAAGCTGAACCCACAAAGCAAACAGCCTTTGCAGTCCAGAGGAATCTGGTTCCCAACTCCTACATTTATTCCAAGTACCCAGACCAAATAGTCACTTCCGGAAGCCTTAGGGACTACAGCTTTTGAGAGAGAGGAAAAATGTTTTCTGGGTTTTGGCTCTTGTAAAGAAGAGAAGACTTTGCTGCCATGCTCTGTCTCCCTAACACAAATGTCTTTTTGACCAGTTGAACAATTTCAGTCAATTCTGAGCAGTGGGTAGAGGTACAAAGTGTAGTAAAAAGTATTCTGTTGGGTGGGGTGACAACCCCAAATCCCTTTTGTCACCAAAAGAAAGGCTGAGCATGTGCTCAAGTTACCTGTGATGCTGCATGGCAGCATGATTTCAGAGCAGTGGGTGAAGAGAAAGGTGAAGAGCACTGGAGCAGGAGGGCACAAAGTCATGGGAGCAGTGTGATCCCTGACACCAGAGGGTTTCTGACCACCCAAAATGAACTGTTGTTTCTTGGCAGAGCTTCACATGACGTGTGGGCTCACTGGTGAAGGTCTGGGGCCAGGTCTGGGGCTCCACAGCCAGAGCAGAAGCACTCCATCAATACCTGTCTCCAGGGTTTCCTGGCCAGCCCCCATCCCTTCTCCTTGGATGGGAGAGTTCTGAAAACCAGTCCTGAGTGTGTCACCCGCAAAAATATGCCATTCATGTCACACAGTGGTGGTAAGTAGGAGGCACTCTGCTTCTGCACAGTGAGTGGGGCTGGGACCAGGGTCAGGTGACATCTCCACAGGAGAGGGCACATGTGGGCAAGCCACTGGGCTTCAGTGGAGAGGCCCTTGCTTTTGGACCTGTTGCTCACACAGAGGCTCAGTTGCTGGGAGCAGCTACTGGCACCCAGGCTGGAACTGTCTAGAGGTGGGGTGTCACAAGGGCTGTAGCAGTGGAAAAAGAGTGGGAAGCTGAGACAGCCCAACCTGTTGTTGCCCGGAGAAACTGTGGCTGCTCCATCCTTGAAAGTGTTCCAGACCAGGCTGGGTAGGGCTTGGAGCAACCTAGGACAGTGGAAGATGTTCCTGTCCATGGGAGGGGACTGGACTAGATGGCCTTTAAAGGTTCCTTTTAACCCAACCCAACCTGGCCCAATCCAACCCATTCTGTGACTCTGATCGTGTGACGTCCTAGGGCTCCCCATACTGGGAAAGGTCATGGCTATAATGCCTGACCTGCCTTTGTTCCCTCAGCTTCCTTCCAGGGCTGGGAAATTTCCCTGTTTGTTATGGGATCTCTCCTGCTCCTGTTATTGTTTGTTGGCCCAGCTTTTTATTTCATCAAAAGGTGAGAAACCACTGTTGTATCTGCTGTGTATCCCCCACCATCTCCTTCCACAGGGCCTCCTCTCTAACTGCTGCACAGAGACCTGCTCCTTTTACTCAGCTGAACACCTGCACTGCCTTCAGACTGTTCAACATGCTGCTCCTCATTCTTGCAGCGAAGTCCCTTCCTTTTCACAAAGCCTCTGTTTCTGACAGAGCAGACTGCAGGTTCTGCAGGAGGCTGAGATAACACCAGTAGATCCTGGATGATGCTGGGAATGTCAGCAGGTGCAGAGTAAAGGCCATCAGTGGTACTGACAACATGCTGTGGTGGGAGAGCAGAAAGCTGAAGGCATGTGGCACACAACAGATGATGCTGTGGCCACAGGGAAGAGCTCTTCCTTGGAGCAGGATGGAAACGAGAGACACTTTAGGATTACCTTGGTGGGAAACACCTTCCATGTTATAACATGACACCACATTAAATACTAACTTGGTGTTCCCTAATGTGGTCAGGAGGCAAACAGCAGCTGAACACTCAGGCTGTACGTCTGTCTGAAATAAATGTTACAGTGGATAGGTTATTTAACCAGCCCAAGTGATTTATTTTTATTAATTTTTGCTGGGGTTTTTTTAGCACTGGATGTGCTGATGTGCAAGAGTTAGAAATGAAGAAAGTTCTTAGAATACATTTGAGGAATAGAAAACCCAGTATACATATATTTTTTTTTTTTGGTTGGTTGGTTGGGTTTTTTTTATTAATTTAAGAAATAGCCCAAGTCGGACTTAGGGAAGCTCTTTCAGAAACCAGCATGGTTTTAAGTACATGTGCCAGGGAATAGCAGTTGCTCTGCTCCCTTTTTTCTCCGAAGCGTTAACAGACATTAGGGAACCGTGCCTGCTGAGTGCTGGTCATCCAGCCTCTTCTTTTCAAACCTGAGGTGCAGATTAGCTGCCTTCTGCAAAAGAACAGAGCAACTGATCATGGGTTTTTCTTCATCTGTTGCTTTTCAGACATCCCCAAACTTACACCAACACCCAAATGAAATGACCGCAGGCAGATGGCAGCAGACTTCTAGTTCTCCTGGGCACAGCTGGATCTGCCAGCCCTGGGGCCAGCAATGTGTCTTGGGGCAGCAGAGCAGGTGTCCAGCTCCCCCAGGCACTGGGGCTGCTGCACAGACCTGCCACATGCATCTGCATCTGTGCACACGTGTACAGCTCTGTGTGTGTGCCTCTATGTACAAACACCTCAATTGGTTTTTACCCTTCTCAGTTTTGACCTTGGACTCAAAGAGACCTCAGAAACAGGCTGAGGACTTCTCATAGGCACAAGTTGTCCCCGGTGTGGTGCCCACGCAGACAGAAGCCTGCCTGGCTGATGTGGAGCAAGGACACATGCTCTGCCTCCTCTTGGGATTCACTACTGGGTGCTGAGCCAAGGCCACCCCCATCAGACCTTTCCTGCTGGCAGGCAAGGCCAGTCTCTGATCCTTCTGGACTCCACTGCTCAGTGAGGGCCCATCAGCCTCCTCCGTGCCCTTCTGGTCTAGGCAAGGGGGTTCTCAGCATCATGACCTGCTCTGCTAGAGCAGCACTGCACCACCAGCAGCCTGCTCTAGGGAGAGCCCTTGCAACTGGGGATCACAACCAGGGGGGTATCCTGCCCAGGAAAATCGGTTAGAGGAGAGCTGAACACACAGTTAATCAGCTCCTGCCCAGGTGCAACTCTTACTGGTATGGTCCTGCCCATATCTTGCCAGACAGCGGGCAGCAGCAATACCAGACTCCAGATCTGCTGGGTTTGTGGAGTGAGGAGGGCAGAATCTGCTCAGTAAAAGATTGTTTCCTACAAGCCTGATCTATCCCTAATGGTGCAGCAGCTGATACAGGCTCCAGCAACATTGTGTGTGTGTGGAGCGCTGGTCTCACCTCACGGGTTTCTGCACCCTGTGCAATTCCATGCATTGTGACAGTGACCCAGACAGATCCAGCCTGCTCACTGGCCAGGTGAGGGGTAGGGAATACACAGATACTGATCCCACACTGGTTCTGAACCATGGCGTAGACAGATTTTAACTGAACAAGCTTCTGTGGAGAGGAGGGCAAGATTGATGATCATGGCATTGACCCTTAGGAGAAGGAAGCCTCCTGTATCCTTGGAGTCCCACCTCCCTGCTGTGTCCATGTTAGCTGCATCTTCTCCTTGGAGGCAACTGCCTTCTCCTGAGGTCCATGGGCCCCAGCCAGCTCCAGTGCCAGCCAGGATCAGCAGCATAGTTGCAGAAAGGCCTCAGCCTTCCACTGTCCAGCCTCTTGTGCCAGGCAGCCCCTTCCAGTCAGCAGGGCTGGGAACATGAGGCACCAAGGGACCTTATCTGCTGGGCGCTGCATGTAATCCTTGGGCAGCCTCTGAGAGATGGTTCTTCCTCCTGGCTCCGTTAGCACAGTACTGCTGGCACACACAGGCCTTGTGCGAGCTCAGATCAGCTCCATCTTGAACTGGCTGAAGTTTGGCATGCTGGGCAAGGGCTCGGCCATGCTGCTGAAGGGGCCACACGGCTGGGTGGCTGGCACAGTGCCGTGGCTCACGGTGGAGCTGAGCTGCTGCAGTGTCATCAGCACCTCCTGCTGCAGCCGCTGCTGCTGCTCCTGCTGGCGCTCCAGGCGGCTCTGCCGTTCCAGCACTGCCTGCAGGGCCTGGCTCAGCTTCTGCACCTCCATCTGTACAGCATCCAGCTTCTCGGTGATGGCAGGGCAGCTGGGAGCACTGGGGGGCACTGGTCCGCTGCAAGTAAGGCTGTGATTTCCTGGACCCACAGAGTTTGGCAAGGCAGTCTGAGTGCTGGCGTCTTTGACCTGGAATAGTGGGAGGCAGGAGAGAAGGGAAATATTATCAGCTGCCCATTCAATGGCATTTAACAAGGGATTTATTCTGCACGTAGCTACAAAGCTCAGAGAAGAGCTCTCAGAGAAAGGCATCACCTTGCTGGAGACCTCTAGACCTCACCATGTGCTGCTCTTCAGCCCCAGCCAGCCCCTAAGCTGCTGCTCCATGAGAGCCCGTGGTGCACCATATTGTTAGCACATGCTGATCCATCCTGGGTGAGTGCTGCTGTACAGCAGCGGGGCTGCCCATGCTGATGCCAGGCTTGTGTTTGCTCTCTGCACAGACAGAAACAACATACCCTGGATTTTGCTTTATAGTCTTGGGTGGCTTGTAGAACCTCCTGAGATGGTGCTGGCACCAAGCCTTAAAAATAGGTTTTGGAGCTGCCAGTTGGAGGCCATGCCTGGCGTGACTGGCATCTCCATGGCTAGCAGTGAGTGCTGGCTGGAGGCGGGTGGGTGCATGGCCTCACCCCCACCCAGACGGGCTTCCCAGATATATTCGCCAAATGCCAGGGTTAGCAATGCTGGGGAGTGCAACTAGCAGAGGTTGGGGGCACTCTGGGAGCCTTTCACCCTCAGAAGCCTGCCCCACCACATGGTGTAGATGCAGCAGGGTTCTGTGCAGGGCTGGCCAGATGACAGCAGCTCCTGGCTGGAGCACATGGACTCTCCCATCCTGCCATCCTACCTTTTTCTGCAGGAGGATAGCCCTGTCCACTGTCTTCTTTTTCACTATCAGAGCTGAGTTCTGGGTGGGGGGTGTGACCAGCTGCCCTCGGCTGGGCAGTGGCTGGGGCAGGTGGGCAAGGCCCCTCAGAGCAGTCCCTGGAGCCAGGACTGTGCCTATGGAGCTGTCATCACCTACAACAACAGAGAGAGAAACACCTCAAAAAAAGACCCCTGGGGGGTCTCCAGTGGGGAACAGGGCCCTTTCATGAGCCCAGCAGTGCCAGGAAGTGGCCATGGTAAACCCCAGTGGGGCCAGGCCTTACCATTCCTAGAGGCCAGCCCCATAGCCAAAGTGTCCCCAAGCTGCCCACCGTCCTTGCAGAGTGAGGCCACACTGACAATCTGGATGCCTTCCTTGTTGTCCTGGCTGCCCACAGGATCCCCGGTGGGCAGTGCAGGGTGCCGGGTGTCCAGCAGCCTGGGGGGCTCAGCCTCATGCCCCTGCAGCGGGGGCCAGGGCTGGTCCCCATCCCAGCCAGCTGCCGCTGAGCCCGGCTCCACACTCTTCCTCTTGAGGAAGAGGTACACGGCCTGCGGCGTCACCCGGATGTCATCCAGCTCCAGCACCTTCTTGATCTTGCGGAAGCTCAGCCCAGCCCTGCGCAGCTCCACGATCCTCCTCTTGGCATGGTCATCCAGCCGGCCCATCCTGCCGGGACTCCTCCCACGCCCGGCACCTACATCCCTGGGGTGTGTCTGTGGTGGGGATGCTGGCACCCCCCAGGCAGCTCTGTGCCCTGTGGTGGTGATCAGGCTCAGCTAGTGCCTTGCTGCCACGCTGCTGGCCCTTGCTCTGCATCCATGTGGTGCCATCCCCAGCAGTGACACGGTTACAAGTGGAAAGGGTGAAGGAGGTGGCTCTTCCCACCAGAGTGAATATGGACAGCCCCAAGCCTGTCCCTTGCTCACATGGAGCCCCTTTAGAGAGAGGGATCCAGCTTGGTCCCCCAGTCTGCCAAGGGCACAGAGGATGCTGATGGGCTTGGCTCTGCCCAGTGTCCCAAAATGGACAACAATCCCCCCCTGCCAGCAGCACAGTGAGGAATCAGAAGCAGTCAGCACCTCAAGCAGCAACTCAGTGTCTCGGGAAGCCTGGAGAGAGTCCTGGCAAGTGACAGTTCATCACATGAGGCTGGCAGGACTCCACTGTGTTTCCCTGGTGGCTCAGAAGGTCACAGCAAGCAGAACTGTAGAAACTCCATGTGGGAACTGCTGGTGCTGCAGAGCCTGCTCTTGGGTCTGGAGATAACACCGTCCTGTACCTTTGGGAGAAGCAAACGCAACTACTAATACACTCAAAAAGAAGATACAACTGTAAATATAATGGCTGCACTTCCTGTGCTTCCCCTCTCACACCAGGTACGTGCCTGTACCACTGTCTGCACAACTATGGTGGACAGTATTTTCCACTTTCTACCAAATTCCTTAATCTGCAGGCATTTCTTGGACCCTCTGTGCTGCAGCTGCTAAAGGACATACTTTTAGGTTTCACTTCACTAAAATAAATATCTTCCAGGAATTCCCAGAAGGCAGCAAAACACTTCCAATTAGAGACTACCTCAAGTGGCTGCTGCCAAGCAGATGTGATATAAGAACGTTTTCCAAACCACATTTCCCAAGGTACATGTGGATCTTAAAAAAGACAATAATGTGTTATGTTCGCCAGGAAGGCACAGAGACTATTGGACATCAGCCTCAGGGAGAAATTGAGTCAATTTGATAGAGGAGTTTTGCCCCTCTGCATCTTACTTGTTCCATGGCAAAAGAAAGACACATTAGCTCCAGAGATATAGGCTCTACGTTGATCCATCTCTCTTTATGTCTAGAGGCTACCCCATGCAATGCTTGTGTGCATTAGGGACCTTGTAGATAAGAGCTGGGGCAGTGGATATTGGAAAACAGACATCCTTGGATGTGGACAGTACAATTGCAGAGCAAGAGCAAAAGATCAGAAATTCTTGACCTTCCCCACATCAAAGGAAGATGCTCCAAAGAGACCACCCCCTTAAAACAACAGGTATGAGGTGTTTGAGCCCTGGCAATATACTCTGCCCTCCTCTCACAGTGTCTCCAGGCACGGCCAGAGGACACTGGAGTATTTGAGCAGCTGGTGACAGAAACATCATTTAGATAAATGCCAGGAAAGCCAACAGCCATGGCTGCAGCCTTCACCCAGCTTCCACATGGAAGATGAGGAGACTACTTGGAGGAGCACCAACTCCACAATGCATCTCCTCCAGCTTCCTCTCCACTGAAGGTGTTCCTCTCTGTGTACCATGCCCACATCCCAAATCCCTCCTTCATCACATGCTCATCCCCTTCAGTCCTTCCCCAGCCCTCAACTGAGATCCCACTGCCCTACCCTGCTTTCCTGGGCTTGGGGAAAGTTCATGGGAGACCCTGCCCTGCTGACCCCACATAAGCTCAGCATTCCCAATTCACAGTGTTCCCTCAGAACCCTTCATTTGCTGGCGGAGCAGAAGGATGAGGAGTTTGGCCAGGATGGCTTCAGGGCAGCAGAGCATGTCTATGGACAGCTCTATGTCCATATATATATATGTCCATGGAGATACCATCAATACTCAAGGCTTTACCCTAACCCTTCAAGAACAGCACTTGCCTCTGCAGCAGGGCTTTGAAATAATCTGTTTACTGATCAGAGGTAGACCAAGACCTGAAAAGCCATTTCAGAGAAGACACTGCAAAGCAGGCTGGGGGTCAGAATCCAGCAGGTGAGCAGGAGATGCAAGGGGCAAGCGCAGGCATAAGTGCAGGTCAAAAACCAGCTCCAACCCTGCTCACTTACACCTTGAGGGTGGACAAAGTGCACAACAGCTACTCCACCCCTGTCAGGTAGGGGATAAAGGGTTACCTCTGAAAGCAACATGAGTCTATTCCATAAAACACAGTATTCCAGCAACTTCCTCCAAGATCACAGAATCACAGAAATCAACTAGGTTGGAAAAGACCTCTGAGTGCAACCTTTGACTGATCAACACCTTGTCAATTAGACCATGGCACTAAGTGCCACATCCAGTCTTTTCTTAAACACCTCCAGGGATGGTGACTCCATCATGTCCGTGGGCAGCCTATTCCAATGCCTGACAACCCTTCCTGTGAAGAAATTAGAAATTTTTCCTGATGTCCAACCAGACTCTTCCCCTGGCTCAGCCTGAAGCTATATCCTTGTGCTGTCACTAGTTCACTGAGAAAATAAGCCTTTCAGGTAGTTGTACAGAGTGGTAAGGTTCCCCTGAGCCTCTTTTTCTACAGGCTAAACAACCCCAGCTCCCTCAGGCATTCCTCATAAGATTTACCCTCTAGAGCCTTCCCCAGCTTCACTGCATTCTCTGGATTCACTCCAGCACCTCATTATCTCTCCTGATTTGAGGAATCCAGAATGCTTTGGGTAGAAAGGGACCTTACAGTTCATCTTGTTCCACTCCCCTGCCATGGGCAGGGACACCTTCCACTATCCCAGGTTTATCTAAGCCACATCCACCTGGCCTTGAACACTTCCAGGGGCAGCCACAGCTTCTCCAGTCAACCTGTGCTAAGGCCTCACCACCCTCACAGGGAAGACTTTCTTCCTAATATTTAACCTAAACCTACTCTCTGACAGTTTGAAGCCATTCCCCCTTGTCCTATCTCTAGATGGCCTTGTAAAAAGCATCTCTTCATGTTCCTTGTAAGCTCCCTTCAACTACTGGAAGGCCTACTCATAAGATCCCACAGTCAGCCCTTGCAACAGCCTGGCCTGGCTCCATCTCTACTTATAACTTGATTTATCCAGGCCTTGCTGCAAACTTAGTACAGTTTTCCTGTACTAAATGTGCTCCCCATTTCCACACTGAGTCCATCACCTTCTCCTCTTTCTCCCTCTCCAGAGGGTATTTTCCCCAGGGAGCTGCTGCCTGTGCTATGCACACACCTTATCAACGTACACATTCACAAAAGAGATCTTTACACTCACCTGGCCTTCAAGGTGTTTGTTACTCTCCAATAATTTTTGCACAAGGAAAAACAAAAATCAATTCAATGAGAGGGAAAGATTCAAGGATTTTCCTAGACCTGTGACTGATGAGGTTCCCTTCGCTTTCCAGGGCCAGGCTGGGAGTGACATGTTTCCTCTAATGGTTTCTTACACCACTTGGGAAAAATTAATTCCAGTGGTGGTTTTGCAGGAGGATAGGAAAAGGGAGCCCACCTGTGTAAGAAAATTCACAGCAATTGTGTGAGCTCACCCTCTGCGTCTAAAACTTTCCCTTTCTGTGGATGTCAGGAATACAGAGACGGTTCATCTCCTCCAGAAAATCCTGAAACAGTCTCATCTGGACTGACTCAACCTTTGCTATTTCTAAAATAGAGCAGCACCACAAAGTTGGCTTGGCTGGCATTTCCATACAAAGACCAGGTGCCATGAGTTGAGTGTGGGCAATAAAAGTCCCCTGTTCTGAAATCCTGCCTGCCTCAGCCTCCCTGGCTGTCACACTGTGTTCCAGCTATAGCTGCAAGTCCTTTGGCAAACCCAGATTCTGCAGCCACAGATTATTCCCCTGCAAGCTGCAACGGCTTCTCATGGTATGAAAGTGTCTTTCCCCCACACCCCTTGTGTTTTGCAGTGGAATGAGGATCCCAGGGGAAGATGCAGTGACCGGATCACTCAGTTTACTTAGTTCCAATCAGAGAGGGCTCTCATGCAGCACCACAGTCTCCAAGTTTTTCCCTTTAGTGGGTTGGTTTTTGAGACCTTACACAGCCAGCTGGACATACACATTTGCCTTGTTACACCACCACACCTGAAATAGGAATTTTACTCCAGCCTGCCAGTTTAGGTATTTGTCCAAATTTCAGATTAGCCACCCTTTCTTCAGCTGCTGCTGAATGCTTGCAATGCCTGAAATCTTTATGTACTTAGCTGTAGCTGAGAAAGGCCCTTTACCCCGGTATTACTACTGATAATGCTCTATTCCATAACTCCGCATGCAGCTATATCCACAGAAACACAGCCTAGAGCCTGGAGCAGCCTTCCCATCACCACAATTGTTTCCTTAGTTCCCCTACGCTCTGGCCCAGATAATGCTACATACAAAATGAAACAGCCTCGGGAGAGGAGGAGAAAGAAGACAGCATACTCCGGCTTCCTTTCAGAGCAGAATGGATTTAAAGTCTAAAAAAGAGGAAGAGCATGAATTCAGTCTTCCTACAAACCAAGTGGTGTAACCACTAGCCTTAAGCCAAGCAGGCTCTTCCTCTGCACAACTTGCTCCTGTGCTTGTAAAAGCCCCCACTCCAGGAGGTGAAGGACCTGGGAGAGAGGACCTCCCCATCCTGCAAGTCCTTGGGGTAGAGCCTGCCTGGCCACACATCCACCCCAGCCACTGCCACCTGTCTCTCCCACAGTTCTTCTGAAGCCCTGATTGCCTGGCTTTGAATCCCAAATTCCCCAAGAGTGAAACATCAGTTGTGTGACCATGGAGCTGACTCATCTCTGGGAAGATTAACTTCTCCCTTTTGTCTCACAGCTGCTCTTGGACACAGGCAGTTTTTATCCTTGGGAGGTACAAGCAAAGCTGCTTCTAGAATTCATGCTGAGGTGAAGCAAGGAAGAGTTAATCCTTCAGACATGGCACAGGTCACTCTGCTACCCTGAGGCTGTTTTCTCAATGGCTGTTTCAGCTGCACCAACAGCATGCCTGTGGCCAGCCTGGACCACAAGATGGAACAGCCTTGGAGACATGTAGGCATTTAGGTACAGATGGTCTTAATCAGAGCAACAAGCTCCCATTCACTATTTCAGGAACAGCAAAGTCATGAGGCAGCAGGTACAGAGATGGAGCAACAGAGAGACAAACTGCTGATGCTGACAACAGATGTGATTAAAGGGGAGGAAGGAGAGAAGCAAAAGCTGTGACCCACAGGGAGCATGAAGATGCAGAGCAAGAAAATACAGCTCATTGTCTGGTCTCAGCAATTGAAAACAGACAGTTCATGTTGTTAACATCCCAAAGCATGCTGAGCTTAAGGGCTTGCTGTGTGCTGTGCTGCACAGAGTGCAAAATACTCCTGCCCTAAGAAGGTCCATGTGAGATCATGTAGAGCAAAGTTGGATGTGGCTATGTCTCTTTCCTTTCAATGTTCCTTGTACGGTGCAAGGCCGGTTTTCCAAGGCATGGGAAACAGTTTACCTCATTCACAATGGATTCAGTGTTGCCAAAAGGGACCTTTTGGCAACACTGATCCTCATGGACCTTGTAAGGAGACACAAACCAAATCTGTCAGATCTGGGCCTTGTGATTAGCAACATCTTGACAAGGTTCTCTTGTCACTTGTCTCACTTGTCTTACTTTCCTTTGTGTCTGATTTCCAGACCTCCTTCTCAGACCCCCAGCACAGCCTGGGAAGCTGGAGCAGCTGCAGCTGGGGAGGGACACTCATCCATCTTGTTTAGTTTTCTTGCTTTCCTGCAGTGTTCTGAATAGCTGCTGCAAAACCTGGCAAGACGAGTCCTTTTTCACTCTGCATGAGCTTGGAGGGGAAAATAATTATTATAAACACCTCCCAGAAGCACAGGGAAGATAGTGCTGGTTTACATGGGATTCAGATATAGATTCAGACAGCAAGAAATGTATCAAGTAGAGCAAAGGAATTGTAGAAGGAGTGAGCTTGGTAGGGATGCCCAAATCCTCACCCTGCAGAGAACTGTGCTCTGAACACAGTCATGTGTCCATGGGGAGGACAATCCTCCCCTGGGCTTCCTGCCCTCCATGTCCTGTTCCAGAGCCTGCCTGGCACAGCTTGGAAGGGACATGGATAGTTCTTTGTCCAACTCTTGGCCCTGCACAGGACAGCCCCAAGAATGTCAATGAGCTGGCCAAGGTGGTTCAGTGAAACTTAGCCCGGAAAAAGATGAACAGTATTAGGTGTCCAAAGCTGAAATGTTGCCAAAGCAGAAAGATCTGTGCCAGGGAAAAACAGTAATTTCTCCTAGGCTGCAATTTTACTCAGTGCCACTGTTCTGTGGGATTTGCCAAGCCTTATGGAAGCAATAACATTATCTAGCAGCACTGAGTGTAGTGAGGCAGCGTCCCACCTTGCCTGTGTACCTTACCCTTTCTTTGTAAAATTGGTGAAGGAGCGGTTCTGTTACAGGTTTTATCAAAAGGTGATGGGTCAGATGAATTTAGATGGTGCTGCTGCTACCTGAGCCATGCTGGCTCCCCTCTGAAGGGATAACCTCAGAAGAAGATTTTAATCAAGTTGTACTTCAGACATCAGAATGGCAGAGGGAAAGGGTTGGGTCTGGCCCAGGATTTGAAGTGAGCTGTTTAGAGCCCATAGCTCAGTTTGCTCTATCACCTGCTCTGACAACTGCTTCATATGTTTAGGCTGTGCTTTCAGAGCAGTTGAGGAGCTGCCCCTGCCTGGCCACACTTTAAAAATCTGATTCTCATATGGAAAACATAAAAATTTATGGTTATACCTTAAGATTTGCAGAATGTGAAGACTGAAGAAAGTTGGATCTCCACAAGGTTTCTTTGACCTTGTTTTGGGGGTTGAAAAAAAAATTGTGAGTACAATGGTACACATAGTTTGCCCTTGTCTCAGACAATGCTACTACAGCCTGGAGCTCATTGGGAAATAGGATATAGAAATATGGTGAAAAGATAAAGAGGAGTGTGTTGGGATGTTTAAGAACACAGGGTAATACTGTATTAGTGTTGTTAGTACTGTTACCTTTGAGGGGGAGAAAGGGAACAGCATCAGGAATACTGGAAAATCCTCCCCTATTAGTGAAAGGGTCCCAGAGCAGTACAGAAAGTACACCACAGAGGAGAGACACTGTATAAAATCACACTTTGATAGCCTTGAACAAAAGGCTTTGCACTGGATCAACTGTCCCACAGCCCAAAACCCAGAGGTCACCCTCAACATTTTTACCTGGTCTGACAAATTGAGCATGGTTGTGATGCTGTGTCTGGTAGAGGTCGGGTATGTATCAAGAAATTACTTGGAGCATCCAAACATGATATTAAGACCTGTGGAACCACAGCTTGAAGGAACAAGATGCTTTCACAGAGCACCTGGAGGGCTGAGGGAGAGGAGCAGGCTAGATTTCACATTCTGGCTCCAAAATCTATCTTTGTCCTCACACTAAACAAATTCATCAAGGTGAACTTTGGTATTCAGACAAGAACATTAAATACCAAGTATCTCACTGTCCTGCCTTTACCTGTGCCTCTCTGTAAAGCATTATGTACTTTGAATCACTGCTCTCCACAGACACAGCCCTTCCAGCAGAGAGAGCTACACTGGCTATGCCACCAGCACAGTCTTTTACATGCCTGGATAAGAAACAAATAAATCACTGCAAAGTGTAACATAGTATTTATTCCTTGTGGTGAAACCAAGACGTTTGCCTAAGTTTAGCATTGAGCAGGTAGATTCCTACAGCATTGGGACAGAAAGCGTTGCAGGAAAATGAGCATCAAGGCACAGTTTTTAAGCTAAAAGCCCTGAAATATACAAATGTATGCACTGACACATCCAGGGGCAGACAGTCATGAAGTCCTAAACAGTTTCATGGCCGAGATACCAGTGTGCACTGCAAGAATAGCCTTAGACCTCAAGAGAGGGCCAGTTGTTCAGAAACTATGGCAGATGGCTTAATAAACCTATATCAGCTAAATTCACACCCTTCTGCAGATCATAGAGAAATCCCAAAATCTCCTATTTTTGTTGTTCCAAATCTATGTAGCTACTCAACAATGCAGCCATTGGAAACTCTCTCAATTCCCTCCAATTAAGGCTGTTTCTACACATTTGGATGAAAAGTTTCCAAGTCCTTAGAAGATAAATGTCCCACCCTGCAATTCCTCTAAGGAAGCCACACAGGCTGTATCCTCTGAAGCCACACACACACATCTACCCCTACTCTCATAGAAGTGCAGGAGTGGCAGACTGAACAGGAGGCAGACCACAGATCTGCCAGCACAGGGAAAACACCCGCATCCAGAGGCTGTGGATCTCCCAGCACAGGGGAAACACCCACATCCAGAGGCTGTGGATCTCCCAGCACAGGGGAAACACCCGCATCCAGAGGGTGTGGATCTCCCAGCACAGGGGAAACACCCGCATCCAGAGGGTGTGGATCTCCCAGCACAGGGGAAACACCCGCATCCAGAGGCTGTGGATGTCCCAGCACAGGGGAAACACCCGCATCCAGAGGGTGTGGATCTCCCAGCACAGGGGAAACACCCGCATCCAGAGGCTGTGGATGTCCCAGCACAGGGGAAACACCCGCATCCAGAGGGTGTGGATCTCCCAGCACAGGGGAAACACCCGCATCCAGAGGCTGTGGATGTCCCAGCACAGGGGAAACACCCGCATCCAGAGGCTGTGATCTCCCAGCACAGGGGAAACACCCGCATCCAGAGGGTGTGGATCTCCCAGCACAGGGGAAACACCCGCATCCAGAGGCTGTGGATCTCCCAGCACAGGGGAAACACCCACATCCAGAGGCTGTGGATCTCCCAGCACAGGGGAAACACCCGCATCCAGAGGCTGTGGGCTGAGCCAGTGCTGCAGTGCAATCCCCACAAATGCTAAGCAATGCCTGGTACAGGGTGCTCACACCTCACCATGATAAAGGAATGCCAGTGTTGTTGTGGGCAGAATGACCCACTGATCACCTGGATCTCCGGGGCCTCAAGGAGAGCTCTCTGTAGTCGCCACATCACAACCCAAAGCCAATTAATAAAAAGAAGGACAAATGAAGCGCCAGTTTCAAGTCGGCGCAACACACAGGACAAGCGCCCTCGGCCTCAGGCAGCGTTTAGAGACAATTAGCCCCAACCCCGCTGGCAACGGAGCAGAGCAGCTCACCTGCGGAGGTGGCTGTAAATGGCCTGGCCTCAGCAGAAGCCTGGGAGTGCAGGAAGGAAGGGATAGAAAAGCACTGAAGTAAGAGCCAAAAGCAGCACTCACACAGCTCTGTTATTTCATCTCCTGCTCGTCCACCAACACATGAGCAGTGTCTAAAGGAATCTGCACTTCGCTGGAAAATTGCTGGGCAGGCTTCTGAGTTCAAGAAGCGGCTGGAGGCAGCACTTCAGATCGGGCATGCCACTCCCAGCTCCGACACGGAACCTCAGCACCGCACAAGCCTCCGCACGGCCGCGGGCCTCGGAGCCCTGTCCTGCTGCACCCTCCCTGTGCTCGCACCACTGCCGGGAGATCCTCTCATCCTTCCCCGCTCCACTCCCAGCACCCAAACCAGCTCAATGCACAGAAGCAAATGGGCAGAGCACCCACGTACAGGGACTCCCGACGGCTGCCGGGGTCCTCTCAGGCGACGGCACCAACTCGCTGCCGCGTTCTCCGGTGGCCGGGACCAGCCAGGTGCCAGCGCAGCCCAGCTCCACCGCAGCCAACTTTCAAGGAAGCGGCTGTTTGAAAACCTCCCGTCGTCTTTGTTTGGCTGGGGCAGAGCCAGCAAGGGCTGCCGGGAAGGTCACCCAGGAGGACAGCGATGTACAGGAAGGGCGGAGCCCTCCGCGTAACCCTTTCGAGGCAGCCGCGCTCCAGGGCCGGGAGCCTCGTCACCTTAGGGCACAGCCCCGTGTGTCCCGTCCCGGAGCACAGCCCAGGTGTGGCTGGTCACACGTGCCAGAGGATGGAGGAGAAGCCTCACAGGAGGCAGCGCTGCCGTCCCTACAGGTCCCCTCCGGGCCTGGAAGCACCGGCTCGGTGCCTGTGGGGGGATGGATGGTGCTGCGCCGTGCCAGCCGCGCTGCTGGCAGCGGGCAGAGGCCGCGGCGGGGCCATTCGCTCTGAAACTGAGCCAGATACGTGCTTTGAGCTGTTCTCATCTCTGCTAGTGCCCCCAAATGAGATGTTAAATTGTCTCTCTTCGTTGAGGCTTGGCTTAAAGGCTCAGTCCTGCCAGCTGCTGCCAGCATCTGGAAGCGGATCAGAACCCCCACACGCTGCCACCGCCCTGGGGCTGGCCCTGCCGCTCGCAGCTCTGCGGGAACCTGCTTCAGCTAACAGCTGGCAGCAAACCTCTTTTACACTACTATTATTTTATTGCTGGGTCAGCGACCTTACCTGCCCACCCCTGGAGAGATGATAGCTATTATGAGAAAAAGGGTGTGCAGGATTTTGGGATCAGTTAGCCTTTATGGCTTTGCCATAACAGAGAGAAAAGTTAAACACTGAGTGCAGACAGGTGGGCGTTAGGCTCTGCTCGCAGCGAACGCAGGACAGGATAAGGGGAAATGGCCTCATGTTGCACCAGGGGTGGTTTTGTTTGGATATGCTATAAATACATATTATATTGTTGGCTTTTCGCAAATATTAAGATGGATGCTACATGTACAATGTTAAAATAACTTTGCTTTTATTTCTGCTATTAACAAAAACTTAGTAGTAGAGGTAGCTGATATAGTTAGGAGTGAACTGTCTGTTTGGTCAGGATAACATCCAGTGAACATGTAATGAGGACCCTACTATTGATATGCCAGCTATCAGCATCTGCCATCTGCATGTGAAATACAAAGCTGTGTTTCGTGTCAGGTACATACAGGCAAAGTGTGTATTTGTGATTGTAATATGTGTGGAAACCAACCATGGGACAGTTATAAAGACAAATTCTAATAATAACTGAGAAAAGTAAGAAGAAGGCCTTTGAACCTATCCTTTGTTTGCAATTAACCTTTATAAGTTTTAAGCTGATTTAGGAGCATTTGAATTAAAGCTTTAAGGATGTTGTTTTTTTTGACAGGAACTTTCTGCTTGTAGTTAAGCCTTAAAGAGTTTTGCAATAATAACCTTTTGAAGTATAATTTTAGAATATTTCTTGTAGTAAGGATCTTTGAAACTATAGCTTTAGAATATATAAAAAGGAAACATGCAGCTTGAGAAAGGAAGGTGGCCATCAACTCAAGGATTAATAGTTTTGACCAAGGGAAGCTGGACATCACTGTTCTGAGCTTTATAGTCCTTGCAATCAAAAGGTGGACCCACATCTGGAGACTAGCCCTCACCACCTGGGAGACTTCTTCCTTCTTTCGGAAACCGAACCACCACCTGGGACACTGTTTTTTCTGGGACACATCCTGAGAAAAACTAAATCACAATAGTGTATAGAATTGTGACGTAAAAAATTTGGAATAGAAACTGCTGATGAGTAAAAACTGGAAACAGAAACTGCTGAGAAAGCTTATGGCTTCCCCTATAAATACCTGTGAGCCCCAACCATCGGTGTGCAGTTGGAGGGAAAACTTCCCCCACTTACCCAGTGCTGTTTTGCTCATACATTACCATATTAATTAATAAATTGATTGCTGCTTGAATATTGGCCTAGTCAAGCTTCTCATTTATAACATGAAGAAAGTATGGACCAAGGCCCAAGCTAGAAGTGGTAAAGAGAATGGACCAAAACCACAGCCAAGAAACATGCCTGCTCTAAAAAGGTGGACTCAAGCAGGGGCCATGCAAAAGAGTTCCTGGAAAAGGTAAACTAGTTTATGGAGAAATATGAATATGCATAAGAGTCTATGAATATGCAACAGGCTGATGTACTGGAAAAGGTATTTAAGGGATATCTTGAAAGATAAGTGTGCTCTTGGCTGAATGCCAAGCATCCGGCCATTTTTAACCCTTTGCTTTATTTCTGTCTCCTACTGTCTTTTTATTAAACTGTTTTAATTTTACCAGGAAAGTGAACCTCGTTTTTTACAGACATTAGGGATATACTCCTCACAGAATGGGTAGTCAGGCACTAGAAGAGGCTGTCCAGGACAGTGGAAGAATCACCATCTCTGGAAAGATTCAAAAAAATATGTAGATGTGGCATCTGGGGATATGGTTTAGTGGCAACCTTGGCTGCACTGTGGGAATGGCATTGGAATAAGATTCAATGATCTTAGAGGACTTTTCCAACCTAAATGATTCCATGATTCTAAGCTCATCATGACAGTCTACTAATAGTCCTCATTTGACATAATGCAGTTTCTCATTGAACCCATGTGAACTTTTAGTAGACTACAAAATCTCCTGTGAGAGAAATCTGCCCTTTAACAAGATGCTGTGGACAGAAGAACAACTTCCTTTTTGCTTTCTTTGGGGTTTTGTTTGTTTTCTGAACCTGTTTCATACCAGGTTTTATGTAATACCCCTTGGTTTTGCAGCAGAACAGAAAATAAGCCTGTTTTTCTTCTTGCCACACACGAATTTACAGAAACCTGCCCTGGTCTTGCTCATGTCCTGTGATGGAGGTGGACAGGACATATCCTTCCACCGCATTCAAGAGGTGAAGCTTCCGTCATTAGAAATTTAACAGACATGCCTGTGGCCATACACAAAAGCTGATCGTCACACCTGCTTCTCAGAAAGATCTGTCTCTTTCAAGGCCCTGCATTAGAGATGAGGTCAAAATACACTTCTGACTTTGTTCATCTGAAGTCAAAAGTCAGCCAGTGTGGTGAGAAGGTCAGAGGTTCAGTGTGCAGCGGCAAATTTCCTTTAAGTTCACAAACACATTTGGCAGGGAGAGAGAGGATATCCGTCCCACGACATCAAATGGCAATGTATGTGCTCCATCTAAAGTCTTTCATTCTCCTCTTCCCAATTTTCTTGCAGTTAAGAGGGCAAACCCCCTCAGAACAGTGCCGTCCCTACACCCGCCACCACCTCCGATCAGAGTCGGTGTGCTGTGAACCTGCACCTCAGACAGGATGGGCGAGAATTCACGTGTGAGAGCCGCAGGGCTGTCAAGCTCTTAAAAGCAGAGCCGAAGCCCCAGCCGCCATCAGCCCTGCTATGCAGGACAGGGTTTGCAGGGCCCTTTATTCCAGCGCTGCGGTACGAGCGCCCTTCCCCGGCCCGCTCCTGCTCGCTTTGGGCCCCTCCGCCTGTCCCGCCCCGCTATGACGCCATCACCGCGCGCCGGCGCTGCCCCTTCCCGCCCGCTGGCGTCAATCTAGCGCGACGGGCGCGGAGCGGCGGCGGCGCCGAAGATGTAAGTGCGGGGCGGGGGCTGCGCCATCCGCGTCCATCCGGCCGGCCCGCGGCCCGACCGGCCCCTCCGCCGCGCGGGGCGCCGGGGGGAGCGCGCTGGGGCCGGCGAGAGGCGATGGCGGCGCGAGGGTCAGGGATGGGGCCTCGGAGCCGCGGCCTCCCGCGGCCGGAGGCGGGGAGGGCAGGGAAGGGAGGGCCGGGGCGGGGCCGGCCGGCGAACTGGGCCCGGGTGCCGGCGCCGCCGCGGGCCGGCCTGCGGGAGGAGCGTTGTGCGGGCCCGAGGGACGGGTTGCTGTGCTGATCTCGCGGCCCCCTGCCCCAGGGGCGCTATAGCGGAGCCACGGCGTGCGGACCTGGCTGCCCCGCGCTTCGCCGGCCGCGGAGCTGGGCCGAGCGGCTTTAGAGGGCAGACAAGTGCCGGGCGCCGAACCCTGCAGAAATTCTGCCGGTTTGCAGCTGAAGACCTGGAGCAAACTGTCAGTAAAGGACTCGCCTATAGCTTTACGGAAAGCCTGAGGGCGAGTTTGCTTCCTTTGCCGTAGAACTGCTGCTCTGAGTGTGTAGATTCTGTCTCTGAAGCAGAAGCGTGTGTGAGATGGACGTTTGGTTTGTGTCGATTGCTCTTTAGACTTCCTGGTTTGGGGTGGATGCCCCTAAACCAGCTATTTTTTAGAGAGTGAGAGGCTTTTCATTGTAAGGAAGAAGCATGTCCCTTAGAAATGCAATGTTGTTTAGCCTTGTGTGAGGACTATGATTTATTCTTTCCACATTTTCTAGTGAATGCCTGAACTTGTGCAGGTGAAAATGCCCACAAGGTAGGGTGAGGTTTCCAACTAAAGTGAGTTTGGCCAGTGGCATTCCTGAGAAAGGATTAAAACCACTAGTTCGTTTGGAGACTGCTTATTTGGTGCATCATTCAGTGAATGTTCCAAAGCCATGTAGCTGATCTGCCTGGTAAGTGCCTGTCTCAAGGAGCAGTAAGCGGTGAAACCTGAAAGGAGATTGTATCCAGGTGGGGGTCAGGCTCTTCTCCCAGACAATGGGCAAGAGGACAAGAGGACACAGTCTTAAGATGCACAGGGGAGGTTTAGGTCAGACATAAGGAAGATTGTCTTCACAGAAAGGGCAATTGGGCCCCTGGAAGGGGATGCCCAGGGAGGATGTGGAGTCACCATCTGTGGAGGTGTTTATAGAAAAACTGGATGCAGCACTGTGTGCTCTGGTCTAGTTGACATGGTGGTGTTGGGTCAGAGGTTGGACTTGATGGTCTCAGAGGTCTGTCCCAATGTTATTGATTCTGTGATTCTATTTCCTGCCTCAGCAGCAGGCTGGGTAACAGCAAATATGCTGGTCTTTATCTGTGTTTCCTCTTCCCTTCTCCCAAAAGGGGTAAAACCAGATCTGACTCTTGAGCACTAACCAGTAGTTTTATATGCTGATAACATTATGACTTTGATAGTCTGTAGGTGCAGAAGGAGCTGATGTGTAGGCAGAGATAAGCCAAATCTGGCTATGGGATATTAAGAAGAAGAAAAATGGGCTCTGGAGTGACCTAATTGCAGCCTTCCAATACCTGAAGTGAACCTATAAGAAAGATGGAGAGAGACGTTTTACAAGGGCCCAGAGTGCCTGGAGAAGGGGGAATAGCTTCCCACTGACAGAGGGCAGGTTTACATTAGAGATTAGAAAAACATTCTTCCCTGTGAGGGTAGTGAGGTCCTGGCCCAGCATGGCCCATCCCTTGAAATGTTCAAAGCCAGGTTGGAGCAACCTGGTGTAGCTAAGGCCATAGCTGGGGCATTGGAAAGTGATGAGTTTTAATTTCACACCATCCCACACCAGTCAGTGATTCTGTGATTTTTATGAAAGGAAAATCTTAGGTTTTCTGGTCTTGTGAAACCAGGAACCTGTCTGTTCTGTACCACCCAGCTGGTCTCATGCAGTGGCTTTATGAACTGCATGCCCCTTAGACCTTGCACTGGAGAGGCACAGAGCTGGATAGAAATGTCCTAAAGCTGAGTGACATACACAGGTTTGCTTGTCTTGGCTCCCTTTGCAATGCCCATGGGACAGTCTGCTTTCTTCCTGCCACTGGTGCTAGAGGAGACATTTCCTTTCCCAGCAACCTCTGCCAGTGGCACATCTGTGGTGTGGGTTTCCTGTCCTCCATGCAGAAAGGCCACGGGTGTTTCTTGGTTTCTGCAGGGAGCTGGGTTTGTGAATATTCATTTGTTTCTTGCAGTTGGTCTATTAGGGAAAACTGTGAAGCTGAAAATCAGGAAAGCAAGTTTGGCTGTTAAGAAGTAATCTCTTCCCAACCATACGTTTGATTGCAATTCAGAGAATAAAGTAATTGCTTGCCAGAAGCAGAGAAGCAGAAAGATTGTTGGATGCTGTGAGCTGTTTTTTCCTTGTTCACTGAGTTTGCCTGTGATGGGCGTGGGGATGGAGATGTTTCCAACATCTCGCATTACAGTGCATGTTTGGTGCCGCTACAGATAAGGCTGGCAGCTCCAACACACTTCTACTCATTCCCTGAATGTTTATTTCCTTGCTAGTTGAGGGTTTCACATTCCTTTAGAGGTTATTAAAATATTAGAGGCAGGTCTGTAATGCAGGTTTTAAACAATCCCCATGGAATAATCAAAATGCTACATGTTTATAGATGTTGCAAATTTTGTGATGGATGCAGCCCTTATATAGTAAACATCAGGAGGTCAACTAATGCCCAGCATTTCAGTGCTAAATAGAGAGGTGTTAAATTTGTCTCCTTTTGGATCTAGAGCAAAGAGAGAACTGGTTCTCTGAATCCAGGAGTTAGAAGTGAGATGTGAGACTTGGGGCCCATTCTGCTGTTATGGATATCTCTGAAGGGGAAAAGGAGTTACCAGGATTAAAAAAGAAGAGTTTGCTAAAACTTTTTCTGAAGTATCTGGAATTGCCTAATGCTTTAACTCCACAGTTTCAGTAATCCTGAATTATGTTCAAAGTTCAGTGTTTTTTGTTGCTGTCCTGTTCTTTATTTGGGTGTGAGGCTTTTGTTGTCTTTGGCTTTTCTTTAATTAAGCAATGCTTTCTGCAATTTGCTGTTAAAGGGCTCCCTCACCAACCAAGCGCAAGGACAGGTCAGAAGAGAAATCAAAGGACCGGTCCAAGGATAAAGCAGCTGCTAAGGAACCGAGTGAAAAGGATCGTGGTCGGGACAAAACACGCAAGAGACGCAGTGCCTCCAGTGGGAGCAGCAGTACCAGGTGGGTACTTTTATGGCAGTATCAAATGACAGCATTTTCAGAAATCAGGAGCTTTGTGGTAGTCTTGGGCCTGTTGAAAGTTTCTGTTGTGTTAGTCACTGTGCGAGTTTGTCTAACTTGAGAGGGTTTATATTGTAGGTATGAATTTCTTAGGTTCTCTGGTGAGCTGTGGAGTTACAGTCACAGTTACTCTCTTGTAATTGTCAGAAGTTTCTCAGCCATTGTTTTTCTAGGTATTCCACTAATTTTTATTCTTCTCCCCCTTGAAACAGATCCCGTTCCAGCTCAACTTCCAGCTCAGGGTCCAGTTCCAGTACTGGTTCTAGCAGTGGCTCAAGTTCCTCTTCTGCCTCTAGCCGCTCTGGGAGCTCCAGCACCTCGCGCAGTTCCAGTTCAAGCAGCTCTTCTGGCTCTCCCAGTCCTTCTCGAAGGAGACATGACAACAGGAGACGGTCCCGTTCCAAGTGAGTTTTATTTGTCTTCAAGGAATTGCCGGATGTCATGTTAATTCCATGTAGAATGCAAGATTGTGATCAGAACAGATTGTTCTCTGAAGACCATTTGCTTTCTCCATAACTTAGATATGTGAATTTTGTTAGAGTGGATGTGCTCGGTTTCCTTAGAATTCAAACATATGCCCTGTAGGAACAGAGATTAAAAACCTAATTTCTAATAGTTTAAAAATTTTAAATACCCATATTAAAAACCGTATTTAAATTTAAATATGGTTTTAATCAGTGTTTCCTTAGTAGTATGGGTCTGGATCAGAGTAAAGTTGTTCAATTCCTGTAAACTACAGCCAGCACTAACAGAAAAGTCAGGGCTAAAACCGGCAGATATGTGTACATATGTGTATTTATATTCTTATTTATGAAAAATAAAATAGGAAGGAGGGCAGAGGAAGCCCCTGTAAAGGTAACATGGGAATCAAGCTATCTCAATGTCTGTACAATTTTTCCTTTGCGTAAGGTGATGAAGGCTGATAAAAAACTGTGTAAGACTGTGTGGGGTTTTAGTATCACTCAATTGATGGACTTTAAGATTAGGAAGAAGCATAAAGATAAATTTTCTACATACTGGTTTGTTTTGGTTTTTTTTAGATTCCAGATTTTTTTTTTTTTAACTGCGAAGGCACTGTGATATGCAGCTAATTTTAAATAGATTTGTTTATGTTTTTTGACCTCTGTAGTAAATGGAAGATACAGAAATACAAATAGTTGAATCTGTTCATTTGCCTGATTGTGGTATGCTGTGATCTTTATGGCCTTATTTTGCCTCTTCACTTGTTGAGGCAAGGGATGTTTTTGTGTTTGCAGCTGGGAAATGTTTTAGCTATGACCACAACTTCATAGAAGTGCTTGCTAAATTTTATGTTTGTTACCCTAGTTGCAGTGAAGTTGAAAAGTTGCAAAAAAAAAGTTCTCAAATTTCAAAAGATTCTAAAACAAAAGCAGACAAGACAAATGCAAGTCCTGAGGTGTTTCTGAGTAGAACACCTTCACCACCACCCCAACACTGTAACTTCTTCAGAACAAAGATACCCTTCAATAAAAAGGGTATTCTTAATCGTGTGATAATGACCGGCTTTGGTTTTGTCCTGCGTGTTCCCTGAAAACTGTAAATGTTTTCTGTTGTCCAAATCAGGTCCAAACCACCCAAGAGAGATGAAAAGGAGCGGAAGAGGCGGAGCCCATCACCCAGACCCACAAAAGTGCATGTTGGAAGGCTCACTAGAAATGTGACAAAGGTAATAATGGCATGTTCCCTTGCAGTCAAGCATTGTGTTCTTCTGTAAGAATGTGTGAGTTGCTCTTTCAAAGCTCTCTGAACCTTGGTTGCTAGGAAGTTGCCAAGGTGTTGCTGTTGGATATTGTTTCTTTGTGTCCAGGTTGATCAGTGAGGAAAATTTTCATATGATTTTACTGAGTCAGGTACCATGAAGCCTTCTGAGAAACTGTAGTGCGTAAGAAGTGTGCCTGTTTTGTCAGTATTCCAGACCTTATATCCTGCTCTACGAGGAAAAAACCATAGAACTTGGGACAACAGCTGAAATTTCCTTGGAGGCATAAAGGATATTGGGCAGTTCTTGATAAAGGATCTGCAGAGAGCTGGGCTGGCTTGAGTTGTGTTTGCTAGAATGTAGTTTAAAGGTCTTCGGGGATAAAAGGTTTAGGCTCCTGAAAAAATGATGTGCTGTGGATTTACTGCTCTGTGCCAGCCAGGCCTGGCTGGTGAGTGTGCTCTGTTTTCATAAGGCTCGGTCTCTCTCTGCAGGATCACATCATGGAAATTTTTTCCACTTATGGAAAGATTAAAATGATTGACATGCCAGTTGACAGGCTAAACCCACACCTCTCCAAAGGTTATGCTTATGTGGAGTTTGAAAACCCAGATGATGCTGAGAAAGCCTTGAAACACATGGATGGAGGTAGGTACTGACCTGCAAGGAGCCTGTGGGCTTTTTTAAAGCTTCAGAGTAAATGGATTTGATCAGAAAATGAGTTAGAGGTGATAGGGATGTCTTTGTTGGGCAGATGTAAAGTACTGTCAGTTTTCAGCCCAAATGGCTTTTGTGAGGTTCAGGACAGATGCAAGAAATCACAGAACTATTAAAACGAATCTTTTTTTCAAAACAGTGAAAAAATAATTTTAAGCTTATATGAAAACCTTTCCAGGTTTACATCTTACAAACTGCAGTTTGGTGGGATTAGTAAAAAAAGTCTAGTAGGTTTGTGGACTTTGTCAGAATAACCCCTGAGCAGGGTGTGGAGTTCCTTGGGCTGATCCCACTTCAGTTGCTTGTGACAAAACAGTGAGTTGCAGTAATATGATGTGTATATGTTAGGTTGAAAAATACTTACTTCTCCCTGTTTCTGTGATGCCCTAAAAAGGCCAGATTGACGGTCAGGAGATCACAGCCACAGCTGTGCTGGCACCACGGCCTCGACCACCTCCCAGACGCTTCAGCCCCCCCAGGAGGATGCTGCCACCGCCGCCGATGTGGCGCAGGTCCCCCCCTCGCATGAGGAGGAGGTGAGAGCTGGGACAAGGCTTTTCTTTCTCAGTAGCAGCTCATTATCGCTGAAAGACTTGGCATGGGGACAATCCTGTTGGACTCCACTTTCTCCTGCCAAGTGACAGTAACACATTTTGGGCATTGGTCGAACCTGGGTTGCAGTTCCTAACTCATTAGCTCCAGCGTGACCTGCTCTGGTCTGCACCCTGAGCACAGTCTCTGGGAGAGGTCTCACCCTTCCCAGCCTGTTCTGTGGAGTGCGTTCTGCATAAAGGCTTCAAGATGAAGTGGGAACAGACTTTGGCTGATAGAACACTTGTGGCAGGCTGTGCCAGCTTCTTGTTTTTTGGAAGCCCCTTGTACCTCCCTCCCTCCCTCCCTCCCTCCCTCCCTCCCTCCCTCCCTCCCTTTCTTATTTCTGAATGGGTACATGACCAAAAAGCAGTCCTGTGTCAGGTGGGTGGAGTACACTGGCCCTGAGGTGTGATCTGACAGTTGTGCAACTTGGAGCTGATTGTGCTCAGGTAAGCTCTGAGTCTTTGGTGTTTACATATGTGTTCAACATATCTTACTTGTCAGTAGTAACTTGATTGCTGAACAGCTTTCAGCAAAAGGTTTAAAAATGAGCAGTAGTTACTGTGGCATAAGATCCAGGAGGCTTCTTGGTGCTCCTTTAAACACACCTTTTGCTGAGATCTCACAGATGCATGTTTGCCTCCTTTGTTATCTTTCCTACTCCAACTTTTACTGTCCTGTTAGCTCTGCTAGTATTCTGTGCCTGGAACCTGTCATAGCAGTAGCTATACTGATATGACTGTTGGTTGTAGTAGTGAGAAGCTTGAAGCTAAGCTACTTCTGGAGTAAGCTTCTTCTAAGGAGCGTCCTTGTAATTTGAAAGGATTTGGGTAAATCCTTGCCCTGAATATCACTCTTTTGGGAGTCAAAGATGACTTCAGGTGAAGGAGGATCTCATGTAGGATCTGAGCTCATTTTCTTTGAGGAAGAAGATAAGTTTCTTGTCTGTTGTTCGGGTATTAATAATTTTTTCCGGTTCCTTAAGCAGAGGGAGGATAGCTGGAATCGTCCTTCTGTGTCCTCTATGGAGCTGTGTTTTGCTCAGGCTCTTTTCCCATGGTGTGTGAGGGATTTTGGCAGGAGGCAGGGAAGTGTTTTTAAAAAGTTGGTAGCTGAGCTGACCAATTACTTGAACCTGTTGCTTGTCTCCTGACGGAAACTTCTCCTCGTTCCCTGCCAGGTCTCGCTCTCCTCGGCGCAGGTCCCCTGTTCGCCGGCGATCCCGATCCAGGTCTCCTGGGCGAAGGCGCCATCGCAGCCGCTCCAGCTCAAACTCCTCAAGATAAAGCAAAAGGACTGGACAGCTTTTTACTTTTTAACTTAAATCCCATCTGATGGAATATTGTACCTTTTTTTTATAATGAGTCTGGGTGAGGAGGAGTGAGAGATAATCCTGGCAGTGAAGGCAGTGTAAGAGGAGAGAACACCAGTTCCTGGCCAGTAACCTTTACTGTGAGGCTTCTGGATTCCTGGCATTGAATTGAAATAATTTCAAAATGGCTTTGATTTTAAAGGTTGCAAAAACATCTTTTCCAGATAGAGGGAGGGAAAGATGTTTCAGCCTCCCTTTCTCCAGTTAGCAGCTGCTGCTTGGTGATTGTAAACGTTTAGCACGCTGTACAGACCAGCATGTAAATCTTGAGCTAGTTCAGAACCCCAGTGAGTAAGACAGTGAGCCGCATACCTTGATCTCCAGGTGCCAGCCCAGGATTTTATCAGGGCAGCTGGAGCCCAGACCTGCCTGAGACTTAATTCAATACAGAATTGTTGCTTTTTTCCAGTGCCCCTGGATGGTTAGTTTCTGCAGAGTAAGCTCTGAGTAATGCTTACACCAGGCAATCACCACAGAAACAATGGTCCAGCCCAGTGAGCATGACACTATAGAGAAGAAGCTGAAAAGCCTAAGAAATGTTCTGTAGCTGCCCCCTTAAATGATTGTTTTCACCTTTTCGTTGAGGGTATTGGTAAAAACTTCCTACTCAGCCCACAGTGAAACAGTGTGCTTTTACAAATCCCAAATGAGCGACTAAGCACCAACCCCTTGGAAACTGCAAAGCAGAGAGGGAGGCTTGAAGCCATGATGCTGGCTGGATTAACGGGTTCACACAGGGAAAGGCAAAGAATTTACCACCTGTTGTACAGTCAATACTATTCAGAATTTTTTTGTTTTGTTTTGTTTTGTATAACTTTGTATCCTTTCGGGCCATGTTGTGTTTGTACTTGTGTAGGACAAGCAGTTGCTGAATAAAGCCGTAGGGTTGAGAAGCGCTGTGCCGCTCGCTGCCTCACGGTGCGCGGGGCGGGGCTGCTTGGGGGCGGTGCTCGTGCCCCTTCCGCCGGCTGCCGCCGCTCATTGGCTGCCGCGCAGGGCGGGCGGAAGCGGGGCCGCCGCGCACTCCCCTCAGCGCCATGGCGGCGGCACTGGCGCCACTGGGGCCGGGACTCGCTCTCGATCCCGAGCCGGGGCTGGAGTCCGCCCTGCAGGAGGCCGTGGCGGCTCTGGGCCGGGCTGGGGAGGGGTTGGTGGTGGCGCTGGGCGCGGTACGCGCCGCTCTGGCGGCAGCGGGCGGCCCAGCCGCCCTTGGGGAGCGGGAGCGGGCGCTGTTCGGCGCCTTCCTGCGCAGGCTGGCCCGGGCGCCTGGCGCGGCGCGGCCCGAGGGCCTGTGGCAGCACTGCTTCCTGGAGGGCCCGCCCGGCCTTGTCCTCTGCGTCCTGCTGGAGGCCCTTGGCTCTGCGGGGTCAGTGCGGCTCCCCGGGGCCGGCGGGCGGGGGTTCCCGGGGCTGGTCTCGGCGCGCAGTCGGGATGTCTGGGGGTGCCTTTCAGCTGGGCTGCAGTGCGCAGGGGACGGGGATGTGTGAGCGCGGGCAGCCTGTGCCCCGCCCTGAGTGCCTTCGGACCCTATACCGTGCTGTGCGTCCCGCAGACACAGAGCTTTAGCAGTCGTGGTTGTTGAAGGTCCTGAATGTTTGCAGTCGAGGACGCTGCAGATAAAATATTAAAATCGCTTTTCTCTTTTTTTTTTTTTTTTTTTTACTTTTTCATCCAGTGTAGCAGAGCAGAGGCATTTCAGTAGTGATACCACAATAGAAAAGCAGTAGCGTGCAAATCTCATTTTTACCATTTAAAAGAGGCAGGAACTTACAGTTATTTTCTTCCAGCTCTGGCCTTGACCCGAGGGAGGTAGTTGGGGTCCTGGAGCAGTTCCTGCAGCAGGGCCGGATGTCAGCGTTACTGTGGGAGGTCTGTCAGCCACAGGCACAGGCAGGCTGCCTGGAACTGCAGGGCGACCTGCTCAACAAGATCGTCTGTTTGCCCGAGCATGTGAGCAATAAACTCCAGGGGAAGAACCCACCAGTGTTCTTCCCACAGAACTACTTCCCTCTCCTGGGTGATGCAGTTCTCCAGGTGCTAGAGAAGATCTCTGACTCTCTGCGGGGTAAGGCTGAAAGGCTGACTGTACTGTAAGGTTGTATTTTCTGAAGAAGTGTTTTGAGCATGGACCCCATGTCTGCTGCTTGAAATACAGATGATAACTGAGGCCTTTTGGAATCCACTGAAAGCCTTAATCTTCCAAGCAATTAAACAGCATCACCTGTTGCTAAAACTTTGTTGTGGTCACTTGGTATATTCTGAAGGAATTATTTGGGAGATGTGAGTGATACCGAATCAACCGGTGGCATTGCTACCCATGCCATACCCATGCTGTTAAAGTGGGACTGAGTTGCTCTATCCTTCTGCCTGTCACTGTAACTAATACTGAATGCTGGTTTATGCCTGAAGGTGGGTAGTGGAGGGAGAAAGAGATGATGCTTGAAGAGACAGTCAGTGTGTTTTCAGAGTTCAGCACTTTTAGAAGTCTGCACCTTCTGCTGAAGGTTGATTGGAACATACTGGTGCCACGCTTACATAAGCTCATGTCTGTTTTATCCCAGGTGGCTTGGACTGCTCCATCTCTTTTGTTTCTCATGTCTTGGGGAAGGTGTGTGTTCATGGATGGCAAAGTGAGTGTTTTACTATGCTCTTTTGGAGAGGGAGGGAAGTGTTTTAGTGTATTAACATGGGAGGATGACTGTTATGATCAACGGAAGGAATGGGAGGCCAATAATTTGATTTGGAGCTGTTTTGAGCGGAGCTGCACAGACTGCTCTCTGAGGCTGCTCAGCTGTGTCTGGTAGATATGTCTTGTGGGAGCAGCTGTGGGTCTGGCACTGCTAAGAACTTCAAAGCTACTGAATGCAGTAGTTAACAGGGCTGGGGAAGAAGAATAAGGAAGATTTTCTGGCTCTTTACTGTGATGAAGAATTGTGGCCAGTTCCAGGCTGCTTAGGATGGTTCTTACTAGTCAGTTCTCCATTTCTGTTTTGAGCATGAACAAAGAGGAGCAACAGAGTTGGGGAAGGATCTGAAGCATAGTCAGAGGAAGAGCAGCTGGGGGTGCTGAACATGGAGAAAGGGAGTCTTGGGGGCAACCTTCTCACTCCACAACTCCCTGACAGGAGGGTGCTGGTCAGGCTCTGCTCCTAGGGAACAAGGGACAGGTCAAGAAGAAACGGCCTCAGACTGTGCCGGGGAGATTTAGATCAGATATTAAGGAAAAGTTCTTTGCGGAAAGTGTGGTCAGGCATTGGAACAGGCTGCCCAGTGTAGTGGTGAAGTCACTGAATCCACGGAGAGTTGTAAAAGTCATGTGGATCTGGCATTTGGGGACCTGGTTTAGTGTTGGCCGTGGCAGTGCTGGGTTACAGTTGGACTCAATGGTCTTAGAGAGCTTTTCCAACCTAAATGATTCCATGATTCTAGTCGTATTTGTACTGCAGGAAAAATTTAGAACTTCAAACTGTACATTGTATTTTTTTCATGTTGTGAAGATCTTGAAATTCTCAGGTTAGTCTCAAATGCCATTGTACCAGTCCTGCCCATCTGGGGTTTTTGCTGTTTTGTGCTTCAGAGGAAATTCTGGGAGTTCTGGTGCCCCACCTGACAGACCTCACCAAGTCAGACTGCATCTGGCAGAGGATATGCTGGCAGTTGGTGGAACGTGTGCCAGACCGCTGTATGGAAGCAGTGGTCCTTGGTTTTGTGCAGAGAGCACCCGGGTAAGAACTCTGCTTAATCCCTGATCCACAGCAAAGGCAGGAATTGTCACAAATACTTGCAGAATTGGTCTCTGATAGGTGCTCTGTGTAGGTGGTTTTTTACACTGCTATTTCCTAAAAGACTTGAGGAGTAAAGTAGTTGATTGTTGCCTCTTAAGGAGAACCTACACCATTTCTTGAGTATCTTCACCTTGACATGCAGTGGAAAAAGAAGAAAAACAAGGGAAAGCATTCTTTGCCATTACTGGATCACTACCTGAGTTTAGAAGTTTTCTAGGGACTTAGTTGCAAATAGCTGCTCTCAGATTTTCCTATGATTAGGAGCAACATGGCAGCAATAACATGGATTCCTGATGTTTTATTGTTGTCTTGTTAGGGCAGATGTCTTGTCCAGATTGCTGGGTAACCTGGTTGTGAAGAACAAGAAGGCTCAGTTTGTGGTGGCACAGAAGATGCTGCTCTTGCAATATGGCCACACGGTGAGGACTCTGTGGGGAACAGCAGTGTAGTAGTGCCAGCTTTTCCCTGGTACCAATGTTGTTTTTAACTGAGCTCTTACGCTGACTGAGTAAGGTTTAACTCGTCATTCCAAAATGAGTCCTCAGTCTCCCTACGCTTGTGCAGCTGTAACAGAGTGGGAGTGGTGAACAGTAGCTTTGAAATCATGGGATTCATGTGCTCTCTCAGGGTTAATGGTGATTAGCGAAATTGCTGTACTCCTCTGGAACCAAGTGATTATTTGCACAAAGTTTCAGAATTTTGGAGAGCTGAAGGCAATAAATTATTTTAGAATCTGAAAGAGGAGATTGAAACAGCCAGGATTGACCTTGGGGATAAGAATTATATTAAAGACATGAGACAAGGACTGTTAGGTTTTTTCCTGTGCACCTAATTTTGTCATGGGATATTAGGAACTGTACTGTGGCTTGTGATGCTGTTGTGAGAGATGTTCTTTAGACTGCATGAGTTCTATGTTTGCCTGGGACTGTGCTGGTTTTGTTGGTAAAACACTGTACTGTATTTCTGTTATGGTTTTCCATGTATTTCATCAGCAACTGCATATGTGTGCTTGCTTGTTTTTTAAAATTTGTTTACTTTTCTGTCTCTGAATGTTGTCAACCAGTCCCTTAGAAAGAAGTTTAATGTATTAAATAAAAACAGACACTTGTCATTGCTGGATGACAGCTTTATAACCAGTTGAAGCAGGAGTTGTGGTTTTCCTTGCAGACGGCAGTGCTGCAGAACCTCCTTGGCTACCTGGCCCTGGACAGCGGCCGGCGCCCCTTGTTGCTCAGAGTAAGGTTCACTGAGTGGCTGATGAGGTGTCTGATGGGGAACATTCTGCTCTGTGTGTGTCTGGGGGAGCACAATTTTGTTTCTTCTCTCAGACTTTCTGGTTGCTGTTGATGAGAATGAGGGAAGCCCAGGTATATCGCAAGTGAGCTGTGATAAATGAACCAAAGCTTTCTGCACTGCTGGCATTAATTTTTTGTATTTAATTAGTAAATTTTCTTACAAGTAGCAAAACTAGTGTGGCTTGGTTTCTGACAGATGTCCCGTATCCTCTGTCCTTCTCAGCTTCCTCAGTAACCCTGTTTATGTGCCTGTGCACATGGCAACAAGGGATCAAATTGGTGGACAGTTGCCTGTTTACCAAATGGTTGATGTTTCATAATCTCTCTCATGCACATTATCCTCAGTGGGGATGGCAGATATTCTGCCTCTCCAAGTCAGCAGTGTGATGAAACTTTTAAGAAATCTGTATATCTGGAAATCCCTACCATTTTGTCAATTTTTATTTTTTTTCACTGTTTACATGTTCTAAGATGATATGGAAGGACTGACAGTTATCTAAAATTGGACTAAACTCAGATAAAAACTTATCATACTGGTTTTTCATAATAATACTTTGCATTATATGCTTTGCATATAATATTAAGGAGAAATAAACTTCACTTTTAAATTTAAAAACCCAATATATTTAACAATATCTTAAATGAAAGTGCAGTTCTTGGGTGGTCAAACACAGTACGTTTTGGGCTCTGAAATACAAAATTTGTATTTTTTTCCCTCTTTGTAGGGAGAGTAAAAATGTGCTTCAAAAATTACCTCTGTGTAGAAAAGATCCATTTCAGGCCAACATGAGTTCTCTGGTGTAGGTGCTGCAGGACCTGTTGGAGACGTGGAGCAGCAGCAGTGCTGTGAAACACTCCCCAGTTGAGCAGCAGCTGTACATTAGCAAGGCCATCCTCATCTGCCTCTCCAACCTGAAGGAGCCTGAAATTGCAAGCTGCAGACAAGGTGGGGCTATATGAGAAGCGGGGCTTAGATCTGTTTAGCAGAGTGTCTTACTACGTGTAGAAAAATATCTTGTTTTGATCTGTGGATAAGCAGAATTGTCCCATATTCACCTTGGGGTAACCTGCTGGAGTCCTCTTTAGCATTGCTATGATAGAATTCCAAGTGCATAATTTTAGGTTATGGAATTGAAGGTGGTCTATCTTTGCCTTAAGGTTTTTACCTGAGGAAAAAAATTTGTGGTTTAAAGAAGAAAATTTTTAACAAGAATTGTTAAAACCTTTTAAACCTTGTGGTTTAAAAACCCTGAAGTTTTGTCACAGGAAAACAAGGACTGACTCTGGGACCAGTGAGAGGAATGGTATGATTTGTCACTTATAGGCTTAACCTTGGAGCACGGGTGCAGCTCCAGACAGGCAGGGAAAGTAACTGGGTGTAAAAAGCTGTTAGCTTGGTGTCTGACAGTCCATGGGCATTCCTCAGTGTGAAGTGAGCAGGTTAGTCACTGGCATGGACCTCCAGTTCTGTGCTCACACAGTGCATAGCACACTGGGGTCCTGGCCTAACATATCTGTTTCTGTTGAAATTAAAAAAAAAAAAATCTGTAAAATGTCTAGAATTACTTATGTGTGTGTGTGACTTATGGGGGATGTGAAGGTCCACTTCAAGACTTGCTCATCTGTTTCATTCTAGAATTAATTATTCTTTAAGTGAATAAGTGCCTTGATATGTATTACCAGTTCTGTAGTTTTATAGTCAGTTTTTTTGTCTGACAGCTGTTGGAGAGATAAGCTTTCTGAGATGAAGGAGGTCAGTCAAACTGCAATAAGCCTGCCTGGTGAAGCTGGCAACCAGTATTCCCTGAGGGCTGAGAAATACTTGTTTTCTGCCTGTTTGAGCTGATCCAAAGTTAGGCAAATATCTGTCTATATGTGATTGTTGTAGTGGTCAGAACTTGTAATGTCCTCAAAAGACAACATTTATTTAAGTGACTCTGAAACGCTCTGAAGCCAAACTAAAGATTGGCTTGCCATCCTTTTTTGTTTCAGTGAAAACCAAAATATTGCAAATTTAGAATATATTGTAATGTTTTGATTTTGTACCCCCGTGGAAGGGTGTGGGTTTGCTGTGTTGGTGCTGAAGCACACCACTGACACTGCAGGGAAGGAAGCCACAGTTCAGGGACCCTTTCTATCCATTATTGTGTGGTGAGTGGGTAAAGCTGCCCTCAGGCAAGCACTAAAGATTGTGAGTGTTTTTGCCACTATTTTAGAATTTCAAACATGCACTGTGTCCTGGTTGTTTGTTTCAGAGCTTCTGACAAGCATGATGGAGGGTGTGAAATGCCACTTGGAGAGCAGTCTGCCCCAACTACGGCGTCTGGGCATGGTGGTGGCAGAGAGCATCAGCTTGAGCATAAACACTGAGGGGCCTGTCCTGAAGTTTGAGGTGAAGGTTTCACTGAAACTTATGACTGGTGTGCTAGGCTTTAAAACCAGATGATTCAGGGCATTATAGCACTTTTTTATCTGTAAATAAGGAGAGGCAGTCACACCTTTAAAAAAAGAGAATCTGTTTAAAAAAAAACAATTGTATGTAATGGTCAGGTGGCTGAGAGTTACTTCAGGAGTGCAGTCTACTGGCAGAGGTTAGGATAAACTTGGTAATTAAAGTTTATCTTATTGTGTGAGGGGATCAAAATCTGATTCATAGGAGTTGAGAGGGAGCTTCAAACCTAAAGCAGTGGTGAGCATTTAGTACCTGACATGGTGGAAATATCTGTTCTGAGCTGGGATTTTCAAGGCTGACATGGAGATATTTGCTCTGCTCTTTCCAGTAGAATTTATGTGACTTATCTGAATAAATCACATTAATTCTTTAAAAGCCTGTCACATTGCTCCTGTCACATTGCCATTTATTAAATGTTTGAAATATGGAAATAACATTCAGACAAGGTGTCATCATGTACTACTCTTAAATATAAGGACAGAGATTACAGCTGCCTGCTGCTGTCAGCACAGGGATTGAAACAGGATTGGTGAGGGTTCATCTGCTCATGATTTAGTCCATGTGCACTACAAGGGTGAAATGTTTGTTGAATGCTGGGCATATTTGCAGTAGGTAATAGAGTGCAGCAACAGTTATTCTGAATGTCTAGTATGAAGAGGACCATGAAACAAGAGAATTGAAGTCCCTTTTGGTGCAGAATCCATCGTTCTGTGTTGTCCCCAGCCTTCCAGATGATGAGTAAGTTGTTACTACTATTCATGCTGTCTTTTTGCCCTTCTCCATGCCTTTTTCCCATTACACACAAGAACCATGTACAGTAAACAAGATGTTTTATGTGTTCTTAAACATCATAATGCACCACCTTCTTACAATGTGATTTAGTTACATTCATAATTCAATTGGTAGTGTGTATTAAAATTGCCTGTTGATAGCTGCATGTGGTGAAACTGTGGTGTAGGGGTCTTGTGTGCCCTCTGGTACAATCAAATGGACATTTCTGTTTGCTTCTTGGAACGCTGGTGTTTGTTTTGTATGCCCCCAGCCCATTCACCCATGACTAAAATCTACTGTGTCTATCACTCTGAAGACTGGCTGTTCAGTGCTCTTAACTTCCAGAGCATCTGCTGAGGCTCTTTGGAGCACTTTTTGAACAGCAGAGGAGTGAAGTACCTTATGTTATTAGCAGATGAAGCTGTCCAGCACTCCAGGGAAGTACAAAAGATTTATTGCTCTCATTTTAGGGGCATGATCAACATAGACAGCAGTTAGAGACTGGTTTTGAGAATCAGATGAAAGGACAATGCTAAAGTCCACAGAAATAGCTTGAGACAGAAAAAATATTCTCAATTATTGTATTCATCCTATGCAAGACCTAGAAATTATTTAAAATGTTTTTTCCCCATTTTGAAGAGTCATGGAATGGTTTGTGTTGGAAGAGACCTTAAAGTCCATTCCATTCCACACCCTGCCATGGGCAGGAACATCTTCCATTAAGAGCAGGTTGCTCCCAGCCCTGTCCAACCTGGCCTTGAACATTTCCAGGGATCCAGGAGCAGCCACAGCTTCTCTGGGCACCCTGTGCCAGGGCCTGCCCACCCTCATAGGGAAGAATTTCTTCCTAATATCCAATCTAAACCTACTTTCAGTTCAGTTTCATTCACAGTTTCAAATCTGGTGCAAGCCAATGTGATCTGGTTATTGGAGTCTTTCCTTAACAGTCCCAGGTATTATGCAGGGGAACACAGCAAACTAGCCAATTTAATTTTTTTAATCCATTGCTCTGCTATTAGAAGATTCTGCTTCTTTTCTCCCCTTATTCCATTCTCCTTCCCAGTACTTTGTTCTTTGTGTCAGCCAAGCTAGGTGTGAAACTGCAGCAGGAATAATTATCTGCTGTTCTGTTTAGGCAGCAGGTGTTGGTAGGGTGGGTAGTTTCTTCTTTGTAAGAACTATTGCTGTATCCATTTTAAAATTTCTTGTTCCTCACTCAGCAGGAGTGAGAAAGCAGGTGCTGCACTGCCATTGGTACCAGAGAGTAGTGAGAAATCCTGTACAGCAGCCCCGGTGACGCCAGATGAGGAGTCGGATGCTGAACTTGACAGGTACGGGGCAAGAAACAGGGAGGAAATGGAAAAAAAATGGCAGATGTGGAGGAAAAGGATCTGTCAGTACCTTATGCACTTCTTGGCAATTGTTGTGATTTCTGACCTTATTCAGCTGAGTGGTTTGCAGCAGAGCAGGGCTTTGTGTAGAAAATTGCATAGTCAATAAATTAGGCAAGGCCTGTGTTGTGTGCAACCGCTGTATTTCTTCTGTTTGACTTAGATATATATTTCTTGAAAATTGTGGATGTATTTACCCATTTTAATAGTGGACCTGCTTTATTCTGTCACTATATGAAGAAATATATCTATCTATATATATGTTTATTTGTATATATGTATATATATATATATATTTAAAAATATAAATCTATAATGAAATCTCAAGAGTCAGTTTCTAGTTTCTTGGTCATCTGTATCCTGTCCTTGACCAGGATGTCCACTTCCAGATCTGATCACAGAACTGCTCTTTCCCTAGAACTCCCAAGGATCCCTCTCAGGCCAGGCTTCAGCAGTGCTGCTGAGTGATAGAGGAGTGATGTGGTTATGACAGTGTATGCACTGGTTCTTTCTCTTTGTTTGGCTATCTGAGTAAAGCAAGAACATCTGCACCCCATAAACTAATCCCTATCTTTAATTCTTTTGCAGTGATGATGACCTCATCCCTTATGACATGTCTGAGGATAAAGAGCTAAAAATTAAGGCTCCTGTGTATATCCGAGACTGTATTGAAGGTAGGAGATTTTGGGCTGAGTCTTTATCTCTTTCTTACTGAGCTTGGGAGAGTGAACTCTTGCATAGGTTTATTTTTTCTGATCTACTTTAAAGAAGCTATAGAATTTTTGAGTAATTTCAGTTTAGTTCCTCATGCTAGTCATGCTAAGTGTCTGTACCCAGACAAATGATTGGCAGAAGGAAGTCTGGGTATATACCCAAACACAGCCATTCTGTTAATAACTTTTGTTTGTCCTTCGATTTCAGTTCTGACTGGATCAAGTTCTGAAGATGTCGACAAATGGGAAGCTACAGTCAAGGCACTTGAGAGCTTGGTTCGGAGGAATCCAGCAGCAACAAGAGAGGTGAAGTAATATGAACTAGGTTACAAGAGGGCTGTATTGCCTTTGCTGTCATGAGGAGACTAAACATGCCAGTGGAGCAGAAGGCCTAGCTAATGTGTAAAGGTACACATTCACAAGCTTTCAGCTTGGAAGTAGAAGGAAGTAGTTGCCTTGAAGGTGAGGTACAGGGGAACAGAGAAGCAGAAGAAGTGGTGGCAGCACCCTTCTGTCTCCAGTGCTCAAAGTGAAACATTCTACAAGTAGTGTTTGCTAGTGTGAGGAACTTCCATGCTTTATCCTGGGCAGGAAAAACACTAAAAAATGAGCTTACAGAGCAGCCATTTTGGATTTTGAATTGAAATTCAATTTAATTGTTATTCTCCAAGAAAAATGGAGGCAAAATCCAATGCACTTTCCCTATTTGCTTGTACCAGCATAATGTCTTGTGGAGGGAGTAATTGGATTGTACTGGTCAAGATAAAAAGCTTGAGGGAGAGGAACGTGGGATAAGGTCACTGTGTGAAGAGTGCTTGCCACTACCTGCTACTGAACACTTGCAAGTGTCAGAGACACCAGCTGAGAAAGAGAAGGGCTGTGCTGCTGTACCCTTTAACACATCCGTTACAGTGACTGTTCATTCAATGTCATGATGCTACTACTTCTCCAAAACAGTCCTAGTGAAATGTGGACAGAGAATTGACAGGTGGAGAATCTGTTCAGGGTTTTGGGAAATAAGTCTGATGGCATTTGGCTTAATGTGTTTTCTCTCCCTCCTAAGGAATGGACACGTTACCTAAACAAAATACTTCCTTGTCTTTGTTTGACCATTGGAAGTGGTCCATAATTCCTGTGAGGAAAAAACCCAAACATCATCCGGGTTTTGATTCTTTTTTTCATACTTTGAGCAGGTTAGTGTGGAGCTGGCAAAAATATTATTGCATCTGGAGGAGAAGACCTGCATTGAAGGCTTTGTGGAGCTCCGTCAAAGAGCTCAAGTAGCTGTTTTAACCACAGACCCAATACCTGTGAGTTCCTCCTACTATTTTCCTTTTTCCAGTTGAAGCACAGGCAAAAATTGAAGCAGCTGAAGTCTCTTTCTCATTTGATAGAGGGAGCTGTCTCTGTGGTAAAACAGGTAGTTCAGGTCTAACAACATTTACGCTTCTTAAGAATCTGCAAGGAATGTCTGAACCAGTGGGAAAAAGAACACCCTGTCAAACAGAGGAACTGTTTGAAGGCTGTTGGTTTGAGTGTACCTGACAAGGCAGATCAGATAGAACTTGTTGTACTGAAGGGTTTCACATAAAGGGAAGCTGAGGCACAGAGGGCTTCTATAGAGAAAGACCTGACTGGTGGCTGTAATCAGGGAATCAGAGACTGGTTTGGGTGGGAAAGGGTCTTTAAAGCCCATCTCATTCCAACTCCCTGCCATGGACTGGGACACCTTCCACTACCCCAGGGTGCTCCAAGCCCTGTCCAGCCTGGCCTTGGACACTTCCAGAGATCCAGGGGCAGCCACAGCTTCTCTGGGCATCCTGTGCCAGGGCCTCAGCACCATCACAGGGAACAATTCCTTCCCAATATCCAATCTAGATCTATTCTCTGCCAGTTTAACATCTTTATCTTTTATGCTAGCCAGGCCCCAGTAAAAAGCCTCCGTCCATCTTTCCTATAATGTTTTTTAAGTACTGAAAGCCCACAGTGAGGTCTCCTAGCTGCTGTGGAGGTTGTTTGGGTACTTCTGCATAGGAGGGAGAGAAGAGTGATGCAGTCTCATCTGTCATTTAGATTTTTTGGGAGAATCTAGAAGTGGAAGTGTCTGAATTTCCCATTTACACTGCGTGTTTCTTCCCATCTCTTGGAGGCTTGCTGTTACCTAACAGGAAGCAGAACCTGTGAAATTAAATGCTTTTAGACTTAATGGGAAGGCTGTTTCTAGCATGGGTCTGTGTTCATTCTACCCTGATTTTTCTGTACAGGTTGCAAAGTACTTGACCACCCAGTTCTACTCTCTGAACTACAGTCTCCGTCAACGCATGGACATCCTTGATGTGAGTGCTCTCAGTTCCCACTTTCCTTCTGTCTGTTCCACTTTCCTGAGGTGTAATGAGATTACCTTTTATTCCTCATGGGAGAAGGCGGAGGCATGGGAATCTCTTACAATACTATTTGTGTTTGGCATTCCGCTCTCATTCCTAACCCTGCTACACTCCATCACACAGGGATCTTTCCCCACAGAATGCAGAGCATGTGTTGGGCACTTGCCTGGGAGAAGCTGCTGTTCACTTTCACATCATCAGTTTATTTTATCTTCCCTTTCTGGAGGACCGTGATCTGTCTGTGACTCCTTCCACACTTGAGTCTGAAGGAGGAGCCACCACTCTGTTTCAGGCCTAAGTGACCAAGTGCTTGGTCAGTACCTCAGAGTCAGGTGGCTGTTGGAGGACAATTTCCGGCTGTTCTTCACTCTAAAATTGTTGTGCCTTTCTGCCTTGTTGCTCCTGTCAGTTTGGATGCAGGTAACACTTTTGTTGTTCCCTAGGAATTACCCATTTTTAATGGAACCTCTCTCTGTTTTATCTAGGTATTGGTTTTGGCAGCTCAGGAACTGTCTTGTCCCAAGTTCCATGGGAAGACCAAGCATTCTGGTGTCCAAAAGCCTTGTATCCAGCTCCTTCCAGGAAGTGACAGCTCTAAGGGCTGGAGAAGAATTGTTGATGAGAGGATCAAAAGCAAGACTCGGAGATTTGCTACGGTGAGACAAGAGACAAACTAATGTAAAATCTACCAGAAATAGGGACACTTGGAGTTACTGTAAGCTCTGTCTGGAAAGAGCAAAATACCTGTGAAAGTGGACCCAATCCAAAGGAAAGTTTGGATTTCCCCTATCCAGCAGGGAGAGGAAGATAAACCTGAAATTCCTTACCTGGTTTTGAGAGATAATCATTGTTCTGTGCTTGTTCTGAGCTTGTGTGGCCACTGCAGGGAGCTGTGACTTCACCTTGCAATCCCAGGGCATCCATCAGACTAGCTGCCGCTGGACTACACTGTCTCAGCCTTCCTATTTTCCAGGGAGATAAATTGATGCCAGTTTCCTAATTTCCAGAATTCCCCTGTGGTTCAGCCTGGAGAGTTTGCCTTTCAAAACTTCTTTAACCCTTGCATGTTCTTGTTATATCTAACTGAGCAGTATTGAGGCATATTGTATTGAAATGTTTAGGTCTGGAGTGGGAGTTTAGATCTGAAGTGGGAAGTGAGCCATCCAGTCGGAAGCGTGGTAGCCATAGGTGTACAAGCAGTAGCTGGCGATGGGCTGGCTGCAAGGAATCTGTAGTCTTGACAGTGTCCAGTGAAGTTGAAGAGCTGGATGCTGTATCTTGTACCTAGACTTCATTTTTCTCTTGGACAGGGTCAGTCTCATGTGGAACTGGCTTCCTGCCCAAACGAGTTCAATTCTGTTGCTGGGTATTTCTTTTTCCCATTGATTCAGCACTTTGACAGGTGAGTGTGAACGCCTTAGAGTGTGGGATGTGGACATAGCAACTGCCAGAGTGAACCTTTCTGCTTGTCCTGCTTGCCTCAAAGCAGCAGGCTACAGCCAAGGAACTGTGCAGGAGCCCAGTGACACCACACTGACACTTGGGTCCTTCACAAAGCTTGGGGAGAAGTGGGTTGTGGTCTCTTGGACTTATCTTCTGAAATCTTGTGGGGCAGGAGTATGTAGGACCCTGCAGAAGTGAAGATCCATCAGCAGGTACATAGACAAGTAATTCTGGCAGTACCACACCAGTTGTCTTGGCTGAGCCTCTACTGTGGGCTGGTTCACACAAACCACAGAGCTCGGACTGCAATCTTGAGCCAAAGTTAGCTCCATCTCTGATTTGGCCTATCACCTGCACTGGTCTTTGAGGCCACAGTACAGGACATAGGACACAGTTTATTGTCAGTCCCTTAAGTCTTTGTGAACCTAAGGAAGGTTGAGTAATCAGTTCCATGATAACCAAGATTATTATAATACCAGTTGTAATGGTATGGCAGTGGGGGCAGCTTTTGCCTATAGGTCTTTACAGGTAAAGCCTGTTGGTAGAATGTGTGATACCTGCTGTTCAAGTAGAGGATATCGCTCTGCAAGATACTGGTCTGGGAGAAAAGATGAGAGTAAACAGCTCTGATCTCTGTTAACCTGGTAGTGCCTGTATAATGACTGTTGTTGTAGGGATTCAGGCTTTTGGTGACAATTCCCCCTGCATAACCCTCCTGACTGTTCCAAAGAGGCACTGATCATCCTCACTGCTACACAATTCTGTGTCTTGTGCTTGCAGGCCTTTAACAACATTTGATCTTCTGGGCGAAGATCACTTAGTCCTTGGAAGACTGGTTCACACTTTAGCAGTCCTGATGTACTTGGCTGTCAACACTGTGGTAAGGAAGGGCAGAGGGAAGGGGTGACTTCCAGCCTGGGAACTTGAGGTATCCTCTGGATTAGCCATGTGCTTCAGGGCCTGCTGCACTGAGACTGGCAGCAAGTTGGAGTCAAGTGGGCTGAGAAGTTGTGAAATTGCTGGGAAGAAATAGCTGGAAAATAGACATGGGATTCAAGGCACCCCTGCACTGTCTTTTGCTTCTTGTCAACTTCTTGGGGGGATTGGGCACATTATTTCATTTTACTGCCAAAGTTTCCACATCTGTAAAATAAATTCAGTTGTATCTGATCTTAAGAAAACTTGTTTAAGCATTTGGACAACACTCCCAGACTCATGATGGGATTGTTGGGGTGTCCTGTGCAGGGCAGGAGTTGGATTCCTGACCCTTGTGGGTTCCTTACAGCTCAGGACATACTGTGATTCCATGAGCAGTATGTCTTGAGGCCCAGCTCTACAGGGCAGTGTGGATGGTATTCAGTGCTGCTGTCACAATCCTCTTTTGCAGGCAGTGACAGCAATGGGAAAGGCACTGCTGGAATTTGTTTGGGCACTGCGTTTCCACACGGACTCGTGAGTTACTGTAGTTGTATGCTCTCATTTTTAAAGATCAGCTGTGAGCCAGCCTCCAGTCATGGTTTGTCTTTGTCCAAGACGAGCATCTGGCTCAGAGTGTCAGTGACTTAATGCATTTACTTTGTGCTCTCCTCCAGCTGTGTGTTCTTATGACTGTGTTTAATGTCAGCCCAACATATGAACTTTACTGCTGTCTTCTGCTGTGGCAGTACAGCGATTACCTATAGAAAGGTTGACAAATTTCCTGACTACCTGTCCATGTGATAGTTTCCTCCCTGTGTTTACTCAGGGAGCTCAGAAAACTTTAGATTCAATTCCAGCATTCAGTCTTGGAAAGGAATTAACATGTAGCCAAAAGGCTGTAAACATCCAATTTCAGTTTTGCTCTCAAATGTGTCCAGGACTCTGAATTGTGCTAGGCTCCTCTGCACAGCATGACAGGGGCTCTGTATGTGAGATACACAGCAAGATTGCACCCCTAAGCAGCAGGAATATGTCATGCCATTTGAAACTGGAGAGCCCCCGAGGTGAGGAAGTCAGTGCAGAGCATAAAGCTGCATTAGCAGTTCAGTCCTTGTCCACAGGTATGTGCGCCAGGGCCTTCTGTCCTGTATCTCCTCCCTGCTCCTCAGTGTCCCTACGGAACGGATTCTGGAAGACATGACAGAAGAACTGTTGGAGACCCAGTCCTGGCTGGGAGGTAAGACCTGGTGGGGTGCAGCAGTGCTTTTCTACTTAGTGGTGTGGTCTTTGTGTAGCATCTCTTTAATTGTGATGGCAGCAGTATTGTCCTGGCATTGTACATCAGAGATCTGCATGATCAGCAAGTGGAGCACCGTGCTGTAGAGATACAGCACTGGGGCACCTGAGGCATAAGCCAAGAACTGGATATGGCATTACAAACTGTGACTGTCTTCACAGGCCACCCAGAAAAATCCCCAGAGATAGTCTGGGCCTCCTTTCTCCATCTGAGCAGCCAGTCACCTACCTCATGAATCTGCAGGAAGTGCTGTCATGTTGCCTGTTACACCCAGGCAGTGACTTTGGCCAGCAGGAACACACAAAGCTTCTACAGGCTGTTTACACCTTGTGCTCATGAGGGGGGTGTTGTTAGAGCTAAAAACAGGAGGAAGAAGAACATGGCCTAGTATCTAGTTTCCTATTGTCGATGGAAAGAAAAAGCTACAAAAGACAGCAAATTACTTTAAATGCTGTATCCAGCACCCCTTACATCAATGCAAACTGTGTCTGTGGGTTCTGGCACGTTGGAGCTGCACAGATCACTGGTCAGGTGCTGCAGTGAGCTGGAGTGAAAAGAACAACTAATGTTGAAGCCTTCACTGTGTTGTGAGGGGGATTCTTGTGATTCCCTGGTCTGGTTTCCTTCACCATTCTCACTTTCCGTGAGTCGCTTCCCACAGGGAGCAAGCAGGAAGCAACACTGACCCAGCTGGCCTCTGATCCTGGCAGTTGGGATGCTCTGTGCCCTTTGAACGGAAGAGAGCTGCCATGTGGGGCTGAAGACTTCACTTTTCCCATGACACTATGTGCTCTCAGGAATCTGCTTGTCTCTGCATTTAACACTGCTGTTACCAAGTGAAGCCTTTCAGGAATGTATTTCCAGCACGAGGGTTTGCATAATCTATTTGCAGTGAGTTATTTTGGGGAGGAGGAGGATGACCAAGACAGTAGCATCTTCTCATGCTTGTAGGTAGTGTAATAGCCCTGTCTTTTCATCTAATGCTTTAGCATGAAAGCTGCATGGTTATTCCTGGTGGGAATGAGAGCAGGGAAAGATAACTCTTGTGGGTATACCAGAGAAAGGAAAACTGCTGTAGGAGTCGTTCATAAGCCTTAAAGAATTCAGCTTCACATACGGTCAGGTGCAATTTAAGTGCTATTTAAAGGGCTTCTAGAGCTGCTTCCTAAAACACACCAGCTTCTTGGGCTGTCCCTTTGCTATTTATTGTAAGGCTGTTGGGGAAACAGTTCACAGGGAGGTACTGGTCCCTCCCTGCTGCTCCAACAGGTCAAGTCTGGCAGAGACCTGCATCTGTGACTGAATCACAGGCCTGATGACCTGTGATTCAGGTCATGGACTTGGCTGTTGCTTCATGACTCTTCCATACAAGATTTGCAAGAGGAGTCACGTATTAGCTGTGCTGTAGCTGGAAATGACAAGCTGTCTTGCATGGGAGCCTTGACTACTATGCCTTTTAGCCACTTTGGGTTTTAGCTTAAAGCATCTGTGTTTCTCCCATGTGTTTCTCTCATGGTCAAAGTACAGTGATGAACAGTGGGATAGGAAGTGTTACACATGAAATGCTTAGTAGAAATCCACAGACTTTCAGTTTGTTGTTACATGTGGACCTCTGCAAACTGCTGTAGTGTGTTCCTCTGACTGACTGGTGGCCCATCAACCTCTTGGCTGCAGCCCTGGCACTGTCTGCACTGGATGCTTTGGGACATAACCAGCTACGGAGACAGACGAGAATCCACTTTGGACTTGTCCATTACCCTTAGCTGCCATGCTGGACTTGCTGTTGAAAAGCCTGATCCTTCCTGGGGGAGGGAGGGAATACCTAAATGCTTCTAGGAAATGCCCTTGGACAGGGCATTCCCTGAGGAACCCTTTGATTCCTCAGCAGCTGCCTTTGAGGGAATTCCCCACCCCTTGCAAGTGCTCTGCAGCTATGTCATGGGTAAGTGAGGTTTATGTCAGGACCAACAGGACACTTTGGTGCCTTGTGCCTCCCATGCAGTGCCAGCAGTTCCAGGTCCATGCTCATGGAGCAGAAACAGCACCAACAGCACTCTGAGCTTTTGAGCTTGTTCCAATCTGCTTTATAACCTTCCTTTTTGTCGTCTGCAGAGGGAGTATGGAAGCACCAGGCTGCAGTTCTTCCTAGATTATATATAGCTGTGCTCCAGTGACATGAGTCATGTGTTTGGGCTGACAGTGCCGGGCTCCCAGCACTACTCGTGCGTACAGGATATCCTCACACAGGCTCCCTGCTCTTCCAGGCTCCCCTGCTCAGACATCCTGCATGCATCCTGGTTGTTTCTTTGCAGGCCCATGAAGGGCCCCTGGAATAACAGCTGCTGGGAACTGCCTCATGCTGCCCTTATGTGCTGTGGGAAGTGTGGAACCCATTGATCAGAAAACTGATCTCTCAGAGTGGAGAATATGCTGAACCTTGGGGCCTGTCTCCTTCTTTCCCTGTTGGCATCATGACCCCAAATTCAGGAAGGAGCACTGACTATTTTAGATTGCAAGAATGGCAGAGTGGAGACTCAAGACTTTGGAGAAAGTGGATTTCTAGCTGCAGACTTCATTCACGCTTGTAGCTCAGCTGTACAAAGCTTTTCTGTAGCTCAGGGTGACAAGTACAAATTCTGGCATGGAGATTATCCCATGGGATCCAAGGTCAGACAGTTTCTACAGTGTTTCAGACCAACTGACTGCTTGTTTCTCCCTCAAAACTGGAGCACTACCCCATGTGGCAGTCAGGGCTTGGCTGATCTCATGCTGCTTTACATGATCAAGTTTGTGCATCTCTGCCTTCTGGCCTAATGCAGTTCCTGCAAGTCCTCATGTCCAACGCAGCCATAGGTGCAAATGCTGTTGTTTAGTTCGGTGATTGTCAGTAAAATAGTGAGAAGTGTTAAGGGCACTTTTTCTCAATCTCCAATTAACAGTGGCTGCTTCTTTTGCAGATGTGATGGAGAAAGACCCTGATGGGGACTGCAGAAGGCTGGCCCTGCAAAACTTGCTGCTAATGGAGAACCTGAAAAAGAAACTTGAAGCTGTTCCTTCCTAGCAGAAGGGTAACAGAAATGACCTTTACCTTGTGCTCTTGCCAGCTGGATGTATTCGGGCACTGCTGGGGCCTCTTCAGCAGTCACCTGGCTGGAGGAGAGGAAGAAGGGGGAAGGGTGCCGAGCTGTAAGCCAGCGAGCCTGACTTGACATCTGGACTTTGTAGTGGAGGCCAATTGAGTGAGCTCTGGGTATCCGGTACAGCGTGTACAGATGCAGGAAGGTAGGCGAGCGCTGCCATCCTCCCGCACCCCCAGCCCCCACCCCAGCTATTTATAACCTTGGCAGGTCTGAGCACTCAGCTAAAAATACAGGGAAGATCTCACAGAGCCTTCTTGTCAAAAAAACAGGAGGGCTGGGGAGGGCCACTTGCCACTGTGACCTGTCCCTTACGAAGTCTCCCATGTCCCTGAGCAGCTGGAGTTTGGGGGGCCAGCTGCTGGAAGGGGTGGAAGGAATGGCACTGCTGATGCGATGCAAGCACTGGATAACTATACTGAAGTGCTGAAAATGTGCCAGACTTTAACAGCCTGACCTAGAGCTGGGCTGTGGTTGGGAAGGAATAAGACAAGGAATTGTTTTTGTATAATCTTAGTACAGAAGTAAGTTTCTACTAAAGAATAAGTAATGTTGAGATTTTGACCTTAAAATCTCCCCAAACCTTCTTCTCTGGAAGCAATTTAGAAACTTCATGTTCCCCCCAAGTTTTGAAGCAAGTCACAAAACATGAAAAATCATTCTAAGTGTAAGGGCTAGTTGGTAAGAAATGTGAGTGACCTGGTAACTACTCCTTGGCAGGGCACGGTGACAGGCAGAGAGGTGAGCAGAACCTTGGTTCTTATGTTGAGCTTCGTTTCTCTTAGTCATGCTTGTGCCAGGGAAGAAACTGACCTCCAAAAATCTGACTAGTACAGAGTGTCTTGATGTAACTGGAAGAGAAGGAGCTTCAAAGCAAGAACGAAGCTTCACTCACTCAGTGACCCAGCTTGAGCAGAGATTGGACTAGGGGGCATCCAGGATCCCTTCCAACCCAGGCATTCTGTGACTGTGAGGTTTACCCCAGATGTCTGTAAAGAATTGCTCTAGTCCACATGACCCTCTGATGTATTGAAACAGAGAAGCTTTTTTTTGCCTTCAGCCTGCAGGAGTGGGTAGTTTGACTTTTAACCAAGCTCCTACCCAAATGAGATGGGGATTGTTTTCAGAAGGTTTCACTTCTAAGGAATCACTGATCTGCACCTTAGCAGATCACAGCTGTACTTGAAAGGCAACTCACAGTTTCCACCTCAGTTACTCAGCTCTTCTGTACTGAGAAAAAGTGAAGTTACAATATGCAGTTCTTACTGGGTTTTTCTGCCTCATATTTATTAAAATACTAAAACCAGCTTTCTAACAGAATGTACACGTGAATTGCTGTATGCCGTGCTTGAGAGAACATATTAACTCTAATACTGTTGCTTGTACAGTCAAGCAGGAAAAATAAATTTCTTGGTAATAACCAAAAAGTTGTGTGGCAACAGTATGTGACTGATCTGGGCCCCCTAATGAGGATGGAATAAATGAGCTGATAACAAAGTCAGCTTTGCATTTGGTAAATGATCGTTGTCAGGGGTCTTCCACTTCATCAGCCACTTCTTCCTCCTCCCTGTTGTCCATGCTGCCATGGCCAGAGTGTGCTGGGGCCTGGGCTCGGCTCATGGGAACACCAGCTCCTCGGTGCACAGCCTCCATGGTCTGTGGGGACACGTAGTAGCTCAGATTCGAGGCTGGAATACTTTTCTCCATCTCTTCCAGGTAGCGATAAGCCTAAAGGAATGCAGAGATCACTGTCAGAGGGAGCACTGCTACAGGGGCCCCAGTAAACCATTTCTTGCACTTTGCACATTAAAAGTGAAGTTCATCAGCACAGCTGGAGGAACTCGCACTTGGCACCCTCATGTTTCATTGGAGCACTGGACCTTTTCAGGGGGTGTGTGGCACATCTGCCCTGAAGAAGCAATTCACTATTTCCTCAAATAACTGCCATTTTACAGTTTTCTTCTCTGGCCACAAACACAGTGTGGTGGCATTGCTGAGGCACCCAGACTTACCTTCTGTTTTCATTGAATTACTGGGATTGGTTAAGATTCTGCCACCATTTACACTCTGTGTCCTGTAGCTTTCCTTTTTGCTTGTCCCATAGAATGAAAAAGAGAGGTAAAGTTCCTGAGCTGTACCTCACCCTGCTGTGCTTTTAGGCTCCTACCATGGAATATCTTCCTGTGTGGGAGCCATGCTCCACCAAGCTGCACCAGTGGACAATATGGCTTCTGTAGGCTAGAAGAATTAAGACTTTACTTACTGTATGGAATTCCTCCACTTGTGCATAATGCTGAACCAAAAATCCCAGGAGGTCACCATGCCGGATGGCATTGTCCAAGTCCTGTTCACCCAGGAGCAGTTCACACTGCCTGACTGCTTCTTCAGTGTCTTCAGGGTAAACTCTAGGAAAGGGGAAAAGGAAGTGTCACAGCCCAGGGAGAGCATTCAGCTTATCCGGCCAAGGACAGGGAAGAGTTTTTACTGCATAAGGTTTCATGACAGAAGTCCAAACAAAACCCAGAAACCCCCCTTGTCCTGGGGCTGATTGGCCAGTGTGGGCAGCAAGGGAGGTGGAGATTCTACCCTGCCCTGCTCAGATGAGACCCCCCACCTGCAGAGTTCCCTCCAGCCCTGGGGTCCCTGCACAGGCAGGATATGGAGTTGCTGGAGCAAGTCCAGAGGAGGCCATGAAAGTGTTCCAAGGACTGGAGCCCTCCCCTCTGGACCCAGGCTGGGAGAGCTGGGGGTGCTCACCTGGAGAGGAGAAGGCTCCAGGGAGACCTTAGAGCCTCTTCCAGGGCCTAAAGAGGCTCCAGGAGAGCTGGAGAGGGACTGGGGACAAGGGCCCTGAGGGACAGGACAAGGGGGAATAGCTTCCCACTGCCAGAGGGTGCGGTCAGATGGAATATTGGGAAGGAGTTGTTCTCTGGGAGGGTGGGGAGGCCCTGGCACAGGGTGCCCAGAGAAGCTGTGGTTGTCCCCTCCCTGGAAGTGTTCAAGACCAGGTTGGATGTGGCTTAGAAGAACATGGGGTGGTGGAAGGTGTTCCTGCCTATGGCAGGCTTTTGGAACAAGATGGTCTGTTGTCATGGTTTGACCCTGGTGCAATGCCAGTGCCCCCCATGAAAACACTTTCTCCCTGGTGTCTGCTGTGAGATGTGATCAGAAATAGAGCAAAGCAGGCTCCAGCTTAGGAATAAAAGGGGGAAAAAAGTTTATTAACCTACAACTCTATATAAAGAGAAACACACAGAACTCTGAATGAAAACTTTCAAAAACATTCTTCCTCCTCCCCCCACCAAATTTCCAATACATCCACCCCTCAGATCATCAACTCTCAGCCCATCACCACCCTTTAGATAATCAATTCTCAGTTCATCAAGGAGAGAGCCTTGTGCCATAGGCTTCCCCTGGAAGCACAGTTGAAACCTCTTGTGTTTCCCAGTCACACGTGGCACTGCCCAGAGATCATCTGCCAGCGTGACCTCTTCCTTCCATGCCCAGTGCTCTCACCACTGCTCATGGACCAGAGCTGCTTCCAGGGCTTTCCTTTTCAAGGATGCTTTGCCCAGTTCCAAAAAAAGCACAGTCTCTCACTTTTGGGACCCCTGTCCCCCCCAGATTTCACCCCCTGGGGCCGAGGGGTCTCGAGAACAGAGATCCTCTTCTTCCCTGAACATGGAGGGCACCACCACCACCTTTGTCGCCTGTTGTCTCTGTTCACGCCACTCCTTCACATCACATCACTGCACTCTCTTGGCTCCAAGCCATTGCCTCCCCCTAAATGCAGTCTCTGTGTCACAGGAAAAATGGTTCTGTCCATGGCTATACAAGAAAAGTCCAGCCAAAGGCCACTCCATCACCTCCTCCCACCTAGGATTCTTCTCAACTTCTCTCATGGCCCATTTCCTCTGATCCCATCTCTTTCTCTCTTCTCAGTCAACTCCACGAGGAATCAGCATTTGTAAGGTTTCCATCATCCAAGAAAAGGGTTAAAATCTCAGGCTCGGCCTGTGCAGAACTCCGGCTGCCCTGCCGGCACCTTCTCACCGCACTCTGCCTTCTCCTGACACCAGCCCTCTCTCTCTCTCTCTCTCTCTCCTGGAGGTGGCTGCCCGATGTCTCTCGGGGTTCTTCCACCCTTCCATCCTGCAGGGGCCTTCACCTCCCTTCTCTGTCCAGGCCTGGCCCACCTCACTCAGGCCTCCTGGCTTCCCCTCTGCCGCCCAGCTCGGAGCCGGGCAGGGCAGCTCTGAGCTCTTTCACCAACAGAACCAAGAGAGTTTTCCTCCCGGAGTTCTCAGCTTTTAACCCGCTGTGTTCTCACAGGCGGATCCATGTCCTCAGTGGCCACACCAGGTGTCAATATTCAAATCTGAGCACCTATTGGGATGACCACAGCATCCCAAAAAACCCACTTCCTCTCAAACCAGGACATCTATAAAGTACCTTCCCACCCAAACCAGTCACTGATTCTGTGATTTGATGATAATCACCTTTCTAGCTACACCTCCCTTGGTCTATTATCCTTCCTTTTCATCTTTAATGCAACATTTTAAATGCATTTTTAAAAATCACATTATGGTTTCCCTGCTAGAAAAATGTATCAGTAGCTTTTTTTTTGCAGCAAGCTGCAAATTATTTGTTAAACTTTAGGTGCTGTTACAACTTCTGGTATGATAGTTTCTGTGCTATCCATGCTGCAGCTCACCTCTGAGCATGGATGAACCGCTTCATCAGACTCATCCTGCTCTGCAGGTGACCAAGTTTGCTTTCCTGTTCCACAGGGCTTCTGGCTTTTGCTTTGGAAAGGCACTTGTATGCTTCTGTCAGTGCTCTGTGGGCTTTTTCATAGTTCTGATACTCATCGATTTCTACCTGCAAGAGGAGAAGGGAGATGGTTTTGCTCCAGAGCCAATAAACCAAACACCTTCAGCAGTGACAGAAAGGGCAGTACCTGAGCACATGCATCATAGAAACCTGCCAGGAGGTCAAGGGCCCCTCCTTTGGTGTAGAAGCTGATGATATTCGCAATAATCTTTGCGTCCTTACGCCAATCCAGTGACTGCAGGTAGTTGGCTGCCATGATATAAATTTCTCTCTGTCTGGAAACACCCGCAAAGAAGATAATTTTCTCAGTATCTCCAGATTTCAGTAATGCCCTCATAGCCTGGCAAGGGAAAGAGTGGCACAGAGGGAGAGAGGGAAAATATTGTGAATGCAAAAACACCACCAAGATGGCTCAGAAGTTTCATCTGGGTAGCTACTGTAGGAAGTCTGCTTCAAGGTTTACTCTTCAAAACACCCTTGTTTTGAGGCTATCCAGGCTGACCTTTAACTTGTTGCCTGCTTGTGTGTATTTCTTGGTGGCAATGTGGTAGTTGCCTTGTCTCATGCAGCAGTCAGCAATTTGCTCCAGCAGCTCTCTCCGGGACTCCTCGGAGAGATCCTGGGATTCCTTGGAGACTGTCATCTTCTCGGCCAGCTCCTCGGTGATGGTTAGGTTCTGCTCCAGGCAGAGCTGCAGAGCCTCGTGGTACTGATGGGAGCAAGAGAGCAATGAGATGTTGCAAACACTACCATGATACCTCACCCTTGCTTGTGTAATCTACAGGAATCAGCTAGATACACAAGTAGCTGAGGATGCTCTGTCTGGAACACTGGGCTCTAGTTACGTGTCTAAACATCAGCCCCTGTTCAGGCACACACTGCCCCACTTGTTTGCTAAGAAGAACATGTTTGTTCTTCCATGACGACATTGCTCTCACACAAGTATGCCATTAAAGATTCAGCCATTTTGACTCTGAACATGAGATTTTCAGAGACATACCAGTCAGGTTTATTAAGCATGATCAATAGTAACATTTTTAGCAAATACAAATAAATTGAAAGATTTTGTTAAATATTTTGGTACTTCCCATATAGGAACAAATTCTGAGTAGGCTATACAAAAGCTTGTAGTCCAGAAAAGGGCTATGGTACCCTTGCAAAGTGTAGAAAAAAGCCTGCCATGGGAGCTTGTTAACGAGGAGTGAGCACAGACTGGTCTGGTGTCCAGCATTTTGTCGAGGCTGAGCTACCAGTGCCTCTGAATCACTGGCTTAGGAGGAATCTTGAAACTTTACAAGTGTCTCTGATACCTGTTTATCTGCACAGATGAATGGCTGTGTGCAGGTACACACCTGTTAGGCTGCTCTACCTGTGCAGAGGGGACAGAGGGCTCAGCTCACCTTCTTGGCTGTGAGCAGCAGCTCCATTGCCTTCTCATACTGAGCATGTTCAATGAAGAACCCGGAGCAGCGGGCGAGCAGGGCTGGGTCAGATTTCTCATCCAGGTCCTCAGCAATGAGCTGTAGGGCCCCGAACTGCTGCGTGGCGAAGGCCAGCTCCAGGGCTTTGGAGAAGTGTCCTGCCTGCAAAATTAGGAATGAGACTGCAAAGACTAGAATCAGCACTACCAGTTCACAGGACTCCCTGGCTTAATAAAGCATTACTCACCATGAAAAAGTTACTAAAAAGCAGGACATAGTAAGGACCACAGCTGATTTAACATTCCTTTACTGTAGGAACTGCTTCAGTGTAAAGTTTGGGAGTTTTTACTAAAAAACATTTACCTTGTGGTATAACATAACAGCTCTGTCCATTTGATCCCCTTTTTCCTCATAATAGCAGGCTGCCTCTATCATGTCTTCTGGTGAGCTCAGGAGAGCCAAGTTCATCAGCTGATCATTTAAATTATTCGCCTGTTCAAAAGCAAAGGTTTGGCTCTGGGTGTGCACACAAAAATTTTGTAATTCCAACTTCTGGCAAGTCTGTGTCTTTATGCTGTCCCATAGTATTAAACTCTCACCCCCTTCTGTGTAAAACCTCTACAACCCAAGTGATTTTTAGCTTTGATTATGATTATTTCTTTCAGGGGGTTTCCGATGAGCTGTTAAAGAAAATAAGTTTCCAAACCACCAAGGCGTTATTGATCCACCTTTGGTAGAAGGGGTCAGTGGAAACCAGGACCAGTTTCATCATGGGCTGTTCGAGAGCAGGCAGTGTCTTATGGGACAGAACAGGCACACAAGCACCTGACACTCCCAAAGGGCAGAAGCCTGTGCTGGTGTGGCACCCTGCACCTCTCGGCGCACCTTGCACAAGCGGATGGCATTGTTGAACGCCTGGGCCCGGCTGTAGAAGTGCACGGCCTGCTTGATGTCCTCCTGACTCTCGTACTGGCGTGCCAGGTGATAGGAGGCTGCCCCATTCCCCGTTTCATTTGCTATTTCAGCAGCCTGCAGAGGGAATTGTACAGCTTTACTTCAGGTCCATGCTCCTCCCAGGAATGAGAGCTCTGGAAGCAGGTGGAAGCAGGCTGCCTTACCTTCTCAATGTTGCCTTGAAAGCAGTGAACACGGACTAGGGAAAAATAATCCTGAGCCAGTGAGTAGTATTTTAATGCAGACTCCATGTCTGACTGGCTCTCCAAGTACTGTGCCCACCACTTCCACAGGCTCCTGGAAAAGCAACAATATTAACTGCAGCAATGAGAACTGACAGATGCTGTTTGTCACTCCTAGAGAGCCTGAACTAAAGACTGAACACACTTCTTAGTGTGTTCATGGTTTACCCCAACCCAAGTGTGACATTGCCAAGATCTGCACTATACTGATGTTAGCCTGGATAACAATGTGGCAGTTCTTATGCAAGTGCAGCATAAACCTGAAAAGCTGTTGGAGGATCATAGTGGATAAGGCAGGGGTAGAATGAGACTGAGAAGATTCACACTCTGTCATCCTCGCACTCGTCACAAATTGTCAGACCTGAGAGCATGTGTGGAAGGAACAAGCATAGCACTGACTTGTCTTTCATCTTGTTGATGTAGTTCTCCAGGGCTTGTAAGTCTTCAGAGAGCATTCGAGGTACCTCAAACCTGTGTGTGTCTGACTTTTCATAGCTGTAGAGAAGAAGGACATACTACATGTGAAATGTCAGCCTCCTTATTAGCTCTCTATTAATCTATTTAATCATGTTTGCCAGCCATCAACAGACAACACTGGCAACAACTGCTTCAGCTATATAAGCAAGTTCACTGTAAGACCAGTTGCAGTCCACCAGCACCATCAACAATTAAAAGTTCAACGGTACTGCCAGGCACTTGGAAGCAGGGAGGTATGATCTTCACAGCACACAAAATACTTTAAAAGTGCCAGTAATGGCCCAAAGAAGTATTCCAGAAAGTTCCCCAAGCATCAAGCACACCTGTCTGGACAGTTCACAAATGGCCCAGGCTCCACATTGTACCACCCACTGCAACATCAGGTGCCACTGCTGAGAGGTCACTTCCCTTCCCCAGCACGCACGTCTCCTAACCCCACTGCCCACCATGGCCATCAGTGGGTCTGCCTGAGCACAGCAGAGTTCTGCTTTCATTCTGAACAGAATTGCCCTTATTGGATGGTGATGATGGGAACTTTCATATTGGTAAACTCATATAAAAACAAGATCTCAAACAAGAAATACAAGACATCAAAAATACCCTCTCCTAATTTCTCATGGGACTTGGCAGTCACAGGAGAACATCAGCCACCAGAAGCAACCAAATCAAACTAAATTCTGCTCCAGCAGTTGTGTCTGGGACTCTTGGGAAAAGCAAATAATTGGTTTTTTCATGGAAAAGAAAGGAAAAGATGGCAGTGGTCTTCCAGAGACAAACACAGGACTGGATATGATGGGTTTTCACTACTGGCCCAGACAGACTCTTGACTTTTTAAGACACTACACATTATTTGCATGGGAGGGTGCTGGGAGGTTTCACTGGGAATGCTTTCACTCTGTGAGATAGAAGGCACCAGAAACAGGAAAAGACATGAAATTATTTTTACTGGTCATCATCAAACATCCTCCTTCACCCATCTTCACAGGAGAAAGAGCTCCCAGTCCCCCAGCTACACCCAGCTGGTGCTTACTGGGTGACTGCCAGGCTCTGCTGCCCCGTTGCCTCCAGGTGCTTGGCGTAGTTGTAGTGGGTGGTGCGCAGGTGAACCCGGTCGTGAGCCTCGGCCGTTTCGATGGCTTTCTGCCACTGGTTGGAGGCCTGGTAGAACTTGTTCAAGAGGTCATAGCGCCTGCAGTCCTTGTACAGCTGCTCTGCATCCTCCTGGGGGGAGAGGAACACCCGAAATCCCCGTCAGCCCTGACCACTCTGCATGTCAGTCACACCAGGCACTCCTTGGAACAGTGTATTAGGTGCAGGGCATCGCAATGCAATTAAAGCAACAATCACTCAGTCAGAAGGTTTAACCAGCTAAATATACGTGGCCTGGGATAGCATGTTATTGGGAGACAGGATGGTTATGTAAAAATAAGGAAATCGCTCAGATCCTGACATTTATTGTACAGGATTGCCTGGGAGAGAGGGGAGTGACACAATCAAGTCATCAGTGATCAAACGCTGTCATCAAGAGTGTGAATCACCAAAAATGGAGACATGCTTAGGTGGGGGTACAGCTAATGATCATGCTGCCCACCCAGGGGTGGGGCTTAAGTGAAGATCCTGGCACTCAGGGTTTGAGAATTAAGGTATTGCAAGCCAGGGAACCCCCGTGGCCTCCCAGCTGATCTCAGAGGTAGCAATGCTGTTTGTGGACAACTGAGCTCCATTCCTGGGAATAAATGTTAATAATTTATTGCAGAATTAGAACAGGAGGGTTTTGCTGGTGCTGACGCAAGGGCGAGCAAATTTGGAACTATTATTTTTATTCTCTGAGAGGTTCTAACTCCTGTGGAAGGAGCACTTTCCTGCTCCACCCAACTGCTGTCCAGCTGAACACTATATTTAGTAAATTGAGATTATCTGTCCAAGACAGAAAAATGCTTTCTGTCTTGTATTGTTTCAAATTAAAAAAAGCACAGAAAGTGGAAAAGGAAGATGCCTGCCCTAAGACTCTGCAGCGGATGGAAAAAAAGCAGTAGAACTGCATTTGTTTTGCTGTAGTTCCCTTCCACGTCTCCAAACAGATCCAAATATGCAAGAGAAGAAACGCTGACACTTTTCAGCCTCATAGTTTTCTCTGCCAGGAAACCTTTACAAACATTTCGTTTGAATTTTCCTTTTTTCCTTACCTTTAACTCAGAATAGTTTCTCTCTCTCTCTTTCTTGCTCTCATAGTCATCAAGTAACTATAGATTGCTAAATACCTTTTCCAGCCAAATTCTAATTATTTGGCCATTTTCAAGACTTCCTTTTCTGTGAAATCTTTCCAAGAGCTGAGAAATTTGCATTGACTTTGTCTGAACCTTTCACAGTTCATCAACTATTTTTTCTGTAATGAGATACTTAAAGGCTGGAGGTCATCATTCCAGTGGTAGCTGCCCTGAATACACAGACAGGAGTTACCAAATCCAGGCCCCAGGATTTGGCATCTCCTCAAACATGGCCCCAAACTGATTTTTGCTGTCATAGCTTTTTTTAATCTAATTCAGTATTTCCTATAGACTGTGGGTTATTTCATAAATTCTTTTCCAATTTTTCCATCTGACAGATCATATGCCTGGATCTCTGACGGTTCCCAAATGAAATATTTCTGGTTTTCTTATGGATCATTGCTAAAAGTATTAAATTTGTGGAATACTAATTCCTCTCTAACCAGCAGCAGTCAATTTTCAATCCATATGACAATGCTGGTCTCAAACCCAGCTTAGATTTCAGTTCTACTGGCAGTCAAGGGGAATGAAGACAGACATGAGACACAAGGTCCACTTTGGGGTGTATTTGCTGCCAGGTTGGGCTCCAGATGGTGGAACCACCAGATCTTGTCCTCTGTCTGAGCTGGATCCAGCCAAGTTCCTGCTCACACAGTGGGAGAAATCAGGATAGAAATCTGGGTGTCTAGGCATCCCTGGGACAGCACAGGCAATGAATGTGACTGACCAGAGCTCTCCAGCCCCACAGGAAAAGTCTATTTTCCCTGAACTCCTTCAACAACCTCAGGTCAGCCATCACTGTGACAGCACACAGCTCTAGCCTTTCTAGAAACAAATAAGTTCAAATTGGAACTTGTGTTCCATATCAGAAATTAAATATCAGAGCTCCATATCAAAGCTTAAAACATGTTTGTTGAAACATTTAAACTATAATAAAATATAGCCTTTAAACTATAGCATTTAAACTATAATAAAATATAGCCTTTTTAAAATCCAGTGAAACCTAGAATGATTAAGCTCGGAAGAGGCTTATGCTCCACGAAAGCAGATTTCTGTCAAATGTTTCACACATTAAAAAATCTTTAAAAGATGTTTCCTTTAGTCAGCAGTTTCTTTCACGGAGTAATTTTTCAGAGTCTGATATAAACCATTCACAGCTTGGCTGTGGGATTTACCAGCATGCCCAGCTGGATGGCCAGCACAGCCACCCTGGCCTTCTGCTCTGGCTCCTGCTCAGCTTCCCGCAGTGCCTTGGCTCCTCTGGCATGACCCATGTGCCCCAGGCAAATTTTGGCAACATCAAGCCTCTGAGTCTTCACACACATGCGGGCCATGTTCTCCCAGACAGCCTCACTGCAGGAAACAGGAAAGAAAAGGAGAGCTGTTATTGTGTCACCTGGAAGGCAAGTGAGATGTGAGGAGGGGGAGTGTGAAAGGGGAAACCATCATTACGCTGGGAATGGGGTGACTGTAACAGAGACTCCAGCAGCTGTGTGAAGATGGAAAGGAGCAGAAGCAGGCTGACACACAAAGGTCAGTTCTTGAGCTAAATGACCCCAACCTTAAGGAAATATTGTGGACTTTGATTTACACCAATGTCTAAACAACAGCAGTTACATGTCGACTCTGGAGACAGGCTGAGAGAGCTGGGGATGTTCAGCCTGGAGAAGAGAAGGCTCTGAGGAGAACTAAGAGCATCTTCCAGTGCCTAAAGGAGCTCCAGAAGAGCTGGGGAGGGAGTTGGGATGAGGGCCTGGAGGGGCAGGACAAGGGGGGGGACAATCTTTGCTTTAAATTGCAAAAGGGGAGATTCAGATTGGAAGAAATTCTTCCCTGTGAGGGTGGGCAGGCCCTGGCACAGGGTGCCCAGAGCAGCTGTGGCTGCCCCATCCCTGAAAGTCTTCAAGGCCAGGCTGGACAGGACTTGAAGCAACCTGGGAATAGTGGGCATCCCTGCCCAAAGCAGGGGTGGGTCGAACTAGATGGTCTTCAAGGTCCCTTGCAACCCAAACCAGTCCATGATTCTATGTTTGCATGTATATAAACATTTATCATGTGCCCATCCTGCTGTAGCTGCAACCTATAGACAGTCACAACTTCCACACTGATGTTCAGAAATCAAAATTAAAATCATGAAAAAAGTCTTAACCTCACACTGGAATTCTCCTGTTGCAGTCTGGAGTAGTTTAAATACTGAACAACTATTGGGAGCTCAATTGTGCTCAGTTATAGGGAATGATGTGTAGAAAAATTACCAAACAACCACGTTCTAATTTAAAACTTGAATAAAACAGACAAAAAGAAAAGATTTGTGATGCTCAGAACAAGAACTCAGGGCTATGAGCCTGGAGTTAACACTGCAAAGTGTTCTGCCCAGGCAAAGCAGGATGGGCTGAGGACCACGCTCCTGGCTGGAATGGCTGGCAGAACTGCTCAGCAGGAGGAGCACAACAGAACTGACCATCACAGAGTGGGACAAGCAAATATTTTTGCAGATTCTATTCACTTTTGAGACTCTTCAAAATTTCATGCAGTATGTTTGACTAATAACAACCATGTGCATTTAAAATAAGGGTTTTTTCAATGTCACCCTCAGCAGCAGTACAGTCTGTGCAGTGCTCAGGCACCAACACAGCACAAAGTAAAGATCTAAATTCTAAAAGCAAGGAAAAAAGAAGAAAATAATAGACTAGGATGACACTTTATGACCTGCCATCAAATTCCCTTCCAGTTTTCCTATGATTAAAATGTTTTTTTGTTTCCAGTGGCTGTGGGAAAGCCCTGCATACACAGGAGAAAGTGACTAACTGGGAAGCAGTGGAACAGGTGAACCATGACATGCTCATACACTGAGAAAAGGAACAGTGTAAACGTTTGACCCTGGTGCAATGCCAGTGCCCCCCATGAAAACACTTTCTCCCTGGTGTCTGCTGTGAGATGTGATCAGAAATAGAGCAAATCAGGCTCCAGCTTAGGAATAAAAGGGGGAAAAAAGTTTATTAACCTACAACTATATATAAAGAGAAACACACAGAACTCTGAATGAAAACTTTCAAAAACATTCTTCCTCCTCCCCCCACCAAATTTCCAATACATCCACCCCTCAGATCATCAACTCTCAGCCCATCACCACCCTTTAGATAATCAATTCTCAGTTCATCAAGGAGAGAGCCTTGTGCCATAGGCTTCCCCTGGAAGCACAGTTGAAACCTCTTGTGTTTCCCAGTCACACGTGGCACTGCCCAGAGATCATCTGCCAGCGTGACCTCTTCCTTCCATGCCCAGTGCTCTCACCACTGCTCATGGACCAGAGCTCTTCCAGGGTTTTCCTTTTCAAGGATGCTTTGCCCAGTTCCAAAAAAAGCACAGTCTCTCACTTTTGGGACCCCTGTCCCCCCCAGATTTCACCCCCTGGGGCCGAGGGGTCTCGAGAACAGAGATCCTTTTCTTCCCTGAACACGGAGGGCACCACCACCACCTTTGTCGCCTGTTGTCTCTGTTCACGCCACTCCTTCACATCACATCACTGCACTCTCTTGGCTCCAAGCCATTGCCTCCCCCTAAATGCAGTCTCTGTGTCACAGGAAAAATGGTTCTGTCCATGGCTATACAAGAAAAGTCCAGCCAAAGGCCACTCCATCACCTCCTCCCACCTAGAATTCTTCTCAACTTCTCTCATGGCCCATTTCCTCTGATCTCTATCTCTCTTCTCATTCAACTCCAGGAGAATCAGCATTTGTAAGGTTTCCATCATCCAAAAAAGGGTTAAAAATCTCAGGCTCAGCCTGTGCAGAACTCCGGCTGCCCTGCACCTTCTCACCGCACTCCGCCTTCTCCTGACACCAGCCCTCTCTCCCTCTCTCCTGGGGGTGGCTGCCCGATGTCTCTCGGGGTTCTTCCACCCTTCCATCCTGCAGGGCCTTCACCTCCCTTCTCTGTCCAGGCCCTGGCCTACCTCACTCAGGCCTCCTGGCTTCCCCTCTGCCGCCCAGCTCGGAGCCGGGCAGGGCAGCTCTGAGCTCTTTCACCAACAGAACCAAGAGTGTTTTCCCCTGGGAGTTCTCAGCTTTTAACCCGCTGTGTCCTCACAGGTGGATCCATGTCCTCAGTGGCCACACCAGGTGTCAATATTCAAATCTGAGCACCTATTGGGATGACCACAGCATCCCAAAAAACCCACTTCCTCTCAAACCAGGACACTCAGGAAAAATTCTTTGTGTAATTTACTTAAGAATTTGAGCATCTTTTACTTGCAGTGCAAGTCATATGAAGGTTTCAGGTATTAATCAACATAAGTAGTACAGACTTCACTGACACAAACGGTATAGAAAAAATAAGGAATGAAAGTGATAAATCAGGGACAAATTTCAGAAAGATCAAAGATCTGGTTTAGAAAAGCAAAAATGGATGTCTGAGTGCTGCCTTTCTTACAACTGAGTGGTATTCAAGCATAGCCTCCTCATGCTCTTCTCCCACATGTCCAAGCTTCCCAGCTGAGGAGCCAAAAGGAACATTGAAATAAAGCATGGTAATTTCAGACCTGGAAGGGCCTCACAGAAACCATCACCACACAGTACAAAAATGCTGCCTTGTGTCAGCAGATGTAGCCCTCCTACTTTCTGAAAAGTTGGAACAGTTTTCTCTTTTATTCCAGACACTATCTCTATCTGGAATTGGGAAAAGTGGGAAAAACACCTTTAAACATCATTGACATGATGAACATGATGTTACTTATGTTCACCTGGCTTTGACCAACACAGCCATCTGAGTTCTGTCCTTAGGAAAAGCTGCTGGAGGCTGTGCCTGGGCACAGCTGTGCTTCACAACACGAGGAGAAGTGCATTTCCCAAGCTCTGCAGTATGCCAGAAGAAGCTGCCAACAGCCAGTTGGCTTGGGGTGAAGGAAAGCACGTCTGTGCTGGGCTTTGTCAAGCTGACTAACAGTGAGTTTCTGAAAGGAAATCAAAGTCTTTCTTTTTCAGAGCTCTGACAGCTCTCAACTCCCTCCATGCAGGAAGATGAGAGTTCATGGGCTCAAACAGGCGAGATTCTTATTTAGACTAGAGGGAGTGGAAACTTTTGAGAGGAAACAGACTACACAGTGTATTTTAAAGTACAAAGTGAGAAGATAACAGCGTGCAGAGAGTCACAGCAGGATTTAGGAGATGTTGCTCATCATCTCTCAGCTGTTTTATGCTTTCCTGGATAGCAACAACTCCTGCCAATGTCAAAATTCAGCAGTAGCTGCTGCCCCTAGGACTCTTCTTTGGGAGTTCTTGCCCCCCATGCACCTGCCTGTGGGCCCCACAGGCATCCAGGTACCTCTGCCCTGAGGAGCTGGAGGTCTGCCATCCCACCTCTTTCTCCTACACTCCAAACCATTTGCAGAATGAACCTGAGAGTCTTGAGCCATGGGTATGCCGTGGGCAGCAACAAACACAGAGGGAGAAACATCTGCAGTCAATGTGCTCTGCAGTTGGTTTTATTCCAGCAGACACTGCCTTCTCCCACCCTGGCTGGGCAGGGGCTGAGCACACCAGGCTCAAACTGCACCAAAGACACTGAATTTGGGAATGTTCACAGCAGAGCACATCTTGCATGGACTCACCCAGCACAGAGACCACAGCAAGAGATGAGAGGGACAGGAAAGAAAGGTCCCCCTGCCCATGGCAGAGAGTTGGTGCTAGATGGTCCTTAAGGTCCTTTCCAACCCAAACCATTCCATGATTCTGAGATTCTGAGAGACATGATCAGAGCAGCTCACAAGCACAAGAACCCATGGCAGGTGAGACCACTGACTCCCTCTGACCATCCCTTCTCCTGCTTCCACTCTGCCAAAACACCTGAAGGAATGTTTTACCCAAGGAATCCAGCCTTGCTCTGCCCAGAGCAGCTGCCATACCCCACTCGGTTTGCTTAGCAGCTGCACAGGCAAGAGCAACAGCCATGGTCCCCATGGAACTGCAGCAGACATTGGCTCTTTCCAGTAGTCAAATCCTTCAGAAGAGGGACAGTGCTCTGATAAAGGACCTGGAGAGGAAAGGGTAGGGAAGGGAAGGGGATCCTGGCAGCACCCACAATCCACTTCCATTTCTCTCTGCATTTCACGAAGACCAACCTGAGCCACGAGACACACAACCTCCCTGGCAGGCACACACCTCCAGCACCAGGGCAAGTTTTGCTGCCCCTCAGAAACATGGGCAGATGGATGTGGGTCTGGTGAAGGAACAAAAAACAGGAGGTGCAGAACAGATTCACTCAAATCCCAGGGAAAACCACAGTTTACCTCCCAACAGCTGCCAGTGTAGTAAGAAAGCTGAATCTCTCCATGCATCCCTAAAAGGCAGCAACTCTACTTTCCAGGCCTGGCCCTGCTGTCCATATAAAAATGCCAAGTAATATTTTTCCCTGCCCCCAACTGTGACTCCAGGAATTTCCTGTTCTTCCCCTCCTCCTCCTTTCACCCCCCCTGGAAAGCCTCTCACATCTGCACTTCATCAGCCGAAGCTGGAAATTTAATGAAGCCTAGGCACAGCAGCAGTGGGAGCAGAGCCATGGAAAGGCATCCCAAGCAGGCTGGGAGCCCCAAGCCCCCCACCAGGCACAGGGATCCACTGCTGCACCCTGTGCTCCCAGGCTCCAGGCCACATCCACAGTGCCAGGGATTTGGGAAGCAAATGTTGATGCCTCTTAAGAGTGGACACAAATCTTACCACATATTTCATGAAAGTTTCCTTGCTTTGTATCTGACCTTTCACATCTGTTTTTCTGTGGAACTGCGTTTACAGCATCCACAGTCCTCATGAACCCTTCGGTTCCCATATATTTTTCATTGCCTAAAGCACTAAAGTTTAAAGAAAAAATGGAATATTATTTAGAAGTGCCAGAGATTTATATGTCTGAAGCATTCACTGAAAATCCTTCTTTCCCTCTATTTAATGGGATATATTTGGAAAATGAACATTGATCAGGATTAAAAAAAAAATCTCTTTACAATTTGGGGCCCACTTTGTTGAACTGGACCCTATAATATACACATTATTTATAACAAATTATGATTGCATCCTCTAATGTTATATTATAGACAATCACAGAACCATAGAATAGTTTGGGTAGGAAGGGAGATTAAAGACCATCTTATCCCAAACCCCTGCCATGGGCAGGGACATCTTCCACTAGACTGGAACACTCTAAGGACTCAAGAAAATGAGGTTTTGCTGATGTAGCTAAATTAGGTTTGATGCTTTTAAAATAAAACGCATTAATGGGATCCTGGTTATAACTTTCCGTGGGGCTAAAAGACAACAAGGAACTAAGTAATACATGAAAAGTTGTAACAGTTCAATGAGACTCTTGATAGTGTTAATGATATTATGTGAGCTACTCTAAGAAAAGTCAGGCATTTTTCATGAATGATTCAAACACTGAAAGCTGATGAGGCTACTCCTAAAATCTCTTCCCTGGCAGAAATATACCATTTGACAAAGCAGCTTCACGGAATGTATCTATAATATCTCATTGAATACACAGCTTTGTTCCAAGGTTTCCCTTGTAAAACCAACACCAAGAGATTGCTCCATGTGGGTTGTATGACACAAACCTCTGTGCCCCGTGAACGCTGTGAGTGCTGCAAAATGCACATCCTGCTGCCTGTTTGTCAGCAAAGAAGCATTCACTAAGGCAGTTTTTTATTAAGGATCAGGATTCCCATACTGTTTAAATTGGATATTAGGGAAAATTTCTTAATGGAAAGAGTGGTGGGGCACTGGCACAGCTGCCCGGGCCAGTGGAGTCACCATCCCTGGAAGAATTTAAAAGCTGTGGGGATGTACACTTGGGGACATGGGTCTGTGGCTAGGAGAGTGGTTGGACCTGATCTTTTCCAACCTTTATGATTCTATAAATTCTAAAATTCTCCTATCTACCTCACAAAATTCTCATTTTGGTCAGAAATCCCTCAGGAATTGACTTCAAGAATGAACGGTGATGTCCTCCAGTGCCCCGTAACATCCAGCGCAGCCGCCTGTTCCCAGCCCAATTTCAATGTGCTGCAGCTGACTGGGACCTCGTGTTGTCTGCAAGTAGAGTCTGGCAGCAAGCTGACAGTCAGATATGACTGTCCAGAAACTGGTAGCCACAGCTGTGTTGGTAGCTCTGGTCTCACTCATCCTTAACAATGACTAGACTGATTTGTTCAGCTTGATTTGTAAAATATAATTGCTATTGGTTTTAATATTACATGAGAAGGAAGCTTGGACCCTCCTGAAAATACATACTCTAACTTCATCAAATCACAAAAATCAAATGGGTGGAGGCAGAAGCAGGTGAGTGACATTTCCCTAAAGGTAAATCTCTCCTGGCCTTACTGCATGTAAACATCATCTGCCTTGCTGCTGAATGCCTGGTTTATAATAAACACAGAATCACAATAACAAGTAACCCAAGGGGTTTGGGGTTTAAAATGTGAAGGCAGTCATTGCTGGTAGGAAATTTATTTGAAGAATGGCAGACACTGGTGTGCTTATACTGGAAGTTCTAAAACCAGAAATGTACAGAAACATGATCGATCACAGGGAAAAAGAGAAACCAAAGATGTTACAGTGCTCTCAAGGGACAAAGATGCTCAAAGTACTTAAAAATTAATTTGTTTAAAAGATTAAAAATTATCAGAGCACATGGAAGAGGGTTTAGTTCATAGCCAGGTTAGTACATTCAACTTCAGTACCTGAAAATTAATTATAGGAGCATATCAGCTTTATTGGAATTTTCCCTCCCCCGTTTCTCTCACCAACAAGTCTTGAAAAGAAAATGTCACCTTGCAAAAAATTTCAGACCAGCTTCTTTCTGTGTATTGGGTCAGGGCAGATCGGTTGGTTAGGGACAAAGCCTCTTGTCTTGGTAAGATGGACCCACTATAAAATTAAATCAATTTGTAATCTAATGTACTGATTACCGGGATGTGAGCTCCTGTCCCAGCCCCTCAGGTGCCCGGCGAGGCAGGTCCGTGCCAGGTCTCAGCGCTGACTGGATGTTGTGCCTTCAGCGCAGCGTGTACAAGGCAATGCTACACTCGTGCGGTATTTGTGAAGCCTGAAGAACTGTGCCAGGCTCAGCTCAGGAGGGGCACAACCCCAGGCAGTACCACCCGGCTGCAGGGTAGTGCCCACCAGAATCCCCGTCCTCCTCCCGGGGCTGCCGAGGCAGCTGATGGGAACAGCAAAGAGCCCTTTGGAGTCTGGGCAAGACCGCTCTGGAAACATTCAGGTCCAAGGTCAGTTTGGGATACCTTCAACAATTCTCTTTAAGGGGTTTATCAGAGAAGCACCTGCCCTGTGAAGAGAAGCCACTCGCCCCGGGGCAGCGCAGTCGGTCCCGGGCTGTAGCGGGGCGATCCCAGCACGCACACGGCAGCGGAGCCTCCCCGCTCCGGGCGCCGAGCGGGGCGGGCAGCGTCCCTCGAGGCCCCGCGGAGCCCTCACCGCGCCGGGACTCTCAACCTCACTCACACCCAACACCTGCCCCCTGCCTTTGCAGACACCCCCAAACTGGGCTGTTACCGGGTTGAAAGTCTCGAGATTTTATACTTCCTATTTATCTGCCACGGGCCCTCCTAGGGTGCAGAGAGGACGCGGACATCAGCGCACCCCCGCAGCGCTGTCCAGCAGCGAACCCCAATATTGTTTTGCTTCTAGTAAAAGGTACTTCAAAATCCCTTTCCTCGATCCGCTTCCAGAGAGCTGATGACTCGAGGGATTGAAGCTGGGATTTCCTTCTCTCCTTTTCCGAGGAGCTCTGCTGTGCTTCCCGGGCTCTCCGAGACGCCGCGGGTCCCGGCAGCCCGGCTGGGGGCAGCGGCGAGGGGGAGGAGGCGTGAGGTAGGGATGGGGCTCTCCGAGGGGAGGAGGGACAACTTTAGAAGTCTCCATAGTCTTTTCCTTTCAGGAAACGCATCCTGTTAATGTTTGACTGCCGTGGCAGTGGCTCTTTTTTTTTTTTTTTTTTTTTTTTTTTTGCAGTCGACTACGCCCTGAGGCTCACCAAAACCGAGCCACAAAAACAGCCATTTCCTCTCGGTGGGGAGGTGGGGGGGCCTTTTCCTCACCGCAGTGGTTGTTCTCGTCCCGGCACTCACAGCTCGGCTCTTCGGAGAGGGACAGGGCAGAGCAACCTCCTCGAGATACTCCAGACTTGCAGATCACCTTTGGGATGACCGCATTCCCCTCTGGCTCGGCTTGGCTTTGAGAAGATGATATCTGTCACAGTTTGCAGGATATTCTGAAGTTTGCACCCAAACGTAGGCTTTTGGAGCAGCACCGGTCGGTTTGGAGGACCCGGCGCTCGGCAGGCTACAGGGAGCATCCCATCCCACCTCTGCCCCACCTCAGCTCAGGCTCTCCTGCCCTGAGACTGGATTCCGTCTGGATTCACCCCATCCAACACGGAATGGACCTCCCTGTCATCCAGTTCACCACGAGACTGGCATTACTTATCAAAGTGCAAGAAGGCGGATAAGTCAACGCTGGGAAGGACGTAACAAAGCTTCTTTGCGTTCTTATTTTATGGAATTCTCCTATCTACCTCACAAAATTCTCATTTTGGTCAGAAATCCCTCAGGAATTGACTTCAAGAATGAACGGTGATGTCCTCTAGTGCCCCGTAACATCCAGCGCAGCCGCCTGTTCCCAGCCCAATTTCAATGTGCTGCAGCTGACTGGGACCTCGTGTTGTCTGCAAGTAGAGTCTGGCAGCAAGCTGACAGTCAGATATGACTGTCCAGAAACTGGTAGCCACAGCTGTGTTGGTAGCTCTGGTCTCACTCATCCTTAACAACGCGGCTGCCTTTACCCCCAACTGGGTGTACCAAACTCTGGAGGACGGGCGCAAGCGCAGTGTGGGGCTCTGGAGGATGTGCTGGCTGGCAGAGCGGAGCAGAGGGGCTGCAAGCACCAGTGCCAGGCACGGGCAAGGGGAGCAGCACGAGTGTGAAGCCCTGGGCTGGGGTTCAGAGTCGGCTGGGTTACAGGAGTCACGCAGCACTGTCAAACGTAAGTGCAGCCTCTTATCTTCTCTGCAGACACAATTGATAGGGTGCATCTGGGTCCCTAGGAGTTCAAGGGCCTAACCCTGAAATCATGTTATCTGTCTTACTCTAAACATCTCTCCACATTCATTCCAGAATAAATTAATTTCAGAAAATAACAAGTATGTTGTGAACTAAACTCCTCGTTCCCCCTCAAAACCAGTCATCTGCATGGTGCTGCCTGGTTTATTTAGCTCAGGAACTGATCTGCTTTTAAAAAATTATCCAAGAAGTGTAAGCCCAAAGTTCAGAGACATCTTGGGCTCACTTCTCCCTCCTGGGCTCCTGTCATAAGATATCCCTTCCTTCTCCGTACAACAGCAACCACAGTTCACTGAATACCCTAAAACTAAAAAAAACCACAAACCCAAACCCAAAAGGTATTGCAATGAACAGCATGTTGAGTTCTTTCTCCCTTCTGTTTGCTTTTGTTGGAGATGTCAGGAGCAGAAACGTCAGAAATAGTTGTGGTATAAACATGTAAAATTGCAAAAGGTCTTAAAATGTGTAACTGTGCTTCTTGGTGAAAAAATACAATTAATATACAACTTGGTGACTACAAAAATCACTACCCATGGTGTATTTTTCATTTAGCACTTTCACAGATTGTGGGATCTGAAGAATGCAAATAGCTTACACTGAGCTAGGGAAAATTACTGGATGACATGAAAATTACAGAACTGATTAATAAATAATAAACCTTACATATCACATTCATAGCATTAATGGTGCAAGCCTGCTCTCCCAGAGCAGAACTGTGCTGGAACAGGATCACAGAAAGGATTGGGTAGAAAGGGACCTTAAAGACTGTTCAAAATACCTGCAGACACCGTGGCTGGGACCACAACTACCCTGGTGCCAAGAGGTTTCTTCCCTAAACCCCCTCCACTTCCAGCAGCTGGGCTGTGAGCAGCAATTCAAAGGGGAATCAGTGCTTCTGCTGCACCCTTCAAGGCATGGAATTTAACAGAACAAATGGCTATAAAGTCCATGCCTCGACAGACTACAGGATTCTCCCAAGATTTCAAGGATGCTCAAAAACAGCTCTGGCACCTCTGAGGGATGGTATGTTACAGTATCTGAAACATTATTTCAAACCAGATTTTTTTCATGGTTTGAAATGTGGAGAAAGAGAAATTGGTCCTTGGAGTTTCTCACATCCCTCTGGAGAGAAACCAAAGAAATATTAGAGGAATTTCTTTTTAAAATGCTTTAATGTGGACCTATTACAGATTATCGTTTCCAATAAAATCATACAGAAACATCTTTTGAACATTTGCTAATACTGAGCCTGCATAAATCAAAACCAGAACATTTCTCAAGCGTTTTAAAGTCCTTACCCTTTCAATATTTCTAACTGAAAGAACTTTTTATAACAGTAAATTGCTATAAAAAGGATTAGACTGTGGGAGAAGTTCCTAGATGCGTTTTTGCAGCTTCATCTCTGGAATCACTTCCCCAATTAATACTGATAAACCATATTCTAACCTGAAGAACATGTGTACCATTCACAAATAGTAAAAGTACATGTTATGTACTCAGCACTGGAATGAGCTCCTGCACAGTGAATTTGGCTCCTGCAGCATTTTTAACACACAAGCTTGTATTTCTTGCTGTGTGCAGGCCAGGCGGTGTGTGGTACCTAACAAGGAAAGGTATTAGCTTCATGGCAGAACCACCTGGGCAGCACTTTCTTTTGTCAAATAGTAGGATAAAGTGACAGAAAATTTGAAAATTTACAAGTAATAATTATAGCATGGTCAAGTGCTCAGAAGAATTATCTGACAACAACTGTTAAAATTCTAAGTTAAAGGAGGCTTTTCAAGCCCAGGGACTTGATCTGTTTAGGAGTAAAGCATCCATTCCCTATTTAATCTGGAAGCAAAGAGTAAGCAAAGGCCAATTCTGAATCTTGATAAAGCATTTAAAGGAAAATCCCTCCTCTGCAACTATCATGACATACTGAGTAGGAAACACGACTGTGGCATTTATGTTTAAGAAATTTTGTTTCTGTGGATGTACACATGGTTAGTGTGAGCCTGATCTTGCATCATGGATTTGTCATCCTAAAGGATTTCTCTAATATGAAATCACACATTATTTTAGCAATACCTATGGCAATCCTCATCTGTCAGTTGTAGATAAATCACAGACATGCAGGGGTGTGTGTGTATGCATATACACACATTCATGTAAAAATAACTACGTGAAGGAAGAAAATGCCTTCCTCAACACTACCTCAATACAAAGTATTTTGGATGCTATTTGTTGAACAATACAGAAAAGCTGTTCTGGTAATAGCAATGCAAAAAAGGCCACAATCTGGCTCATGTAAAACAATGTATTTATATACTCATACAGACATACACATTTGAGAAGCAAGTTATTTATCTCACAGTTCAACAGAAAAACTGTAAACTCTTTGGGAATTTGCTTGTCCATGTACTAAAGACTCCTGTACATGCAGTATTATATCTAACAGCCAACTACAGGCACTACTATAAGCTGGCTTCCTCCCTGGCAGAGAGCAAAACACACTCTTAGAACCTGCTTTTCACTGACTTTCTCTGCCTGCTCTTTTCTCCCATTGAAATCACAGAATCATGGAATGGATTGGGTTGGAAGAACCTTCAAGCTCGTTGCATACCAACCCCTGCCATAGGCAGGGACACCTCCCACTAGTGCAGGTTGCTCCAAGCTCTTTCCAGCCTGGCCTTGGACACTTCCAGGGATCCAGGGGCAGTCACAGCTGCTCTGGGTAACCTGTGCTAGGGCTTCACCAACATCACAGGGAAGGATTTCTTCCTAGAAATGTCAAAAAAACCAAAAAGAAAGCCAGGGGCAGGAGCAAATTATATTAAAAATACAGGGAAATGAAGCATTGCAATGTGAACTACTTCTGCAAGCACAGCATCAGAAGCACGGGCAAATGATTCCGTAGGAAAGCACTTCAAGTCTGTCCTTCAAACCTCACTGCCAGGCCCTTTCTTTCACTTGTCTTTATCTACCTTTCTCTTTCTCCCTCTTGCTGTGCAGCCCTACACCTCTCCTTCAAGCCCCTGTGATGCTGAAAAGCTTCTGTGATGGTTCAGATGACTAACAGCAAAAGAATCCCCAGGTTAGGATGGAAGTTTTGGACATGGGGTGGGAGAGGGTTTGTGGTGGATATTTTTCCATTGGATTAAGCAGTGGTATCAGAGTCCAACAAGTGCTGCTGCTAACACTAAGTGATAAAAGTGTAAGGAGGGGTGAGATTGCTCCTTTTTTAGTGGTAATAAACTCTCAGATCTGAAACCTTCAACTATGTCGAGAATCAGCCCAGCTGTGAGGACATACATATAAGCTTTTATAGCTTGAACAAACCACTGAATGATACAAACTTGAACGCTTCACTGAGAACTCAGGTTGTAGAGCCCCTCTTCAAACACTTTAAGGAAACCTGGCCAGGTAGCCTAACTCTCCTGTCACCTGTGTGTAGACAAAGACATTTGACAAAGATTACGGAGCTGCAGTTTCAGAGCTGTTGAAAAATTTTGGAAGATTATCCTCTTGCCTGCATCTCTTTATGCTTCAAAATAGCCCAGAGGTAGAGTCTCACAGTCTCAGTAAGAGTTGGAGTAAGACAGCATGTCATGAGTAGTCAGCACTCAGCTTTGTGCCCGTGTCACGTGTGAGGAAGGGCAGCACACCCTGCGATGTGTGTGGCCCCACAGAGGGACGTGTGAGCTGCCTTGAGTGCTGAGAACATGCAGCTACACCAGCACTGATGCCTTTCAGAACCAACCCTTCTCAAAGGCACCTAGGTCCTGACCAAGTATGATGCCAGGAATACTGCATGAACACACTAGATTACTTAAAATCATCTTAGATACTTTTAACCACACTGTAGGGTTCAAATATGCCCTTCAGTTCTGCTGTGCTCTGAGGCTATCTCTGGATCGGCACAGGGAGATGATTTATTCATCAGCTGAGGCCCCAGTTTGTCTCTCCTTGTCTAAAGAACATTAGGAACAGTGTGGAAATTCAGGAATAGGGAGGGGTTTAAAAGATACAAAACCTCACTGGGTTCTTCAGGGCTGCAGGAGACACAAGGAAAATTGCAACAGCAGGATGTGTGTTTCAACTTCCGATGCTCAGAGCTGGACTGCTTGTGGGAATTGCAGTTCTACCAAGGAGTGTAATTGATGCCAGGGAGAGGCACAGCACCAGGAGCAGCTACATGACTGTCACAGTGACGTCAGGTAAACACCTGTCCAGCCTGGGCCGGTGATTGTTGCACACACATGGACACAGGGACATTTGCTGGCTGAGGCAGGATGCTGCTCAGAGTAGGAATGAGGAGCTGAGGTTTGATACAGAGGCTGAGGTTTGATACCTTGATGCCCATGTCCTCTGCATTTATATGACGTTCCAATGTCTCCAAAATTTCCAGTTTCTCTGAAATTTGGCTGGCTGGAAGCCAGGCTGAGTCAAGCTGCAGAGTGTGCTGTAAATGTGTTACTTGTCTACAGATATATATTTCCATACATAGAAACCCAGAAAAGAGGCCAAGTGCATCTGGAGAACACAGGAACTACCATCAGATTAAAAAAAGCCCCAAACCTAATTATACACATTATATACACAGCATGATAGACTGCTCAGGCTGTTCCACAGAGATGAGGCAGCATAGGCAGCTGGCAGCTCAGGGTTAGTGATTTCCCATCCTAATATCTGAAATATGAGCAACATTTAAATAAGTGACACTACCAATTTAATGATGGAGGCCAATAGAGATGAATTCTGAGAGACACAGCTTTTCAATTTAGAGTGAATGCTCATTTTAATGTCAGGGTGCAATTTTGTGTACTTATTTTGGAAAAGTGCAAAACTGCTTGGGATTTGGGACATGAAAATGAACTTAATACGTGTTTCAATGCAGTACATCCACAAGTGTTGCACAGAAATATTGTCAGAGCAATTGGAGCTTGGTTACTCTTGCCATCAAGACTTTGAAATCAATTAAAGCACTATGAGTGAAAATGGCTCTGGAGCTTTTCAGATTAATGCATTTATCAGAATACCCTGCTGAGGTTTATAAAGAAGCAAATCATGATATCTAGACAACTCATATCTCATCAGAGATAGCTGTGCCTGTTAAAACCGATTGCTGTATTGAAGGCTCTCAATGTTGGGCTTGCAAGGGCCCATCACTTAACCATAAGCAATTGCTTATGCTGAAAATAGTTAATGGAGCCATGTCTTCAAAAGTAACAAGTGAAGCTGTTATAAAAAACACCCACCAACTCTTCCCAACAAGATCTGTCCGCCTTTCAAAATAAATATTCAAATCTGAATTTTCTCACTTAGATGAGCTGAATGCTTAAGTTCCAAAATACCTAAAGGGTTGGAAGATTCTACCAGTTGGTCACATCAGAACATTATTGTAATTGTGCAAAACCAGATTGGGCTTTTCCTGCTCCCTTCCTCTTCCTTAAATTACTATTTTTTAAGAAAAAAAAAAAAAAAAAAAAAAAAAAGGCATAAACTGCATGCTTCAGAAAGCCTCCCAGGAGGTGAAAAAAGCAAAATAATTTTTGAGATATCTACACATTCATAATTTTTAAGATATTCATCCAGCAACAGAATGTACTGAGGACTCTTGCTGCTGAAAGCTTGAAAGCTCTATGGCTACTTGCAAAGATTTTTTAAGAAGAGCAGGCGAGACTTCCTTTTTCAGGACAAAATCAGGAAGACCTGCAAACAACATAATCATGTGGAATGGGTAGATGCAAAAAAGAAATTCAGATCTATTTCACTTAAAACATTTGTGAAAAAAATTAGTGATATTCAGACCATCAAAATACATTTGCATCACATAAGCATCTCTTTAAACGTTCCCATGGTCTCAGTGACACAGTCATGCAAAGGTGCACTGAGATACTGCCAACATTTGGCTTAGTTTGTTTCATAAGTACTTTCAAAGTTTTTCCATATATTTCCTAATTCATACTCAAAGAGGCTAGCAATATAAATACCACATGTTTTAATTGACAGAAGAAATTAAATGTCAAAGACTTTATAAATACAGCCCACGTTTGGGAGGTACAGCATGATGCTGATAATTACAGTGGTTCTATTTATTGTCCCTATTATCTCAGAATTGTTTTAACAGTAAGTGCTGACCTCCTATGCCTGTGTTGTAAAATGAAGCACAGTTGTACTTTGCACTTTCATAGTGCTCTTGGTGTCCAAGGCACAGCTTCAACTGATTTCCATGGCAGCTGCAGAGTCTGCTCAGCACATCTCACCTTTGCTAATATCCAAAACCAAAGAAACACATGATTCATTGCCAAAAGTTTGACTCAAGTGTTGGTTTTTTTTTAAAATTTTAAGGGTTTCTTCTAAAATTATTTCTTAATACTGAATCCAGCTCTCCAGGTTGGAACCCAGGTTTATGAACAGCAAGACCATAAGTAAGAGTCACCAAGACAGAAGCCTTGCTCTTTCTGACTCTTGCCTTTCATCCATTTAAGGTCAAGCACACTGTTTTGGCTTTTCCTAATCTTGGTACTTGGTTTGCATTTCTGAAGTCCCTATAATGTGTGTTTTAAGAATTACTCCAAAAGGCTGAAAAATATGATGCATTCTTTATCTCAGGATAACAGTTCAGCAAAACATCAAGTTCTAAGAGGAAAACGGCAAGCTCATTTAGAATCTCTGATTATATTAGAGAACCTAATTACTGATCTAGTTAGATTTTGATCAGAAGATAAAAGAAGATGAAGTCTAAACAGTCACAAGAAATTGAAAATGGGTTCTAACAAAAGTAAGTGAAGCAACCTAAGTGTTAGGAGCATTACCAGTTTAATCTATAATCAACTAGAAATCTCTTTTCAGAAGCGCAACCATTTATTCTCCTTTCCAGAATAAAGTAATGTATGAACATGAAGCACTTAAAAAGACAGACAAGTACATGTCAGAATGTGTCCTCAATAATTCACCAAGTGATCAATAAATACATTCAAGAACCATAGGAAACAGCATCAACAGAATATTTTTTTTAAATTCCATTCATTACAAAACCAACAAGCAATATCCCTCAGGAGATTTAAAGAATGGGTGGAATCATAGATGCAATCAGCTTCACAGCAAGCTAGGGTGGCACCATCCTTCATCCTTCAGCTGAGCATAAGCCATCCTGCATTACTAAGAGTTTAAGAGCAATTTAAGAATTTAAGTGCCATTGTTGAGATGCAGCAGATTTAGTGTCCCACAGTGGACAGGGATAACAGCACACTCCCAGTCAGCTCCTACATCTCAGAGGCCATCAGGAGATTGGGAAACCATATAGAGATTCTGGGAATCATCACTGTCCCCATGCTCTGAATAAATGTGTGGTGATTAGATTCTTCTCAGGCCTGGATACTTAATAACTTCCTCACAGAAGCTGGATTAAAGTTTGCGCTAAATTTTTTGTTTATCAAGAGGGTCTTTCCCAGGGGGAGTTTTAGATTACTATGAAAATATCTTGAGCCATTTTGCTTAACCATTAAAATGCTTGAATTTCCACTTAACTGTTTTTTTTTTTCCCTCTATGTAGACAGAAAAGGGAAAGAAATGCTTGCATTTTAAGTAATTAACATAAAGTGATCTTCTGGTGAGATTGCCCTTCCTCATCATCCCAAAGCACTGCAAATTACTCTCCAGTATGACTAACCTACTTCTGCAAACAGTCCTGGGTCTATCCTGGAACATAGCACCAACAGTTCTGGGGCTATCATGGATCAAAACAACAAAATTGCTGCTTGTAAATAAGAAAATCAAATTAACATCTCTAATCCAGATGGATAGAGATGGTTTAGGAAGTGAGCAAAACAACAAGGAATCGGCCTTGGTCTCATCCTTAGAGTTTGGGGTTAGACTCTTGATTGAACTCTGTTTTAAACATGGCAGAATTCATTAAGCCAGTACCCCTGGCTGGACAAGAGTCCTAGCTGGATGTCCTGTCCAGGAATTAACTGCTTCTCTGTGAAAATGGGGCTTCAAGAAGGAAAAGGCAGAGACTAGCACTGTATGCTGATGAACAACAGATACTTAGAGCAGAGTTTTAGGAGCCATTCAGCTCCAAACCTTTCCAGCTCTCAACAGCCAAGTTGCATCTTAAGGGAGGTGAAAAGGTATGGATGGAGGGCTTGTCCTCCCTCTTTCACCTGTCAGATGCACACAAAGGAATGAACACCTTCTGCAGTGTCTAGGTCTATTCTGCAGGAATTATTGACCTCTAGTTACAGGGAACATCCACCTCTGGCCACAGGGAACTCCATCACAGTTAAATTTCAAGAGACGAGTGACATTAACAATAATGACTTTGACAAAACAAAAAAAAGTAGAATATCCAAAATACCTATGTCATGACAGGCTTAGGCAACAGATTCTAGAAGAGAGGGGTTAAATAGCCACAGTAACTGTGCAGACATTAAACCCACTATGACCATCTGGTTTTACAAACTGTCATTGAAACAAAATGCAAAAGTTGATGAAGTCTGCAGTGGCCACAAAAAGTGACACTGGAATCACAGCTAATATAAATGAAGCTGAAATAGTTGAACAGCTGATCCTAAATTTATACTAATTATTAAATCTCTAGAAAACTCATCAAAATAGACTAAAGCTGGCTACTGAGGCATTTTTGCTGTACATATAATTTAAAATAGAGTAAAAGGGCACAAAGGTAAATACTAAATTTCACAGCTTTTACAAAAATGATATTGCAGCCAGTTTTATAAGATATTAGAAATATTTATTCCTGGATTGAGCAGTCATTCAAGCAGGGAAACAGCTTTGTGACCTGGCCTTCCTCAACAAGATTTCCCTCTTCAATGCCACTGGGCTGAGCTCTGAAGAAATACTGGAACATTACATACTCAATTCTCTTTCTTGATCTACACTGTCCATTGGCTGTCATCACTAAAAAGAGGCCAGAGATCCTGGTGCAGAGGCTCAGCTTAGGGTTGTGTACATACCAAATAAAATTACAATGTGCTGAGCTGACAGCATGCAAAGTCACAATGGTGAGTAAGGAAGCACAGTCACCTCACAGTTTCAGGCTGAACACAATTAACAATCTCTACTGCAAGAAGAATGGACTTTATGCATTATTATAAGAGATATACATCATTGATGGTCTGCCTGAGGTAGGGACGGAGTCCCCATCCCTGGAGGGATTTAACAAATGTGTGCACCTGGGGATATGGTTAGTGGGGGCCTTGGCAGTGCTGAAGGAACAGCTTGACTTCATGATCTCAGAATCATAGAATTGTTTAGCCTGAAAATGAGCCCTAATTTTGCTTTTTTCCCCAAGAGGAATCAATGCAATTCTAGAACAAAACCAAAATATGACAGATCATACATTAAACATGTTAGAATAAACCAACATCTCTCATATGAGAGATGGGAAGGTACTTAGGTTGTAATACTTTATTCTATAAAAATAATTGCCTTCACATTTAGTGAAATCATACCAGCTACGTCCTTTTTATTCTACAAATCATCAGCCTGCTGCAGTTCCATGCACCATGTGCAACCTCCTTTCTGGTTAACAGGAGCAGCTACACAAAATAACCATTGCATTTCCACATCTCTCTGAATAGTGGTAGTGTATTAGGCCAATAAACATCCCTTAGTGTGGAGTTCTTACCAACAGCAGCAAAGATCAGGTTACCCGTTCAATGCCCTTCCAGCTGCAGGAGAGGACAATGATCAAAGAACTATTTTGTAAAGATTGCTAATAATTTGCTTGAAGTTCAACCAAGTCACAGTCAGAAACTTACTATTTTTTGTATGCATCATGTAACATCACCTGTGGCAAAGCTTCAAGTCTGTAATACAGTTAAGTGTTAAAAAAGTCACAAATAGCTGCAAAAGCAAAAATCTGGTGTTAATTTATGAAAGTACTAATAATGGTTGCAAACCTGCTCTTACTTTGGGCACTTCTCCTTTGAAAGTCATTACTATCTCTTCAGCAAGCATTGGTGCTCAAAGCATTAGAGAAGTCCATCTGAGTGGAAAAACAGAACACTCTGAATGTTCAAAGCTTACTGGTGTTTACACAGCTCATCTGACTGTGATTCTGTTATCTATCCAATGCGCTTCATGATCTGTGAGCATTGAAAATGGCAAGAGATGGAAATGCTGCCAATGCTAAAAGGGCAACTTTAGAAGTTAAACACAAAATCTTTGAACAAATTTTCTGAATAACTGATCAGAATTAACTCACTAGGAGAAGCCAAAAATACTTGGTATGTTACCGTCTTAACATTTTATTCAGTGGAAAAAGTTTAATGGATTATGGTTCTTAACTAACTCCTCAGATACAATACTATATTTTATTAAATTTTAATTAAATCATGAGTTGCTACTTAGAACACAGGAAGCTGAAGACAGCCTATGAGGGGAAAATAAAGGGTAAATGCAATCAGACTTCATGATTAACACAATTAAATTTACTCTTGTTTATATCAAGTTTTGTTTTCTGCATTTCCTAGCAGTCTCCCTGGAAGATCATGAACCAATTTCTGATGGTCAGTGCATCCACCAAACTTAAAGCCAGTTAAAACACTCCTAAAAAATCTGCTCCAGAGTCTTTCTCTAGTATATGTCAACTTACACATGGTGCTACTCTATTTCACAATAGCAATGACACATTAGCAATCGATGCGGAATAATGGTATTTGTAACTCCCACCATATGCTAGAGAAGAAGGAAAAGAATAAAAACAGGACATCCATCAGGTTAACAGGAAAAGCAGGAAAAAAGTCTGACTAAAACAACCCAATTTTGCAGTTGATATAAGCCATTCAGTAGCCAGCTGGGAGACACATTTTAATCAGGTTTCTAGCCAAGACTGAAGATGTCCGTGTCTGTAATCATTGCTGCATTTGTTCTTTAATAGAGAATCACAGATTAGTCCAGGTTGGAAGGGATCTACAAGGATCATTGAGTTCAGCTCCCTGTTGCTTGCAGGACTACCTTAAACTAGAACAGATCACTAAGAGCATCCTACACAAACCACAACTCTGGCAGCCTTGGGGCCAAGACCACTGCCCCAGGGAGCTTATTCCAGTGCCCAACCACCCTCTGGGGGAAGAACCTTTTCCTAATAACCAACATAACTCTCCCCTGACACAGCTCCAGCCATTCCCTCAGGTCCTGGCACCAGACAACGGAGATCAGCACCTCCCCACTGTGAGGAAGGTGCAGAATACAACAGGGTCACCCTTCAGCCTTCTCTTCTCCTGGCTGAACTGGCCAAATGATCTCAGCCACTCTTTGCGTGTCTTACCCTTGAGGCCTTTCATCATCCTGGTCACCGTGCCCTGGGCATACTGCCATCATTCAACATCATTTTTATTTTGAGTTTGTCATCTTCCCTGTCATGGTGTTCAGTATGGACTCTGGCCTACACACTTTCCTTTTCAGCTCAAGAAGATCCCTGCTCAGCCAGACCCTCCTTCTTTCCTGCTTGCATGATTCCCTATGCTTTAGAAGTGCTGATTCCTGCACTATTAAGAGGTCACCACTTTGCCCACAAGTCTCTCTTTACAAATTGCATATCTCAGAGGGCACCTTTTTGAGTTGGCCCTTCAGTCCCTGCACCCAAAGTTACCTTCAACATGCTTCAGAAACTTCGTGAATCTCTTTGTGTCTGTTGTATGATATTCCCAGTTGATCTCTGGAAACTTAAAATCACCCTTAAGGCCCAGGGGAGCTGATCTAGAGATATCCCTAAATTCCTTGTACTATAATTCATCAGTATCATTATCTTGGCCAGGTGGTCAATAGTAGACCTCCACAACATTCTCCCACAAATTCACTGTTAGATATATTTTATATATATATATACACATACACACACTCACACACCGTATTTTAGAAATGGTAGCTTTTTACCTGTACATGCAGATTATGCCCTAACACCTCATTCAGAACTGCCAAGCCTTGATATCTTCATTTCAACCATCTCCCTCATTACACAGATGGAAATATAAGGATCTTTGCAGTGTATTCCAAAGACTAATAAATGATTAAAAAAGTAAAAATTAAGAATCCTCTATACAATGCTTCTGTAAACCAGTAAGACCCAAGCATTAAAATCCACAGGATGTCTTTTTAGGACAATACAGAGGGAGTAGGGGAAAAAGAAATTCAGGGTGTTATTGGTTTGTCTTAGCAATGATTATTATTCTAGGGTCCATTTCACTCTGTGTCACACAAAAACCACAAATCCTGCCCCAAACAATTCTGGCTATGGATTAGGTAGAATCCTCAGTGAAGGGAATTCCAGCACCACCAGTGGGCCATTCTGGGAAATTAGCTGCTTGTTCCATGCACTGAAGCAATACTTATGGGATGCTGTGCAACTAAAAGAAGGAATCAATATCCTGAAGAAAATCCTTTCTTAATCAGACCACAAGGAAGGCAGTTACAAGGGACTCTGGGAAAAGGGACTGCTGTCTAAGAATTATTTTCTGTGGACTGACAAACTTTATACTCCTGCTCAGTCAGGATTTGCTTGTACATGATTTTATATTATTGTAACTTTATGCTGCTTCTGTTTTCCTAGTGCAGTTCGACATGATGCGTGCCTGCAACCTCATTGCCACGGTGGCTCTGACTGCCGGCCAGCTCCTCTTCGTCCTGGGGCTGATGGAGCTCCCCATCATCTCCCAGGATACCCAGTGGTGGGAGGAGGCCATAGCTGCTGTGTTCCAACTTGCCAGTAAGTCCACTTCTTTCTACTGATGGAAAAGAGCTCAGTCTGTCTAAAACCCAGGTGGAAAAGTGTTTCTTACTTTATAAATCTTTCAAGTGACAAAGAATAGCAGAAAGGTTTATATCTAAAAGCAAGTTCATTGTCTCTGACAAGCTCTCCCCATGAGATTCTGCACTACCTGAATAGAAACTTTTATCTGGGATATATCATAATGAGGCTTCTGCCAACCAAAAAAAACCCAAGCCTTTTTTATTTCCTATGAAACCAGGAAGGCAAACATAAGAGAAACAAACTGGATACACAGTAATCCCACAATTTAGCAGGGAAAAATATACTCAAGGAACTCAAGAAAGCAAAGTGGGAGGGCTGAGCAAATTTTTGAAGCCTTGTTGAAACATGATTATTTTATTTTAGCTAACTGAATTTTACTCAGTGACCACCAGCTGGATTTTGACAAACAGATACATCTGCAATCCAGCAAAGAAAGCCGAAGTCAATTCATACCACTGAAATTCCCACAGCATTTCTCATGGACTGTATACAGAACTGCATGAGGAAAAGAGGAAGTGGGTTTATCACAATTCCATTTTGACAGCAGTGGCAACAAAGTGTAAACATTCTGCAATAACACTTTTCATTATTACATAAAGTAAGTAACTTCAGCATTCATTACAGTAAGAATCCAATCCTAGACAATATCCATGCAGGACACTATCATTAATGGAGTAACAATCAAGCTGATTACAAGATCAGATTAAAAATACAACATTTATATCTATACATACATATATTATTAATGTAAAGAATGTAAGGTTATAATAAAGCAACACCATTTTATTTAAAGTTTTAATTTTGACTTTAACAACTCAAAATATTAAGAATGGCATAAAACTACGGAGACCTCAGGTTTTCAAAAACACAAGATCAGAATCTGGCCTAGGCGATTTAAGTACAGTCTCACAGCAATAAAATCATTAGGGTTTTTTAGGTCTACTAAGGATGAGGAACCTGAAATCCAGATGAGAGGAGGAGACTGCAGACGTTCTGTAACTCTCAAAGCACCTGATCCATCTTCCAGGTGCAACAAGTGCCTCAAGCACCAGACAGTGCTTCCAAAAGACAGACAGATATACAACTTTGCCATGAAAGCCCTCCCTACAGCCCCTTTGTGTCTGTGTAACTGTGGATACATTCTGGAGAGTTCTCCCTGACTTTCAGCGTGATGCCTGCTGTACTCTCCCATCCTCTCCAAACCTGACCTGTTTTTCCAGAGCGGAAATGCATTTTGGCCCTGTTTGGATGTGTTGTTTCATTGACAAACAGCACAGGGGACAGCCATGGGCCTTTCTTCTACCGTGGCTGCTAATTTTAGACTGGGCTCTTTTTCTTTGCCTTTTTTTTTTTCCTGTGCTGGAGTCTGTTTTAAACACAGTCAGAGAGAGACTGAAGGGCGCCAGGATATCCCGACACAGGAGGAGGAAATGCCTGCTATTACCTGTTATGCAAGCTGAACCTTGAAATCCCCAGTGCTGGGAGGGGACATGGGAGAAAAGCCACAGTCAGAATGATTAAAAAAACACTAATGAGAATGGCTGAAGAAGCTTTTGGATCAAGGAGCCTATGTCGACCTGCCTGCCTTTGTTCAAAAGGCGTGAAGGGAGGGAGCTGGCAGCCTGTGATGATATGAGGACAGACATTGTGCCGTGTGAATCTGCAGAAATAACACAGTGCTTATCCCTGCCCCATTCCCCAGCCTCCTTTGCAGTTATGCCCCATTCTCCTTTACCATCATCAGATGGTTTTCTGCCTTGAACTCATGATATTCATTTTCCATCTCATTATCCAATTGTAACTTAATGTTTAAACATAAATATGTTTAAACATATCAGTTCCTTCCTGATATCCAGAACAATCACCTGAAGTCTTCAAGAATGCATACTTTTGAAAAAAGCGGGAAGAAGTCATTATATCTGCATTAACCCAATATAAAAGAAGACTTCTTGGAGACCTCCTTAGTTTTCCAGAAAAGTGTTACATCAACTGCTGATTCCTTGGGAATTTGCACTCTCTAAACAGGAGTTTGCACTCACTAAACTCCCTGGATTGGGCTCAGGGGATAGCATTTTAGACATTATAGATTACGTGTCTTTGAAATCAGACAAAAGCCATGTGCAGTGAGAAAGCACAGCAAATCCACTGCTCTGCTGAAGGGCTGCTGCTGCATCTGGAGACTGAGAGTTCCATAATGAAGGGGAAGACAGTGGCCACCACACGTCATATGAGCCACAGGTGATTTTCAGGCTCTGAGTCTCCACTCTGAGACAGTAACCTCTCACACAATCTCAAAGAAAACGAGCAATATAGAGCAAAACCCTCAGAACAGTAAATATGACACTTGTATTTAAAAGCATTTGTCCCATGCAAACAATCCAAGAGAAACCCCTGCAAGGCTCTCTCCTGCTTCGTTTGAGGAGTTAAAGCCAAGGTACTTTAGGTCAGACAGGTAATTTGTGTGAGAAGGGCAGGTAATGTTTAAGAATGAACAACTTTAGATGTTATTAAACATTTCTGAAGCACTGGCTGTGAAATTTCTGTTTATTATACTTTCAAATGAAAGAACACTAGCATCAACTTTCTGTTTTTTCCTTTTCAAAACCCAAATAATCTGAAGAATTGTTCTGCAGTTCCTCATCCTTTCAGTAATTTCAGAAATTATCTTGAATCCTATCCCCTCTAATTCCACCTTCTCCTTGATCTATACCTTTCATCCTGGAATATGCCAAGAAGTGCTGAAGAGAACCACAGTGGTCACTGGTAGACTGAAATCTTGTATTATGGGGAAAGGTTCAACCCACAATTTTCTTGTTTTTACTCAACGGTGTGGATTTCATTACAGTTTCCCATGGCCGGAACAAAAGTCCTTGTTGCCTTAGAAAACTAAGAGTGCTAGGTATTATCTCCAAAGTCTATGACAAGCTCAAATCAATGATCTTACATCCACTGGAACTTGCAGTGGCTCCAGACTCCACCACTTCCTCACTTCTGCCACCTGCACAAGCATTTGACAGCCATTCAAAAAGGATGGACCTCTGACACAAAATCAAGCCCCAGGAAGCAAAGAAGAGAGGAAACAGCAATGCTGTTTGGGACAGCAATGGGATTCACACAGCTCCAAATCTCCACAGCCTCACACCTCCCTGTTAACAGGAAAGTGATCTGTTTGCTTTGGAAAAGGCTCCTAGTGAAAATGGAACCAGCATTGTACATGGAATTTTATGTCAACGCTCAGAAATTTTCCTCTAGAGGGTTTTGGGGTTTCTGTTTTTTTCCAAGGACCTGCTACAAACTTCATGTGCTGAATATAGGATGGATAACAGCCAACAGAAGGGCTGTTGGAAAGGGAAATCCATACTAACAGCACAGGGAAGAAAGAGCACTTCAGAGGATATTGAACTACTACGAACATTAACCTCTCAGACAGGATCAGGCCTTAAGGGGCTCCAGCCAAGTCTTGATCTTGTCTAGTGATGATTATCACAGACTTTAGAGAGAAATATTAGAAACTTAATAGGAAAAATCTGGGATAGAATGTCCTTTACATTAGATCTCATCCTGGTTTCTGAATGTCCAAGACTGCAATAAACCTGAATCATGATTAATATTTTGCCAGTCTGCTTTCAGCATTAAATAACTTTAATACATAACATCCTGAAGATTAAAAAGTTTCATGCTCCCACTGAGCCTGTAATTTACAGCCAAATAAATTAGTCTCATCTTTCCTAAATTTCAAGCATTGTATTCCAACTTTGCCCAACATGTTTTTCTGATGAGTGTTTCACTCCAGACCCCTAATGCAGCATGGAAAAGCTGAGCTCAGGCATACTCTAATTTCTGTGCTCTTAAAACTAAATCAGACAATTTTTGAATCATCTTCTCCAACCACTTTAGATCAGTTGATATCCAGAAAATGTCTATGTAGAAAAAGCCATTAGAAAACATGGCTGAAGATATTCCTGATAGCAGTGTGATCCTGAGTTCCGTATTACTTCCTTCCACCTTTTTGCTTCATAATACCCTTAAGCCAGATCTGTTCTAAGATGAAGTCTATGGAACTGTAAAACTAAAACTTCCTGAAAAGGAAGCAAGTAAATGTGATGCTCTAAGTAACCTAAAAATCATAGCAAAAATAGAGAATCTGACTGCTTGATTTGTGCTAAATGTTTCATTATTCATCAATTTTATTTCACCCTCAGTACCAAACTTCCCCATTCTTTATGCAGACCACAAATATCACAATAAAGTGATTTTGTTTTCACACATTTGCAAAAGAAAGCACATTTAAAAAGATCCTAAAATCTGAATGTCTATATAATTAATTTTTTTGGAAATGGTTCTCAGGAGCAGCTGAACCAGCAAACTGGGAAGGATGGTAGCTCATAAGAAGTGTGGTGAACTCCTCATCTGGTACAGCTGCAGCAGGAAGATGATCTGCCTGTATTCTTTAAGGCTAAACCCTGATAAGAGCAGCAGGCAGGTTCTTGCAGCATCTCAATGTCAAGGGCACATATTCTGATCAGAAATACGGTAAAAAAAATCTATTAACAGATAAATATAATTTGGATATGCAAGCATAAGGAACATGTAATGCAGAGAAAAATGTGTGAGACGGGAAGTATCTCAACACAAATATTCACTTTATTGGTTATGAACATGCACATTATATATACAAGGAGGTGTCTCCTAAAACTGTTTCAAACCCAGTTGCCTTGCTGGATCCAATTACGCAACTCTTACTCTCTGATGTATCCAGAGAAGAACAGAGCACTTGAACAGTAAAAGCAGAAGATGATGCTTAAATGTCCAAAAAGATCACCTGTCAATAACTGCTTCTCTCTGCACAGGGCATTTTTGCTCAAGCTGACCCCACCTGCAGCACTGCAGCCAGGTCTGGGATCCTCAGCATGAGACAGACAAGGACCGATTAGAGTGGGCCCAGAGGAGGCGATTACAGATGCTCCAAGGGTTGGAGCACCTCTGCTACAGAGCCAGGCTGGGAGAGCTGGGGGTGTTCAGCCTGGAGAAGAGAAGGTTCTGGGATAAAACTTGTGGCATTTTGTGTAATGCCACTGGGCCGCTTCCAGCCGGATAGCGAGGTCAGTGCAGGATCAAGGTGCCCCAGGCGAGCAGTCTCGGGCCGGGCAGCTCAGCCTTCTGCAGGCTGGGTGTCCGAGCCCTAAGTGCCCTGCAGCCTTGGCTACCTTAGCAAGCTCAGTGATTATCAGCTCTTAGGGATTTCCAGCTCTTTTATAGTTTCAGCTCTTAGCCTGCTAAGGTGCTGGCCGCAGTGGCTTCCACAGAGCAGATGGAGAGAGAGGAGAAGGCAGCCTCGGAGATTCCACCATGGTTTATTTGCAGGGAGTTCACGAAGGGTTCCGACGGCAGCTCTTCTGCCAGAATGGGCCAGGGTGGCTGCTTATATAGGGTTAGGGGGGATTGGGAACTGACCAATTGTAAGGGTTAGGGCAAATAGCCCATAGGGTCACAGAGAGATAAGCTAGGCCGGAGGAAGTGAAGACTCCAGGCTTAGCTATTCTGACTCAGCATTATCTCTAAGCCTCCATCCTCCACGGGGCCCTAGCCATCCCAGTGTCTGCTACAGCATTTCAGTACATAGAGGGTGCCTAACAAAAGACAGAGAGTGAGTTTTTACATGGACAGACAGCAATGACAAGGGGAATGGACTTAAGCTGGAAAGGGGAAGATTTAGATTAAATGCTAGGAAGAAAGTCTTCCCTGTGAGGGTGGGCAGGCCCTGGCACAGATTGCCCAAAGAAGCTGTGGCTGCCCCTGGATCCCTGGAAGTGTCCAAGGCCAGACTGAGTGGGACTTGGAGCTACTTGGGATAGTGGAAGGTGCTTCTGCCTTCTGGCAAGAGGGTTGGAAAGAGATGGTTTTAAAAGAGTCCTTTCAACCCAAAATATTCCATGGCTCTGATTCCAGACAGGAGCCCATAGCTGTGCCTGATATGAGGCCTACTATGTTAAAGCAGAAATTTAATTGGCTCCAGCTGCCTCAGAACCCAAGAGGCCAAGCAATGCTAACAGTTGACATCATGTGTGAGAGTCTGCACATTCCTCCTTATTTAAACAGCTGCCCAAGAGGAATTCTGCCTAGTTCACTGGGAATACTTTTCACCATTCCCTTCAAAGACTGGCATAATTTCTAAGGAAACCTCCAAAAAGTAACAAATGAAAGCAATTCACTGTCAGTAGACCCAAACTGGTTAAAGATTTCCAACATAAGGTAGGATTCACTGCCTTACACTGACTACATCTCCCATCAGGTTAAAGAGAAGCACTGACAAACTCAAAGAACACTAGTGGAAAGCCCTTGTAATTCAGAAAAGTGAGCAAGAAAAGGGTCTTATCACCCCTGAGAAGCTGTGCTACTCACGTGTTTAATTGTAAGATGTTACCTGCTACCAAAATCCTTGGAAGGAAATTTTAAATTAGAACAAAACAAAACAAAAACCAAAAAAACCCCAACCTCAAACAAATTATAGTACTTAATGTACAACCAAAACCTCAAAGGTTACTTGACTCTAATAGTCACACTCTAATTCCCTGTGGCATTAGAAACCAAAGCATCATCCAGTCTGGTGCTACAATGAACGTGACTATTCCAGAGGCCCCATATTTGCCTTCAGCTATAACAACTTCTTTTGTGCCAAGCTGATACAAGAAAAGGTATTTATAAATAAATAATTTGCATAAGTCCTATAGGAATCACTTTGTGAATCTCTCTCATGCTGATAAATACAGCTGAGCTTCTACAAATAGCCCATTCAGGCACATGACTCATCACAGCTAAATGAGTCGCTGTGAAACTTGGTGGGGTACACAGAAAAGGAATGAAATATTTCCCTTCTCTGTTTGCAGTTCTGCACAAGCGTGGGTGGTGTATTCTCAACACTCTGGCTGCTCTATTTTCCTCCTTCTCCCTTTTCTTGACAGCAAAAGTCATCCTCCAGGACAAGCTGTAAAGAGGAGGATTATAAGCCCCAATATAGACTTGCTGGTAAACAAGAAAAAACAATGTGTATTTCTTCAAATGCACTATCAGTATACCCATAAAAAGGAAGAATAAGAATCCAGGGGTGTCAGAAAAAAACCCCAAAAAACTATCACAGAAATAATAAAGTGACTATTAGAGTTCTTTTAAAATGCTAGAATTCTGCAGTTGGCTTGCAGCCAAGCCTCAGTCAAACAGGAAATCCAGCATACAGATCTGAAATGTAAGTTCAAAAAGTAACATTCTCCCAACCCACCCCCACTACCACAGTCAATACTGTTCCAACCAAAAGTCTTCTGAGTGACTTCGTTATCTGTTTCCTTCCCCAGCGGAAAAGCCACCCCCCTCCCAGCTTGTTTTGCTGCAGATGGGAAACAACTAGAGATAAACAGCAGTTCTATGGGAAAAAAAAGCACTTCAAGTAATCTCCCCAGGATTTTTAGTGAAGTTGTGGCCTCTGTGCAGTCTTGAGACAATATACAATAAAATTATCTGAAATTGATTGATGTACTTAAATTAATTCAGGGAAATTGAGCCATGCATCCCAAAGTCCTGTCATCACAAACAGAAAAGAAACAAAATCAGATTAAAATGTTCAATACTTTCATAAATAAATTTAAAGAAGTATGTCCCTTCTATAGCCCTTGTCAACCTGTATTGCACACTGTGAGCTCAGGAATCCTGATGGCAAAGAGAGCAATTTTGTGGTTATTTTTAGTAGAGCTGTTTATGGGAAATAGTCTGAGAAGCCAACTGTTTTCCTCTAGGTATTTTATTGGAATACTGGAACTGAATTCAGACATTGTTACAAATATCTATCTAAAAAGGGAAAAGTCACCACAGTCAGCTCTGGAGACTATTCTTACAACAAGGTTAATTTTTATAGGCTATTATATGGCACAAATACGTGAAGTGCGTGTTTTTGCCCAGTCATTTAGAGAACAGACTAAATGTTCCACCCCAGTTCTTGGCTAGTGTACAACAAGACTCTTCTAAGGGCAAGGAAAACATATGTAGCACATTGGAACACAGCTTCAAGAAGTCCAAGTTTGATTAAGCTGTTACAGACAAAATCCATCCAAGCAAACTTTGGGGTTTTCACACATCATCATCTTCACAAAAGCAGCATTCATCAAAATTTGAAATGCACCATCCTATGCAAACTCAGTTTTTTTGGATTATTATGATTTCTTCAGCCTTTGCTCTGGAGTTCCTACATTTATAATTCCCACATCAAGCCATACTAATATGAAATAAGAATGCTGGGAAATAACTTTCTCAGTTAGATTTCAATTCTGGAGTTCTGTGACTCTTGCAAAACTGTAAAACTAATTGTATAAACTCTGCAGTAACCTGCTTCCACCTCTGTTGCCTGTCATGTGTTTGTCTGTTCTTAATGTAAGTTCCTCTCTAAACTACAGCAAAGGATCTGAAACAGAATGCACATTTTCACTCAAGAGCTCTGGCGACTGACTCCTGCGATCTGTCAGTTTGAGGAGCTCTCAAACCCAGTCCCTCTACCCCACTCAGCCACTGGCACAGAACTGGGAAAGGAGATAAAGCCTCTTGCATGACTTGCTACTCCTCTGAGCAGGGATCACACAAAGGGCTTGTGAAGGAAAATAGTCCTCCTAGCAAAAACAGATTTATCTGGGGACCTGGAAGGAAGCCTTAGTGCATTTCCCTGGTGGATAATTGCTCCATTAGACAGAACACAGAGATGTTAAGACATTTAGGACAGTAATTTGCCATAAGTAATACAAAAGCAAGAAAGACAAAGTGAAATAATTTCATTAAAATCTGGGTATTTGGAAAAACTTTTAAATTTTGAAAATATTCCTACAGTGGGAATTAAGCTGCAAGACACAACATAGCATCAGGGTTACTCTGTGTAACTGGTATTCCTCAACCCATGTCTCTCTGCCAAGAGAGCCTCAAAAAAATACTGCAAGATAGTGGGAAGTAGGCACTTGTTAATATTTATGACTGTCCCTTAGAGGCATCTGTGAGTGGATACTGGTCCAAACAGCTCCTGCTCAAAATTCCACCTGCTTAAGGTTTTATGATTTTCTTCACACTTAAAAAACAAAACAAAACAAAAAACCACTTCATGGATTCCCTGTGAAAGTGTGTATGTATTTAAAATGAGTTCTGAAAGGAAAACTGAAAAGGAAAACTGATTACACAAAGCCTTCTCATGTGGCAAAGTAAGATGGGTCTCTTGATTTATACCAATACCCTCCTTCCTGCCAATTTTAAACCACAAGGAGATGAAGCTGGTCAACTCAGCTGCAGGAGGTGTTAGCATCTCCTTTCCTCTTGATTTCCTACCTTCATAAGAAAATGGCTATCATCATCCATTGAACAGTGGATTGCAAAGCAGTATCAGTGTGTATCATCCTTATAAGACCTAAATGAAGATGTAGATATCCAAATTCTTTATAAGCATATCACAACTAGCATGCTCTGCTCCCAATACTCTGAAATACGAAATAAACACAGGAAGTTGTATCATCCTGGTTCCACAGATGGGGAACTGAGCCATCTCAGATGAAAGTTTAAAAAACCTGATGTCACTCACAAAACAGAACTTCATCTCCCACTCTCTTCTCTACCATGTGCCTCAGGACAAACTGAACTTGGAGAATGACACTGGAAATGAAGGGAAAATATTTTATTTGCAACAGCAAACCATTATTGTATGGATCAGTGATTTCTACAACTCAATGTGCTCCACATAGCCATATTCTCTCCAAATAAAACTTGTTTATTTATAACTAAGCTGAACCATAAGATAACTACCAGATTTACTGACAAAACCAAGGAGTTACTGTGTCCTTACAGCTATATCAACAACCTAAAACCCATCCAGGGTACATTAGGCTTTTTTAACATCAGAGTGGGGAAAGAGCAGTAAAGAGCTACTCCTCCTCATTTGTCCTCAAACAGAGAAGTGCCTCACTCCAAACCCTCTCTGGACATGCCAGCTGTGGGACAATGCCACCTCAGGAGAAGAAGGTGCAGCAAGCAACTATTAAAAAGCACCTTCTAGGTAGACACAAGAGAGCTGAGGATGCCAGACAGCTCCGGAAGGAATATTCATTCAGTGTTTGTATTATGAGGAGGCAGATTCAGCCTTCATTTCACTGACTCTCAGAATAGTACAAGTGTCACACCTTTAAGTAATGATTGATTTTTTTTCCTCCTACTTGTATGTCATTTCCCTCTTCTGTGTTTTTTATCTGTATGCAACTTGTGTCTTTTCCATCTTCACTGCATTACTAGTACTCTTTGAAGAAAAAAACTTGATACAATGCAAGCTCAGGATGTGCTCTTTCATGGAAAATCAAGGACCAGGGCCAGGGGTCACACCACTGTCATGTATTCATGGGGACAGTGTTTGCAGGCACAGGCACTGTGGCTGAGAAAAAAGCATACAGCAATTGGGACTTGCTCTTGACTTCTCCTTGCCCATGAACTTAGGAAGATGGTGTCCAGATATGTTCTGGCAGTTCATGGATATTTATTTATTCCAGTTTTCCTTCATGAAGGTGTCATTTTGACAGTGACATTCCTTTGTTATGGTGGCAGTTAAGGAAGCGTATAGGATAACAAAGAGAAATTTAGTTTTGGTCAGTGAGGCATATTTGTCTCTTTTTGTTTGTTTCAATCTGATTACATCCATGAATTTCTTTTAAAAAGCTGAAAAGTAGTTTTGTTTGACAGTAGGTACAGGAAGAGAGACTAGGCTGGAGCCCCTCTGCTGCAGAGCCAGGCTGAGAGAGCTGGGAATGTACAGCCTTGAGAAGAGAAGGCTCCAGGGAGACCGCAGAGCCTCTTCCAGTGCCTAAAGGAGCTCCAGGAGAGCTGGAGAGGGACTGGGGACAAGGGATGGAGGGACAGGACAAGGGGGAATAGCTTCTCACTGCCAAAGGACTGCCAAAGGGTTAGATGGGATATTGGGAAGGAATTGTTCCCTGGGAGGGTGGGCAGGCCCTGGTACAGGGTGCCCAGAGCAGCTGTGGCTGCCCCATCTCCGGCTGTGTCCAAGGCCAGGCTGGACAGGCCTCGGGGAAACTTGGGATAGTGGGAGGTGTCCCTGCCCATGGCAGAGGGTGGAATGCAATGAGCTTTAAGGTTCCTTCCAACCCAAACCATCCTGGGACTGTATGGTTCTTTGATAATACAATAAACAGAAGGCAGAAAAGTAATCGTGTGGTTATCAATGCATTCTTCAAGGAATGGGCAGGTGTAAGATAAAAAAGGAGGTGTAAAGGGATGCAGATTGCCCCTTGATCTAACATGGGTCTCCTGCAGGACTAGAACAGTTACCCAACCTCACTTCTGAAATAACATTATTATTCATCAGTAATATAACCACCAAAGAGATTGAGAATTTTCTCCTCTTTTTAGTTTTTTTTTTTTGCAAATTACTTTGTGACATCTGAATAGAATTGCTAGACAAGTACACTGTTATTACTCTAATATTACCTACCTTTTAGGGAACTTAGTACTCTGCTTAAAGTTATGAGGACAATAGAAACTTTGCCTTCGGTAGCTTCTGGAGGCATGACATTACTGCTGCCTCATAACACCTTTTTCCAGCAGGAAAAAGTAGGACCACAAAGTTCCATTTATTTCACTTTCCCTTTTCTTAAGTTTCTGAACATTGCTCTTTGTAATTTCTGTAAGATATTAAGCTATTCATCATCTTTGCAGTTTATATAGTTGCCTGCCTTAATAAACATTTTAAAATTTCAGAATAAGAGTACATACTGTGAAAAAAAGATATTTTGAAATTATTATTATCATTAATACAGCTGTTTTCTCTTTTGGCAATGGAAGTAAGAAAAAGGACATCTGTGTAAGTGATTCAAATGCATGGGAGAAAAAACCCAAGGTGAAATACAGGTCAGTGGGTGTAAGAAATTTAAATTAGAGTGAACAGATTAAAATTTATTATTGAGTCTCTGTTTTAGACACTCTCTTTGCATGTATCATGCGGCCCAAATATGCCTTCAAAAACACATCCAGCACATCATAGTAGGGATGGAAAGGCTATGGCATTTTGCCAGTACAGAAATTCAAGAGAATAACTCATTAAAAATAACTCTGCCATTCCGTTTGCAGGTTTTGTACTGGTCATTGGACTGGTGACATTCTACCGTATCGGACCATACACCAACCTCTCATGGTCCTGCTACCTGAACATCGGAGCCTGCCTCTTGGCCACGCTGGCAGCTGCCATCCTCATCTGGAACATCCTGCACAGGCGTGAGGACTGCATGGCGCCCCGCGTCATCGTCATCAGCCGCACCCTGACCGCTCGCTTTCGCCAGGGCTTGGAAAATGACTATGTTGAGTCACCATGCTGAAAGAGCACACTTGAAAGGCGAAGGATCTCCAAGGAGATCTACATTGGAGTTATTTTCTATAAATATATGCTATAATTTAAGGGTTGAAAGACATCACAACGTTCACTTGTGTGGGCAGAGGCCTTCAATCATTATTCGGATGGGCTCCATCTATATACATATGTATAATACACCTAATTTTTATATATATATATATATAAATATATAAAATATTATATTGCACTCTCCTGCTGTACAGCACGGAATTGTTGGGTTGGCTGCATGGCAGCAGGGTCAGCTGGAGAAGATACCAAGTGTGTGCAATGAGAATACAGGAAAGAGGGAACCAAACACATTTTCTCTGTCTGCATCAAGTTCTTCTGCTCCTTAAAATTTAAGCAAAAAGCTATAGGAGATCCATGACAATAGTTTGGGAGTTAACAGGCAATTTGCAAAAGCAGAAAACTCACTATAGATTAAGTGATGGGTTTAAAAGCTGTCTAAATTTCATGATTTCTAGTCCTTCTATTCACCTCTCTACAAGGAACGGATTCTCATTAGTTGCAACACCTGCTCCCAGTCCCAGAACAGACCAGAGAGTAAAAAGCAAAAGCAGCTCTAAGTATTTTCATGTAAGGAAAGGGATTGCAGAAGAATTAAGTTGCTTTGTTTTCAGCCATTTCTTTTGTGTCCTGAGATATAGGTTCGCTAGTGTCCTATGCGTAAACAGACATTAAAAATGAGAAGGGTACGCAGCTAGAACAGGCCACATATGCTGCTGAAAAAAATGCTTCAATATTACATTGAGAGAAAACGTCCACAGGAGGCTACTGGAACTCCCTAATAAGCAAATATATGATTAAAATGCATGGTTGGGAATTATTATAAGAAAGAAATATTCCAGCCCAAATTGGTTTCGTTTCTCTCCAGCTAGTTACAACATTTGCTGTGGCATTAGAATGCTATGACAGGACACCAGCTCTGCCCAAGCAATGCTCAGAGCCACATAACACAGGGAATATTGGAGAATAGAGCTGCCACTCAAGCACCCAGACTGGAGAATAAGACAAATATACAGGACTTTGGGACTTTGAGATTTTAAAACAACCTGCCTAATAACTTAATATGATAATGAAGTGAAAAATTAATGCCATTAATGCCTTTAGAATTAGGTATAATGTTTATGTCTTACCCTGAGAAGCACATGGCCTCACAAAAGTCATATGCATATAATTTTCAGAAAGAAAAACATGTCAAAAACTATTATGCAGGAATATGTAGGATTCAGGAGCCTGAGGCAATGACAAAGTGTGTCAGTAAGTGCTTTCAGAATGCCTCTCTGAGCACAATCAGTGATAGGTTTGAGGGACTATGAGCTGTGAATGTTACAAATTCCTTAGAACCGTTGTGTTGCTCCCAGCTGAGTACACTGCTTTGCTTCTTTATCACTATTTATACACTTTTAGAATGTGATCATCAAGCTGGCTCTTGAGTTCTGTTCTGCACTCAGTTTGGATGTGATAAGAAACTCAACCCTGACTGCTGCTTTACACCATGTTCCAAATGAGCAACACTCCACAGAGACTGATGCTCTAGAACAACTGCACTGCTCTAGACTGTCAGGGGAAATACCCTAAAGCTGACAAGGAGTTTCTTCTAGCAGTAGGTTTGTAAAAACCAACTAAGATTAGCATTCATCTGCCTGCATTAATTTTCTGGGAAAAAAAAAAGAATTCCAGAAATAATATGTTATGATTAAATGCAGCAGTTTTAAAAATAAAATATTGGAGTATTTAAAAGACATTATATTATTTCCTCTAATATTGCAATATCCATATTATAATAATGTACATGTGAATTTAAAAATCAGCTATGTGGTTGGTAAATCTGTAACACTCAGTATTGGTGTGATTATTTTAGATGTATAAATAAAATTGTGAATGTTCATTTTCTTCTAGTGATGACATTTTTGCCATTCAGACATAGCATAAGGTTGCAGGTCATCAGTAATTCTTTCTCTTTTAGGAAAAAATAATCCACAATGTTTTATAGACAAAGAATGAGCAGAGAATGCATTAAAATATCTGTGAGATAACGATGTTTCATCTGGTTAAAAATGAAAGGGAGAATGAAATCAGAGAGGGAAAAGGTAAGGAGAATCTAGGAGGATTTACACTTCATACAAACTTTTAGCAAAAATAAACAGCACCCATGAAGAAATAGATGCAAATAGTTCTGATACCTTTTTATCAGCTTGATGGATTTGAAGGCCTCATCCATGTCTCCAGCAGTGAGATAGTAGCTGAAGTTCAGCATGGCATCCTGGGTGGTCTTATCACAGTCTCCTAATCCAATGAAATCTCTCATGGGTCTTCTTGCAGCCATCTGAGAGACTGTTCCTGAGCCAGACTCTGAAGCTCCCTTCTCAGCTTCTCCCAGCTAAAAGGAGAAGGTTGTCAAATAGGTATCAAGCAGGTTGAAACTTACTCCTTTGCATGTGGAATTAATTGCATTATTCCCACCACAGTCCAAGTTTTTTATATCTGCAGAACCATAATCAATAGCATCAATAGTTGCAAAGTTTCAGAGCTTTCTAGAAAATGCCACAAAATATGGAATATCACAGAAGAGATTAGCATATTGCAGTGAAAAATCACAGCATTTTAGTGATCACTGGAGATTGATAATATACCACAGAAAGGTAACCTCCTTTTATTACAGTCATTATTATTTTTATATATATAACGTGTATAAATAGTACAACTATTATAATAGTAACTGTTAAGGTCCCATATTTCTGAAGATTTCAGATAAGCATCTCTCCAAATTTAGTCTCTTCTCAAATATTAGTCTGCAGTTCTGAAAGTTAACTATACAAACCAAATTCTTTTATCCTTGCCTTCACATAAATCTTATGAATACTGAAGCTCAGGTTCAAACCCTTCCCCTTACAATTGGCAGTTCTAAAGCTTCAGGGGTACTTTCACCACCCACTGAAAGGCAACTCAGAGCAATTCAATCATTATGCAGAAAACCAATAAAGTCTCAATCCTCAATGTCAAATGATCTGTCTGGAGTGTAACAAGGAAACTTTCCCAAGCCAGGCACAGAGGAAGATCATCTGAATCATGAAGGACACCAAAGTCCATATACATTCTACCCTAACCGGATAGATACATAAGAAAACTAAATTTTAAAGTATACGGAAGCTAATAAAAGTTGGATTATATTATAATACAATGGAAGTCCTGGGTAAAGAAATCAAAAGCACAAATCTGTTTGACTAGAACTTGAGGAATTTCTGGAACCAGGACAGTAAAGACATTATGGCGAATAAGGAGAAACCCTGGAATGAAACTTGTTCAACAAGGCTTGTTGTAACAACTTTATTTACTGTATTTAAAGCAGACTCTGCTCTTTTACTAAATTAGCTTTCCCAAATGAATACAAGTGACGTAAAAAGTGACTTCATCATAAAAAGACAGCCACCTACCAAGAAAATGGAAACAAGAGAGGAGCAGAGGATGAAGGAAGAGCACCAAAGCAATGCAGATACTTACAGGTTTATATATACATCCCCTCCGAAAACACAACTAGTGGCAGCAACAATCCATACAAAGTCAAAAAAAAAAAAAGAAACATAATATCAAAGTAAAATAGCATGAGACATGATGGAGAAATGTTAAAAAGAAAGACTGGAAAATGCAGCATATAACATTTGACCTTTCAATTTAAAGGAAAAAGAAAAGTAAAACACAGTAGAACACTAAAAGCTCAGTCTGCAGGAAGACTGACAATAAACAGTGCTTTGAAGAAAATGAATTGCAAAGTGCTGCTCTGAACCTGAACATAATAAGTAGATACGTTCTTCCTGTCTAACAGTGCTCCCAAACTACACGAGGACTAGAAGTCTCCTTAATATTAATTTCCTGTAGATTTTACAAAACTAATTACATTAGTATAGTAAATGGGCTCTGTTGCACTCCCCCTACAAGACAGGAACAGAGCAAATCATCATCCTAAGAAGTACCAGGAAACTCAGGTCAGAACTTCACCAGAAACCAATTTGTAGGTGAAAGGCTGTAGCTCTCCCAGTATGCATGGAATTATGTAGAGTATTATTTACCTGAGATGCAAACAATTTTGGATTGAAATCAAGTTTTAGAAGTTAGAGCCTGCATTCTTGGCATTTGCAGCATACAGGCACTTGTTGGTGGTGCAAGATGACTATCCTTGCTCTCTTAGGTATTCTGCAAGGAAGTGGGATGCTTCTGCCAAAGCCAGAATGAAATGTCCTGTCATATGGCCTACATAAATCTCACACACACACACACCCCTCTTGTACTTGCAATAAACACAGTGACGAGATAAAGCAGAGATTTTTCCACATCCCTTTTTCAATTGCATTACCTGGTAATTCCTGTTTCTCCTACACTTGCACATCACATTCCATTTACAATACCCATTAAAAGCCACCTTACTACAAATTCCACAATTCTGTCAAGTTCATCTGCATCAGAATTATCTTTATGCCATTTCTACATGTGATGCATCCCCTGCCATTGGAATTGCTCTACCTACCGCAGACTCAATTTGGTTAAATTTGTTCCCTGTACAGTGCAAAATCTGAATTTTGGGGAAGGGAAAGAATCCTTAGAGATTACCTCACCTTTTTTGCAAAGTAATAATGTGGCACCTCTATGCCGAGAAGAAGCTGGAAGGATGAAGGCAATGGAAAGCTGTCCTGCAGCAAAAGGCCATGCTCTTCAGTGCTGAAAAATGATATAATCCAAACATCCATCTGGAAAGGGAAGCAAAGCACTATTTTATTTTTGTGCTGCAATATCCTTCTTTTTGCTTTTATTTTCCACATTCACTTGGCAGAAGCTTCTCTTGAGCATAGTATGACCTATACATTCAGACACACAGCTGCTGGGAGGGCAGAGCCACACTCTTCCTCCCTGCAGTGAGCAGCCAGCACCTCGCTCTGCGTTCCAGACTGCTCCTCCTGCACAGGGAGCTCCACCTCTGCCTCTGCAAGCAGCTTCACCCATCAGAAAGAGAGAAGCCCCTGGCACAGATCTCTCTGAGAGATCTGGCTCAGGGCAAAGAAACAGAATCACAGAATAAGAGAACCACAGAATGGTTTGGGTTGGAAGGGGCCTTAAAAACTATCTTTTTTTAAAAAACATTATATTATTCCCATTGTAAGTTTATCAGTTCACTGACTGCTTTGAGTTCCCAGGAAAAATATCAGCCATGCAAAAATAATTCTTCTAACAGTTTAAGTATTGACCTGACTCAAGTTAAAATAATATTTATTTCCAGCGGAAGTTAATCAGACTTGTCATTTGCTAAGGCATAAGCAGACAGTAAAATGTTCTGTTGAATAAGGGGCAAAAAGTTGCATTCCTTTTATATCTTTTCAACTTTACTTAGAAGTCAAGCATTTTTAAGTTTTTTACTTGAGTAATATTAAGGTCAATTATTCTTCTCTTTGCTGGAAGACCCTAGCCAGGCCTTTTGAGACATCCCTACCCCCATTTCTCCTTTTTACTTTGATCTTTTCATGGTTCTTCTAGGGTCATTTAAAGCAACAAAAGACACAAAGAGCTTTCTATATCTAATTTCATGAGATTAGTTAAAATAAGGCACAAATCAAAAAACTTGAGATTAAAATGGATGTTTCAAATCAATGTAATGTTTATGCAGGATAGGCAGTTCTGTATAAAGTGGTAAGGAACACTACAAGTACAATAGCAGGGGAAGAAGGGAAGACTTGTTTGTATGATGAAAGAAATATTTGATTAGATAATTTCTGATCAATAAAAATGAAATTTTTTTCTAATGGAAAAAAGACCATAACAGATAATTTGGGAAGTCCCATAAAAGTGCACAATATCTCTCCAGAAAAGCAGAAGATGGGAGGGACTGGGTAGAAGAGCATATTTCTCTATTCACCTTAACAGCAGTGTCCCTGTTATTCTATCAAGTTAATTCTTGCTGCTAAAAGTGTACTCAAGGTAAAAAATCAGCAATTTTTTAAGTTACAAACTTCTAGATTATCCATCCACCCAATAATGTCACCAGAAAAACTGCAGTCCAGATAGAAGCTTGCCTTATGGTGATTTCCAAAATTCTATCCCAGCTAAAGAAATGCCCTTTTTCTCTTCTTCACTGTATGCAAGCTCGGCCCAAGCCAGAGAGCTGCCAGAGAGGGACTGCCTGAAGCACAGACAGCAAACACAGGGCTCACTACTCATTGTTGCACCTACTAATATGTACTACCCCCTCCTACACCTTTAATGAAGCACAAAGGATTTACTACTTGGACAGGTAGTAAACTCCATGTAAAACAAGATAAAACAAATAAAAAAGACCATACCGTGCCCTCAGTCTGGATTTCCTTTTGGTCTGGAGGTTGGAAGCCTGCTTCAGGAATTACTTCACATACAAAAAGTCTTGGTTCACTCTGGTCCCAGAAATGGCAAGCAGGGATGTAACTGTGCAAATCTGGATACTCCACCACAAACCTACCAAGAGACAAGAAAAAATGTAGAAAGGGAGACAAAGTAGTTCCAGCCCATTCATTGCATGAGTGCAAATAAAGCGCTAGCCAAGGGATCATTCTCAGTTATTTATACTCTCTATTAGAACATTAACCAGATTTTCCTGACTCCTGACATTTTACACATGGCAACAACGCTTCTAGTTTGGTCTGTTACACTGAGAGTGGTGACAGGACATGAAGCATTTTGGTAGGAAAAAAGTTGGTACCACCTATGAAAATAAGTACTCAAAATCTGCCTGCCCTGAGATTGCAGGTCCTATAGAAACCCTTGAACATCCTTGAAGCTATCTACTTCAGTGCCTGCTGCTCTCACACAGGGGTTACCTCAGCTCTGCCTTCAAACCAGGGAAGCATTAAGATTGGAAGAGCCCTCTAAATTCACTAAGTCCAACCATGCACCCAGCACCACCACCACGTTCATCACTAAACCATGTCCCAGAGTACCACATTTGTACATTTTTTGAACACTTCCCAGGAGGGAAGTGCTCCCACCATTGCCATGGCCAGCCTGTTCCAATGCCTCACAATTCTACCTGAATAAATTTTCCCTAATACCCAATCTAAATCTTTACTGGCACAATTTGAGGCCATTTCCTCTCATCCTATTGATTGTTACCTGGGAGAAGAGATCAAGCACCACCTGACTACTCTGCATGTCAAGAGTTCTGAGGCACTGTGAACAGCACAAGGACTTCCCCTGCAGCCTTGGTGTCCTGGGTTGACTATATGATGCTTTTATCCCCAATTGTCTCGTTCTGTTTATGCTGAATAAGAAGTTTTGCACCTTTAAGACTTGTTCCAGAGAGTGAAGGGGAGAGAGAAGCAGCGTGCAGTTTGTTTTCAGACACTGCACTCACTCCTCCACATTCCTGCTCCTGGACTGTGTTGTCTGCGGATGGACAGACAGCGGGACAGAGCTCTCCTCTGCTTTTAGTTAGCTTTAGCTGGCTGAGGCAAAGAAGTTCCCTGGACTGTGGGTTTTTTTCCTTTTTCCCTTTTCTTTGCACCTCTTTACACCTGCTCTGGACTGAACACCCAGAAGAGCAGTGGCAGCTAGCACCTGTGGCCCACTGGGCCAGGCCTGGCCTGCCACATTTCCAGCACTGGAGGGACTGATAAGAGACTGAGTGAGCTGGACCTGCCATCCGGGGAGGGGACTTTCTCCGTTTGTCATCTCTTTTGGAGCAGCAAGGGGTTTTATTGTTTAATATTGTTTAGGTTTCATTGTTTAATAAACAGTTTTTTCCACTTTTCTCCAAGGAGGTATTTTCTCCTGAACTGGTTGTGGGGAGGGGCCGATTGAATCTGATTTTCTAGAGGAGCCCCTCTGGGGGCTCTCTCCCAAATTTGCCCTGAACCAGGACACTTGGGAAAGCCAGTCTCTGTCAGCAGTTAAAATAATAACGTTACTGCCTCCTTTGGGCATTTCAATACTACTTCAGTGCCAGCTATGTCAAGACTATTTTAGCAATGGCTTAGTATTCATCCTTCTGAAAAAATGTCAAATTATTTAAAAGAAAAACCAAAGACGTCATTAAAGTATTTTCTCACTTGCTGTCACCACTGAAGGGTGGAGGTTGTGGGGATGACTGGAGTAGGGCTAGAGGGCAAATTGAAAGAGACATTCAAAGAGGTGCAGAAATGGCTTAAGTCCTCTCCCTGCCATGGAATTCAAAATCAGTAAATCGCAAATCAAAAAAAAAGAATTTGTGTAAAAAAAACTGGGAGTGTTTAGATTTTCCTGGGGAGGCAGAAAGAGAAGCAGAAGAGGTGTAGATCATTATCACTTTCTGCTGAGTTGACTCACTCTGATTTGAAGATCCTTCAAAAGGATACACAGATAAATGGATTATTCACATAGATGCTATCTAACACTCAAACAGTGAAACAGCATTCCTGGCTTGGGTTGGCTTCTGTTGGGCTACACAAGATACTGCACTTGGAAACAATTTCCTCACTTAACTCTTGACAACACTACTCCATAATTAACCAGGATGTAAGACCCCAGATTTGCATTGGCCTTAGTTTTTGATGAGCTGGGTTGTTTCTTCTGGCTTTCAGTGGTAAGGAGAGTAATTCCTTTTGTTTGCTTGCAATACCCATAGCAGATAGTAGCTAAAAAAGCAATCCACCTGTTCCAATGCTGGTTTTCCTTAAGAAAAATACAGTCAGAAAAATTATTGTAAAATCAAATGGAAATTTGTACTCTAATATTACATCATACTTTCACAAGCATTCCCACTTCAGTGCATTGTGCTGCTAGGATTTCTAATGCACTTCCTACAGCACAGTTTGCCTGAACAGAAAAGTGCCAGCTCTAAATAGACACGTCATGAGTTTTTACCCAGACAAACTCAATTTTTATTATATTTTTAAAAGAACTTTATTCCTACAAGGACGTTCAGAATGTCCTCTTCTCAGCTCCCTATTATGTACACTCTTCAAGGAAGGGTAGCTCTCCCAAGATTTTTTTTAATTTAAAGATCTGGATCCTGACTCCAGTCACGTAATACCTCTGTACAAAACCCCCAACACCAAACCATCCTCTCCTCAGAGATCTCTAGCTTGATATGGCTTCTGAAGTGCTAGTAGCTCTCCCTGAATTTCTCTTCTATGAATTTGTCCAGTATCTCCATAAGCACTTCCTTCATCCCCTCTACTGCCTTTGCAAGGAATTCCTTGGCTCAGCAGCATGTTGGCTGAAGAACTACCTCCTGCTTATTTTGAGCTTGCTTTCGGGGTGTGTTGATTTGGCATAGCCTGGTGATTGGCTGCAGGGGTGGGGGGGCATGCACCTCAGGGGTAGCTTCTGTGAGAAGCTGCTAGAAGCTTCCACCATGTCTGACAGAGCCAATCTCTGCTGGCTCTGAAGATGGACATGCTGCTGGCCCAGTTAGAGAGGTTGGTAATGCCTCTGCAATAACGTATTTAAGAATAGAACCAGAACAGCACACACGCCGTTTTCTCCCGGGCTGGAGAGGTGCCAGGGCCGCTGCCATGCCAGCACAGCCCATGGCGAGCCCTGCCTGCCCAGCACCCCTGGCCAGCTGTGCTGCAGGCAGAAAGGCAGGGGCAGCTTCCCCTCCCGGTACCCCACGTGAAGAGAGGTGTTCAATAGCACCAGCACCATGGCAGCTGTCACTGCCCCTGCAAGGGTGGCAGGGCTGCCAGGCTGGCAGTGAAAGCATGGTGAGCAATTCCCTGACGTGCAACCTAGACAGGATCAACTTCTCAGCATTGCAGGATCCTGCAAGAACCTTTGAATCAGTGGAACTTGTTGACAATGGTATCTACAAGCAACAGCTTTTTTCTTGTCAAAGAAGAGGAGGAAGTGAGGACACATGAGGGAGAGCAACATGGTGACACCAAGGTCAGTGGAAAAGAAAGAGAGAGAGGAGGTGCTCCAAGCATTGGAGCTCAGATTCCTCTGCAAGCCATGGTGAGGACCGTGCTGAAACAAACTGTCCCCTGGTAATGCATGAAGTCCACAGCAGATGCAGAAATTCACTCATAGCCCGTGACAAAAGTACTCCTGCTGGAGCAGGTGGATGCTAGAGAAAGTTGCAGTCTAGTAGAAGACCTGAACAGAGAGAGAGAGAGCCCTTGCTTCCAATCTAGAGCAGCCTATCCTTCAAGGAATGCACCCCATGGACGAGTGACCCATGTCACAACAGTTTTGGGAAGACTGTTTGCCTGTGGGAGGGACCCCATGGCACAGCAGAGGAAAGACTCCTCTCCCTGACCAAACAGAAGAAGACCTTGAGTGACAAACTGACCAAAACTCCCATGCCCTATATCCCTGAAGGGTGGGAAGGACGGAAGGGCTAGAGGGAAAAGAGGTGTTCTAAGGGCTTATTTTACTTCCCATGATCTTCCTCTGACTCTGTTAATAATAAATATACTTTATACCTTTAAATTTAAACCCATTTTGCCCTTACAGTGCTTTTCTCCCAGTCCTTAACTCATGCACCCTTTGTTAATTCCCTTTTTTTTTTCTTCCCTTCTGTCTGCCCAACTTTAAATACAAGGGTAAGCAAATGACTCTTGTGGGTGCCTAGCGTTTGGCCAATGTCAAACCATGAAACTCCCTAGCTCGGATTATTGGAATAGATAGGGATGCAGCTTGATGGACATACAATTCAGTGTTAATTAGTTCTTTAGAAATAAATAATTAAATTCATACAAGCTCCTTCCCAAGACGCAGTATTGTCAGAATAAGGATGTGCTTGTCTCCACAGGGCATATTTCCATCTTAAATCCACCATTAATACTTCTTGAAGCAAAAGCTCCTTACTTGCCAATGCCTTGTCCAGCAGAAAGGTTCTCTCTACCATCTCCCTGTTCAGCCTTGAAATCAAAGAGCGTAACTTGGTCCATTTCAACATCATAGAAACAGATCTTGGAATCAATGTTCCCATCTGCCTACAAGAAAGGAAAACAAAGGGTGCTGGAGCATGCAGTCAAAAAGAAGAATTAGGTAAGTTTATCTCATATGCTTCATGCCCTCAGCTTTCTTTGTTGGTAATCACAGAGGTCATTCTTACGAAGAAATACCAGAAAATTCCTGGTTCTTTTTCTATTCCAACAAGCCAGCCTTGGATTTCTTTGAAATGCTACAAAGCAGCTTTTGTAACTAAAATATTCCTTTTCGGAATTGCTCCCAACACAGAACAAAGCATTAAGAGAGCTTAATTAATGCTGGGACATGACACTTCATTATATGACTTGATACACTGGCTGGACCAGGTAGGTTTATTTCTGAGAAGTGATTCTTGAGTCTTCAGTAATCTCGACCCATACCAGCATATGAACCAATGGACAGGTCCCAGACCGTGAGTGAAGAGCTGTGCCTCACCCTGCTGACAAGGATGCTGACTTTGCTGCCATTAGCATTGCACTTCACAGACAAAATGTTTCCATGGCCCGGGAGCAGCTTGGATAAACTCTTGCTGTTGCAGTGCACTTTTGCCTCTCTGTGGGAAGGAATAAACTTCAATTATATGGTGGTAAGCAACTGGCAATTTAACAAATTACGGGTAAGACTTTCAAAAGAAAACTATTTTGACTATATGACACAACTGCCCCAGACTCCCACCTCCTCTCCAGAGGATTGCTGCCACTGCCTCTCTTTCAAGACTAAGTTAACAGACACTCTTTCCTCAATGAATCAGCAAGAATAAATGTCAGTGCTTCTACAGGATTCCCAAAACATGGCTATACAGCAAGAACATCTGAACATAATTCTCAATTCAGAGGCCTGCTTTTCCTAGAGAAATAAGCTGAACAGTACCATGAATGTTGAATAGAGCCCATCACATAAAAGTTCTGTGTATGGAAAGCACACAGTGCAGCAGAAGTAAAGAAATGTCATTAGCGGGGCATATTAATATATTTTATTATCTCAAAAGGATTTTATTGCTGGTATAGATACAAACCCAGAAATCAGTCAGCAACAAAGACGACAAATCTCATGAAATGAAAGAATGCAGCAAAAAGTGACACCAATTTAGAGCTATAATACAATCTCTTGAAAAAAACATGTTTGACTCTATAAAAATAACATTTGTTTTCAGCCAATTATGGTGTCCTGAAATTAAAGTGTCATAATTTGAGAAAGGGTACTTTCAATACCAAATGCAAAAATTTATCATAGCATGCATGAGTGGACCTGTTTTTTCTCACTATCAAATATCATAATCCAATATTTATGCTAGTTACAACCTGCTCGAATCTAATAACCTTCAAACTGTCCCAGGTAAAACATGTGTGATCTCAACCCAAGTATTTTCCAGATGGCAACTAACTAGACTTTAGCATTCCTCTGGTGACAGCATGCAAAGAAGAACAGAATCTACTTCACTCTTCAGGTTTTTCAGCTTTTCAAAATTAGGTTTGTCATCAGCAGCTACATTTTCAAAATGAACGTCATGTCAGTATCTTTTTCACATTCGTCAGTATGAGAGTACAGCAACCTTTGAACAAAGTCAGGTACACTCCTTAACCTAAACAGGAGAAAGAACAGAGTCTCCACAGTTCTATGTTCACTTTTGCTATAGATTCATTGAAACAAGTTTGCTGATTTATGAGGAGATATAAGACCTGGCTTTATTTCAGCTCTTTTGAGATTCAAGTCTTGTTCAAGATCCAAAAGAAATGGGATATCCTTAGCTTGATCTTCCATAAATTCTCCACACACTTTTAAATGCACTCAAATATCCCTCATGGTATCCTCTTTTAAAAATAATAATCATCATCATCATCCTCATCAATCCATGACTTGCCTAATAATTCCATGGTTCCTCCCTTGCTTTGGAAATATGCCATCATTTCACACAGCTGCATGTATTGTCTCACGATTCAAAGGGACTGTTGCTTTTCATCAAATCAAAACCAGCTAAAGATTCCCCACAAAATACACACTTAACTATAAACAGATTATTTTAAAAGCCTTATTAATACCTGCGTGAGAGATCAAAGATTTTCAAGTGAGCCAGATCAGTTCCCACCGCCAGGAAATTCCCACAGACATCCAGGAGGCATGGATTCCCCTCTGCTTCAGAGAACACGAGCAGCTGTTTAACTGTGCCCTGGGGAGAAATGTGTAACACCAGGTTTGTGTGGCCACAGCCTCACTAGAAGGGACTTATTTTGTCACCAAGTTGCGTCACAAATTGCTGAACTTCTGTGTTAGATGAATCACACCAAGCAAATTGGAGAAACATAGACACACAAATGCAATCTGGGTTTCAGGTATGTACACAACCTCAAAAAAAGTCTAAATTTAAAGGCATCCTTCTGCAACAATTTCCTCTTTAGTAACACAACCTTTACCAAGTGAAAGACATACAGAAATATCAAGTCCCTGAAGGTCCTTAAGTACATAGCTGTAAAAACAAATACATTATATTTATGTGATGAATCACACCCATTTCAAAATATAATATTTGCTTCCTAAATAAAATTATGCAATTAGATAATTAGATTTCTCTTTTTGGTTCTCACAGACTAGCAGAGGCTGCCAAGGTTCACACAAAATGTGCAGTGATATTTTTCATTATCTTGTAAGAATATTCAGTACGATCATCTTCCTAAAAGTAAGATATGTATCTCAACCTGCATGCAATTTAGATCATCTTAAAGTCTGTAAATACTTATTAGTTACATTGCAGTAGTGCTCAGAGTGGCAGACTTTTTAAGGAACACAAAATGTCAAAGATCTTTCTGCTGAAATACTCAAAATATATTTTGAGTATTGTATTATGACAAGGAAGAGTTGATAGATTTAGGGAGATCATGGACATTACTTTTAAGCTCTAACACCAGTCTTTGAAAACAACAAGGCCTTTTTATCCCTTCATGGTTTTCTCAGGCCTTACCTGCCAAGTGCGGACCTGGATCCGATACGGCTCCACTGTGTATAGATTTTCTCCATGAACAGCCAGAACTGGAGAGTCACAAAGAAAGGAGCCTGGAACAATCACAACAAAGCCATCATTACAATAAATATGTTCTGTAAAAAGAAAGAAAAGTAACTTATAGCACACAATTTCCACTACCTTGCACCAAATCTCTTTTTTGATCTGTCAGCCACTATTGAATCCCAACTCCTGGGTGTTTTAGCCTTCTTCCATACTGCCACTACATTTAAAAGCTGGGGTTCTCATTATAAACAGGTGTTGGTACATTCTGTCCATGGAAACAATTGAGAAAGGAAGGGCAAAGAGTTGATACAGGGAGTGAGAGAAAGAAAAAAAAAAGTGCAGTGTGAGGTTCTGGTAAGAGAATTCACTTTTCCCTTCAGTGAACTGCTACTGAAGAGGGATAACAGAATTTGTCAGAACAGTGGTTCTGCAATAACTTCAGAAGTGGTGTAGACTGTTAGGACCTTGGTGGTAATAAAGCAATGATTCAGCATGGAAAAGTTATAAAATGCATCAGTAAATATAGACAAGGAGAAAACACTTAATGATTCTTAAAAGACAAATCCCAAGATTTAGGATGCAATTGATGAAATTCTACACCACTTATTTCTCAAGGCAGAAATATTTAGGGAGAATTAATCATTTAAAAACCTAATTTACTCTACCTGGCACTGTACAGAGCAATTTATGGAATAACTTCTCTTGAGAGCTGGGACAAAAGCCTCCTTACCAGTTCCTATGTGAGTGCTATGTAACCTTGATTACACTTCCTCTCAAGCAAACTGGAAAAGCATTCAATAGTCATTGCCAAAGGTTCTTGATCAAATCAATGGTGTACTTAAAAAAATATAAAAAGAAGTAGTTCTAGCCTCACACAAAGTTTTGTGCAAGGCCCTCTATAATGTAATTTAGCCACATCATATAAAAGCTTTCTCTAGCCCTGAGTTTTTCCAGTCTAGAAGAAGGTATCCTGGCCCATGACAGGGGGGTTGGAACAACATGTGCTTTAAAGTCCCTTCCAACCCAAACCGTTCTTTCATTCTATGCTTACAGTGCATCAGCTACCATGAATGAATAAATAACTTTGGAAGAAAAGAAGCATTCAGACTCTGACCAATGTTTTAAGTCCTACCTGCACTTCTGAAGGTATCTCCAGAGCACTCAAAGACAGCCACTTGCTTCCCATTCCAGAATACTACAGCATCCTAGAACAAACAAATAAAACACCAAATAAATATATACTTTTAGCTCCTTTTGGATTACTGCAGGAATTTATGCAGTAACATGGCAAGAACTCCCCTACAATAGCCACCAGTTACTAGTTCCTCTGGACATTGGGTTTGAAGGCTTTTAGCAGCCCAGAGGTTCTCTGGGTTCTGGTGAGCACCCTAGAGCATTTCTGAGTCCTGTTCTATCTTAGAAAAAAACCAGCTCCACTGCAGCACCATTGCTACTGTTACAATACCTTCATAACACACTGTGTTGAACATTTAAAAAAATACTTATCTTAAAGACTTAGGAAGTTTGATCTCGATAAACCTAACCAGGCAACTGATTAAGCAAATAAATAAGAACAAAAAACCCAAACCAATTAACCTGAGTAGCAAAGACGCCACTAGCATTCATATCAACACGAAGGCTGTGAGTGGTTCCTGTGCTGAAGATCGTCACATTGAAGAGGTTGGGAGACACCTGTACCACGGCCACCTGCTGATGAAAATGTGCCAACATGGCCTGCTCACTGAGGATCACCACAGAGCTGATGTTGTTCACTGCCAGCAGGTTTTTTCGGGAACCCCACTGTATATAATGGGAAAAGAAAAAACACACAATTTCATCTCTAGTCTTGAATTGTCACAGTAGTGTCCCAAGAGAAGTAACATGGGAAAAGACAGAATAAATATTTTTATACATATGCAAAGTCCTACTATGCAAATACAAACTATAGGGAATGACTGGGAAATATGACAGATTCAAACTATTATGCTTCTTATCCAGTGTACTGGTTTAAAAGACATGTATCTGCCAAGGAAGCCAGGAACCTTCCTGGAATGGAAAGATGGCCCCCTCCCTCCAAATTATTATAATTTCACAAATACAGGGCTTCCAGGAAAAAAAGATGGGAAAAGGAATAACAGTTCTTTTCTAGAAAATATATATCTATAAAACAGAACAAACAAAAAACAACAAAGAAAAAAAACATAAGTTTTTCCACCAGCCAAGCAATTTCCCCTTGGTTGTAGTTATGACCACAACCAGAGGGGGATGCCATTGGCCGAGGCAGAGGGTCTGCAGTGGCTCCCCCATGGCTCAGGGGATGTTCCAATGTGAGCCCTGAGCCTCCCCGGGGTTAATGTTGGCCTCAGGAAGACAACAAATGGGAAGCAATTCCTTCGAGAAAACCTAATCCTTAACATTATCCACCCCAAATTTTTTTTTTCCCATATCAACATGTTACATTGAACTTACACTTTTTAACATGCATTATCCTAATTACATACATACATACATGCAGATATGGATACAGGCACAATGTCATAGACAGTTCACCCCAAAACAAGGTCCTGTTGAGGTATATGTTATGTTTCTGTGCCACCTACTAAGTGCAACCATGCCCCTGAGCAAAGACAAGATGACAAATGGCTTTGTCTTTGCTCAAGACAGAATTCATCCAAATAGTCTTTCCTAACATACCTCTCATATGTACCACTGGAATCTTATCGCCACCTGCGGTACACAGGGGTTCAGACTGTGCAGGGCCAGCTCGCTTAGTGGAACCTCTGTGTTAATTAACCCTGTAGCCTTTGCTCAGTGCAGATCCCACTGCTTGAAGATCCTACCTCCTGTCATCTTCAATGTTCTTTTTAGTAGTCCATTGCACTGCTCAACTTCCCCAGCAGCTGGTGCATGGTAAGGAATGTGGTATGCCCACTAAATACCATGTTCTCTAGCCCAAGTGTTTAATAAAATGTTTTTGAAATAAGTCCCGTTCTCTGACCAATCCTCTCAGGGATACATGCCTCCAAAGGACCTGCTTTTCAAGGCCCAGGATGGTGTTCCAGGCAGTAGTGTGAGGCACAGTGTAGGTCTCCAACCATCCAGTAGTGGCTTCTACCATTGTGAGCATGTAGCTCTTGCCGTGGCAGGTTTGAGGCAGTGCGATGTCATCGTTCTGCCTCCCCACACTTATATTGGACCACCGCCTACCCTACCACAGGGGCTACACCTGCTCGGCCTGTTTGATGGCAGTGCACATTCCACTATCATGGATTACCTGGGAGATGCTGTCCACAGTTAGATCCACCTCTCAGTCTCATGCCCCCTTATAGGTGGCACCTCTGTCCTGACAGCCTGAGGCATCGAGGGCCCATCGAGCTAGGAACAGCTCTCCCTTGTATTGCGAGTCCAAATCTCTCAGTGACGCCTCGATTTTTGCAGCCTGATCGACCAGTTCATTTTCAGTCCTCCTTATTAGCTGACATTTGGGGACATGGGCATCCACACGACAGACTTTCACAGGTAGCTTCTCCACTCAAATGGCAACGTCTTGCCATTCTGCAGCAAGTCCAGACTGGTTTTCCTCCACACTGCCAGTCGGCCTTTTTCCACCTGTCCAGCCACCCCCACGGAGCATATACCAACGCCCAAAAGTCAGTGTAAAAGTAATTCTTTGGACAGCTCTCTCCTTCAGCAACGTCCAAGGCCAAATGGATGCTTTGAGTTGCACAACTGGCTTGATCTACCTTCTCCTTTGGTACCTTCTGTAACTTGTCACATGCAGCTCCATTTTCAGTGTGTTCCTACAATGTGACAGGAACCATTAGTGAAAAGAGCATAGCATGTTTCTTAGTTGGAAGTTGATTATACGGAGGAGTTTCCTCGGCTTACATCACCTGTTCCTGCTCTTCATCTGTCAGAACAAAATCCTCACCTTCAGGCCAATTCATAATTATTTCCAAGATCCCAGGGTGATCTGGGTTTCCAATAAAGGTCTGCTGTTAATCAAGGCAATCCACTTCATGTAGCATCGGTGGTGTGATGGGTAGAGGGAACCTTTCCTTTTAACATCCACCTCAGCACTGGCAGTCAGGGTACCAGAAGAAGTTGTGCCTCTGTGCCAATCACCTCTGAAGCAGCCTGAACTCCTTCACAGGCTGACAGGATCTCCTCTCTTGGGGTGTAGTTGGCTTTGGACCCTCTGTAACTTAAGCTCCAGAATCCCAGTGGCTGTCCCAGAGTCTTCCCCAGCACCTTCTGCCAAAGGCTCCAGCACAAGCCACTGTTCCCAGCTGCAAAGTAGAGCACGTTCTTCACCTCTGGTCCCATCCTGACTGGGCCAAGGGCTACTGCATGAGCGATCTCCTGCTTGATCTGGGCAAAGGCTTGTTACTGCTCAGGGCCCCAGTGGAACTCATTCTTCTTGAGGGTTACTAGGTAAAGAGGGCTCACAAACTGACTGTACCCCAGGATGTGAACTCTGCAGAAACCTATGCCACCTAGGAAAGCTTGTGTTTCCTTCTTGCTGGTTTCCTTCTTGCCGTGATCTTGTTGATGACCTTGGTGGGTATCTGGCGCCATCCGTCTTGCCACTTCACTCCTAGGAACTGGATCTCTCAGGCAGGTCCCTTGACCTTAGTCTTTTGGATGACAAAACCAGCTTTCAGGAGAATCTGGATGATCTTTTCTCCTTTTTCAAAGAATTCTGCTGCCTTTTTCCCCCCACATGATGATGTCATCAATGTATTGCAGATGTTCAGGAGTCTCATCCTTCTCCCGTGCAGCCTGGATCAGTCCATGGCAGATGGTGGGGCTGTGTGTCCACCCCTGGGGCAGTCAGTTCCAAGCATGCCGCACGCCCCTCTAGGTGAAAGCAAACTGAGGCCTGCCATCTGCTGCCAGAGGAACGAAGAAAAATGCATTGGCAATGTCAGGAGGGGCATACCACTTCGCTGCCTTGGACTCCAGCTTGTACTGGAGGTCCAGCATGTCCGGCACAGCAGTGCCCAGTGATGGTGTAACTTCATTCAAGCCACTATAGTCCACTGTCAATCTCCATTCCCCATCAGACTTCCACCACACAGGCCCAATGGACCAAAGGACAAGTGGGTTTTGCTGAACACTCCTTGGCTCTCCAGCTCATGGATCAATCTTGTGAATGGGGATCATGGCATCTTGATTTTTTTGGTACTGCTGGTGATGCACTGTTGAGGTGGCAATCAGTACTTGCTGTTCTTCTACCTTCAAAAGTCCTAACCACAGGAGGATTTTCTGAGTCCAGGCAAGGTGTTTAGCTGCTTAGTTCTTTCTGTCTCCACAGCAGCAATTCCAAAAGCCCATCAATGTCCTCTTGGGTCTTTAAAGTATCCATTCTTAATGTAGTCAATGCCCAGAATACATGGGGCATCTGGGTGCTTCTGCTAGTCCTTCCCAGTCAAGCTCACTTTAGCTTCCAACAACCTCAGCTCTTGAGAACCCCCTGTAACCCCAGAAATGGAGACTGTTTCTGACCCCACACATCCTGGTGCCATTAACATACACTGAGCACCAGTGTCAACTAAAGCCTTGTACTCCTGTGGGTTTGACATGCCAGGCCATCAGATCCACACAGTCCAGTAGACATGGTTGTCCCCTGGTGCCCCTACCTGGCTAGAGGCAGAACCCCTCTAATACTAGTTCTTGTGAATACATATGGGAGGTACCTTCCAGTGGGTTAGATACTTGCCTACAGGAAACTGGCACTGCACTCACTCTCACTGACTTCCCTTTTCCTTTCTCCTTCAGTTCTTGTCTTCAGGGTGCCAGCACACAGGTAGGTTTCCTGTCCCACCATCTCAAGTCTTCTCCATGGTTGAGTAGGAAATATCGTAAGTCAGTTTGTGGGGCATACCCGCTCTCTCTGTCTGGAGGGCATCTGGCTCTGACTTCAAGGGCTCTGGTTTGCACTGGTGCTACAGGTAAAGAGAGTCTCTCCCTGAGTTTTTTATTATCATCCTTGAGACTCTCGACCAATGTCTCTAGAGCAGAGATCTGGGTCCGCATCAGGCCTTGGACCCTACTCTCGTAATTCCTAAGTTTGCGTGCTACAGAGCCCATTGTCTCTTGGTTGCCCCTGAGATGCATTAAACTGGAGTATTCAGATGGCCCCTGACGTGCCAGAGTCCACCACATTTGCACTGCACACCTGACCTCCTTAGGGTCATTATCACGTGGTCCATTCCTTCCAAGAAGTATCTCCAACACTGCCATTTCTCTCAGGCATTGAATCCTTCCTCCATGGTCTTGAATAGCTTTTTATGATGGTGCTCCTGTAAACAAACCTCTCTTACATTTGCTAGAAGCCACTCCCAGAAAGAAAGGGGTCCTGACTCCCTCACGAATGCCTGCTCAATGGCCACACCCTGGGCCAAGGATCCCAAAAGCCTTGCTTTGGTACCATCAAGTTGCATTCCTGTATGCATAAGGTCCCAAACTTGAATCAACCAAGCCAAAAAAGCCTCACCCCCAATCATGTAATGTCTTTTCGCAGAGAAAGACTGCAGAGACTGTTAAGCAACAGGGACTCGGTGATGATCTCAGGCTCTTTTGCTCGCTTTGAGGGCCCTGGTTCTGCATCATCATTAGCTGGGCACACCAAATTGGTTTATCCTTCCTCACTGCAAAGGGCCAACTGCTGCTGCTGGGTGTGGCTGCCCCTGTGCTTTAGCTGGAACCTGGACATTTGTAACATCTGTTTGATCCACTACTGCACTATCCACCTTTCCCTCTGACTGCAGTGGTTCTGCTGGGCAGTGTCCCTGATCTCTGTGGCAGGTTTTGAGGCAGCTACACAAGGTAACCTCCCTCTGTCTCTGAATGGTGAATGGACCTCACTGAATAAAAACATAAAAAAGAATATGATATCTTTAACTTCTAAGGGAAATTTTAACTCTTCAGAAGCTGTTCTTGTAAGCCCAAAGAAGTGGGTGAAGAGTTGGGAGAAAACTCCCCCCCTGTGCTGCTTCCTCTCAATAGGTATCATTATTAAGGAATCCCCAAAGATAGAGATGTGATAGTTATATAGCCTTGTGTCCACATTTCAGAAGAAGTTTACAAGCACTGAATTCCTCACTTTATTGAACCATTCTACAAACAGGGTAACAGCCACAGTGGCCTTAGTTATAGGACCCATGTTTGAATAATGACCAGCAAACAGGAAAAACATAGCCATGATCATATGCCAACCAAATCAGGGTAGGCTAGACCATATAGTGCTGCCCAACAAGGTTTCTACATCCAGTACGCAGATGAGATACTCAAGATTTAGTATTCTCTTTTCACCCTTTTCTCTCAATGCCCTTGAGCCCCACATTGGTCACCAGTTAATGTCCTGGTTTAAAAGACATGTGTTTGCCAAGGAAGGCAGGAACCTTCCTGCAATGGAAAGCTGCCCCCCTCCCTCCAAATTATTATAACTTCCAAAATACAGAGCTTCCAAGAAAAAAATATGGGAAAAGGAATAACAGTTCTTTACTAGAAAAAAAAAAAAACAAACAAAACCGAACAAACAAAAAACCAATAAAAAGGCCCAATGACCAATTTCCCCTTCAGTGCAGTTACAGGGGCTGCAGGGAATTGCCTATTTCTGGACAGTGCTCCCCATGCTGTTACCTGGAAAAGGCTTGAATGCGAAAGCTGACACAATCACCTGTACCTATTAGATGTATGAGATACATATGGCACACTTTATTTCCTACATCCTGGATCTCTTGTTCTGAAGTTTGTTAATAAAACACTTAGATTCTCCATTTTCACAGCACTTCTGTTTTAACTTTGTAAGAAGGATAGTGTTAAAGACCCTCACTCTATACCAACACAGAGCAAGCAAACACTATTGCTTTTAAAATACTTTCCACTCTTATGAGAAAAAAGAATAATAGCAAATATAAAATTACTTTCTCTTGAAAGTCACCAGATATATTTGATTTTCTTTCCTTATAAAAAATAATGGGGATTGTTCTCACATATGAAGCACAGCAACAGAGTGATGTAAAGTATAACAGAAACACTCAAAAATTGAAAAAAACTAATTAATAAAACCCAACAACCAAAGATGTTGGAGAACCTAAAGCACAAGCTTTGCCTTTTATCAGAATGCTGGTGGCAAAAAAAACCTGTTCATTAATATAAAACTTTTAAAATTTAAATTTATGATTGTTACACTCAGCATTTCTCTTCTGTGCATATCAAAATGCTATTAGGCATAGAATGACCGTGTTTAACCTCACTGTGACAAATTATTTATTCCAAATAAATAAAAATGCTGCATCCCAATGTTTAACAAACAATATGTTAAAATATATAGCATTCCTTTCTAGATGGCACATCTCACCAAAGAATATTTGGTTGTAAATATATTTTAAAAACTACTGGTGAGATGAAACTTAACATTGAGAAAGTGACAAATAGAAAAAAAAATACTAATTAATAAAATAATTAATTTAGTCAGATTTTCTTGCCTTTTTAATAAATTTAAGAAAAATTGACATTCCTGATAATCCTTTTTTTCCCAGAAAATAATTTCAGGGAGCTGAATCCAAAGGTTTTGCCAGTGAACCATATGATGGAGAGACTAGCTACAAACAGGGAGTATTTCTACCCATTTCAATTTTAAAAGTTACTTGATTCTCAGGGGTTTTCCTCCTACTTCTGAAGGAGGACCAGCCTCTGGAACACACACTCATATGATAGATATCATGTTCATAGGTTTCACAAAGATGGTCAATTCATCTAAGGTTTGTGAAGTCCACTAACATTCCAGGAGGCTCTTTCCTTTTTTTACCTTTATCTGAGTGACATTTCCTTCAAGTTCTGTAGATGCCTGGAACTTCCACTTCTCCTTGCCCTCCAAAGCCCATGTGCTCTGATGAGATCTTGCTGCTTTCTTCCACATTGCTACTCTCCCCTTGCTAGTTCCAGCTGCCAAGATACCTGCCATTCACAAACATTTCATGTATTTCATCTTGGACTTCAGAAAAACACATCCACAATACACAATGTAACAGGCAGTGAACTCTGCTCCTTGGGTACAGAGGAGCCACTTTCTAGCAGCAGCATTTCTCTCCTCACTGCAAACCAACATCCTAGTTCTATACTGGAGAACTTTTCTGAAGAACCAATGGGAGAAGTTCCACATGGTAAAGTGCATCTTCTAAGCTACCAGACAAAGTGATGTTTTTAAATGCATCAGACAATTACTTCATTTTAATATTTTCTTAGAATATAGAAACTACTGAATATCCTGAGCTGGAAGAGTCGCCAAGGGTCATCCAATCGAGTTCCTGGCCCTGCACAGGACAGTCCCAGCAATCCAAATACATGCCTGAGACTGTTGTCCAAACACTTCTTTTACCTTGGGGTCATCTCCACTTCCTGTTCAGTGCCTGACCACCCTCTGGGGGGAGAAACTTTTGATATGCAACCCTCCCCTGGCTGGACACAGCTATGGCTGTTCCTTTGGGTCCTGTCACTGCTCACAAAAACCAGAGGTTGGATCCACCCCTCGTGAGGAAGCTGCTCCATGCGCCCCACAGTCTCCTCTAGGATGAACAAACAAGCGACCTCAGCCATTCCTCCAACGGCTGGTGTTTATTTTTAAATAGCTAGTTTTGTAGTCACTTTGTGCAACCAACCACTGAAAACCACTGCAGCAGATATCAGCTGTGCCCACACTAGCAAGCAAGGGGGTGCCCAGGAGCAGGTCATACACACGATACATGCATTGTGTTACCTTACCTGTTGTAAGGACCTGGCACACACACAATGTCACTAAGCTCTATTTTGCATTAGCTCTAGTGCAGGCTTGTAGGCTGAATGCCCAAAACACGCTGGAGTTCATTAGGTGTACTCCAGGGGTAGGTACTCTGTCAAAGGGAATCCAGCTCATATGCCCCAAGACAGCTCCAGTGAGTCCAAGTGTAGTTGAGTATCGAATTATTTCCCTGCACCTTTCAAGGCATATTTCCAATCCAAACTAAAATCTTCAACATCACATACTACCACTGAGATCCTCAGTCACAAGACAAACATACTGAAATAATTACAGGCCATGGAAGGCTGAGGTTTGACAAGGTTTAGCACCAGAGATCACAGCTGCCACATTATTTCTCACCTTTAGCACTGCAGTAAGATACACAGTTAATACATTCTCCCCCCTCAAAGCCAAACTGCATATCTAGGGAGAGCATATAGTTCTCATCTTGATCCAAGTCCCAGAACCTAAGGCACACAAAACAAGAGTGTTAACAATGCTTTTCTTTCAAGTGTCTTGCCAAACCCTGTCAATAGGATGCTGTACATGGCATTAACTTATTATTTCCACAACACCTAGATAATTTAATTTTTTAAATTAAATTGTCAGAAGCTGCCTGGGGAGTGTGAATTTCTTAACAATCTCCTTCCTTTTCCTTTGAGTTTTTAATCTGAAACATGTTTTGGGATATTCTCCTATGAAGAAAGAAGTCAGAAGCAAGTGCAGCTTTAAAAAAAATGAAAGAAGTGAGGGCCAGTTGCAATTTTCTTCCTCGCTAGTTATGCTTCTCCTCTATTTTAAGAATATTCCTGGGTTAGTCAGTAGTCCTTTGGATTCCAGATTTATTTTCTAGAACTAAATACTGCCATGAAGCTATTCCTTCTTGATACTTGGTCTTTATTGCATTCTCACAAAATGAACAAAAGATTCTGTTTGATAGTAGCAGACAGAGGTTCAATAAAGGGAAATACTGATATTAATGGAAAACTCCCACCCTCCCAAAAGGAGGAACAGGCAGAGCAGGTCCTAGTAAAGACAAGGAAGAAAAGATTGCAAAAAAGGTAAAACTACAGAACGCAGTAACATAACAGAAAAGCAACATACTTTGAAGGATTAGGGAAAGAAGTAATTGAAATATTTGTCTTATATTACAGTAAAATAAACATCCCGAAAAGTAAGCACTTTTTTTCTGGTTGCTGATGCCATGAGTATCCTAAGGATCAGAAAGTAACATTGGCAAAAACAGCAAAGGGGCTGTATTTTCATGCAAAACCCTCAACTGGCTTTATTTTCAGAATAAACCAGTAACAGCATTCAAGGAAGGAACAGAGTAGGTTGCACTGCCTGACAAAATAAAATACCTAGAGAGAAAGCAAGCCATAAATTAGTTTCTGTCCTTGAGAAAAAAAAAAATCATTTAATTTCTCCACTTATTTTTACAAACAAAATTAGGAAATGTTGGGAGTTTTTCATTATTGGTAAAAAAACCCCAACCAACATTTCAGTAAAATACTCAGTTCATTGCAGACTGTACCTGTTAGCTGGCCCTTCTCAGGGGCAGCCAGAACAACTTTCATTCTTACCTGATGACTGTCTCACCTAGTGCTGTAACAACCAGGCTATGGTCTACTAGAATCATGTCTGCAGAATGACCAGTCTTCCCACTCAACTTCACCTGTCAACCATAAGCAAATAAATCCATTTAGAGAAGGTCGGAGGAGCATGCTGAAGGACACCCAGCCTCTGAACTGCACAGTTTGGCTAAACAGTAAAAATATGAAAATAACTAGACCTATCTGTCAATTCAGACAGACATATTCAGACAGTGAATTCAGATGATTCTGACCATGATCACCATAAAATGCATCAAGACTGCCATGTATAAATTTAAGAAAAGAAACCCTGTAGTGGGTTAATTAAGTAGATAAGGAGAAGTATTTTACTGTTGCACTAGAACTTCTCTTAGAATTAAATAAAGATTCCTTTAAAATGTGACATTCCAGATCTTACTTCTAGTCAAACGTAAGTAATGATCAATAAGAAGTGGACACTCCTGTAATACACAAGTGTCCAGCGTTTTTCTGTCTTGGATAAAAAGAAAAAAAAAATCTTAGAAAAGTGAAGGTTTGGGGTCTACCCACAAGCAGCATTTTGTAATAGCACAGGGCAGGGTGTGAGACATCTTCTCTTTAATTTCCTCTTTTAATTTCTGGAGAGCCTCTGTCAGTCTTTCCACTGAGGAGACACGGGCCCGTAATGGGGTGGAGATAGTTTCTTCATGTATCTGGGGTTTGGTAACCAAATAGTCCATGTTTTGTTCTCCTTCTTTCCATGACATCACTCCCAATGAGTTGGCATATGACATCAGCACACTCTGTAGGAATTTCTGCTATTTGTTTCGCAAACACTGGATATTGTTTGGATTAGTAAGGAATTGCTCGTTATTTGAAAATATCATCTCCAGCACAGCTAATTCTCTCAGGTACTAGATACGTTGCTCCATAGTGTTCCACTTGTCTCAGTGCACTAAAAGGTCATCCTTCCAAGGAAAACCATTCTCTCACATTTGACAGGAGTTGCGTCCAGAGGCTGAGAGTTTCTGGTCCTTTCCCAATCCTTGCATCCCAGGACACGGATCCCAGTTGCAAAGTGTCACTACCATATAATTTCATATCATGGGCCACGATAGCCCAGCATCAGAGCACCCAGGTCACCAGGGGCTCACCTGATTGGAGTGAGAAATCTTTTTGCATGTCTCACAGCTCACTCAGGGATAGGGTTTGGGTGATTATCTCTGGCCCTGTCTCTTCCTCCTGTTGTGAGGGCCCTGCTTCCTTTTCATCACTCACTACATGAACTGATTTGGTCTTGGATTTCTTCTTCTGAATACAGGCAACGGCTCTTAGCACAGGTTGTTCTTGTAGGTAAGGTGCAGTTTGAATGGCCATAGTGCCTGTTGCTTTGCTTTCCTCCTCCTCCCTCTGAGGGTGCTGTATAAAAACAAGCAGTGTCCAATAAATAGTAGCCAGGGTCCAGTACATTCCATAACTTCACACCTCTCTGGAATTTCCACAGCACTTCTCTTTCAAACACTTTATCAGGGCTCTGCAGTTGTTCAGGGGTGAATTTCCAAACCAGGAGTAGAGCACTCTTTCAAAAGCTGGCCCATTTTCTCCCACATGCCACACTACTAATGACTATCCATCCCAGGACATGTTTCTGGACAACTTCTCTAGAAATCTCAGAACTAAATCTTAACATGGTGTATACCAGACAGAGGAAACCTAGTAGACATACCAAACAGACACTAGAACCACAGAGCTCCCTACCTAAAACACAAATGCTTAGATCAAAGTTATCTCCATCCTCTTGAGCCTTACCTTGGGCACCAATTAAACGTGGTGGCTTAACACCAGCAAAAAATTAAATGCCAAATAAGCTATGGCCCTTCTCCCACCCCTTCCTGTAAGGGAGGGAGATGTGCAGAGACTATGGATTGAGATAATTTACTGAAAGCAAAAAGCAATGGAACAAGAAACACAAAGGAACAGCAATATGAATTTAAAAAAATATCCAAAACCAGAAGGTGTTTCAGCCACAAAAAATTAGTTTTATGTGGCTGCTGAGACCAAAACCAAAATGGTGGATGCTCCCCATAGGTTGCGTCCACATGACTTCCCCAGGTTCCTGCATGCTGTCGCAAACAAAGGCAGTATGGCAAGAGGCTTCCTGCTCCTCCCAGGCCAAGACAACAAAAAACAATGGTAAACAGACCCTCCTGAAACTGGGTCATCCAAGACGGGTTGCACTGCAGCCCTGCTGGGCTCAGTTCCACGCGAGTGCCTGCACCATTGCTTCTACCGCTCCGCCATACTGGGGGGCGATCCTACAGGTTGCTGACACTTCCCTGAAATTCTGCTGCACTCCTTTTGGCCTGGCTTACTTAGCTGGAATGGGCTTGGCTGGACTGGGCTTGGCTGGGCACCTTCCCTGTCCTCTGCCTACAGTCTCCCCTTGGGGCCGCCATTCAGCATACGTCCGTTCCGTGTTCTGCTGCTTTCCTTTCAGCACCATATCCCACAGCTGCATCTCAGAGAAAATACAAGAGGGTGGATGGCAGGGGCAGAAGACAGAGTCTGCAGGGCTGATGCCAACAACCTTCCCATGAGAGAGAACAAGGCAGAATGATGCCCACTTAATGGGGTGTGTGTGTTTTCTCCCCGAAAACAGTGATGATATAGGTGGTATAGAATAAGTTAGCTGCACCTACATGGTGCTAAGCACCACCTACCTCTGCAACCAGGACAACTGGACTCTCCAATTTTTCTCTAATTCACTAAGAAACTGAAAGTAAGTGTAAAAGAATTAAGATAGGGTCAAAATGAAAAGAACTATGAAAAAACAGGAAGACAAGATGAAAACCATCTCTCCAAGTTCAGTACCACATCATTCTATTCCACTTTTAGATAAGCTCTTTTTGCTTCGTCATCAACACATTATCTGAGAAACAAATATGAGAGTTGATTCATTTGAAAGCAAAATAGTGATAATCAAAAAACAAAACCAAACAAACTTAAAAAGAATAAATATTGCAACTTTATCCTGTAGTATGACTCTTACCTTCATGAGCTCTTCTGCCTCTCCCTCGGGAGAAACTGCATGTAAGGACAACTGCAGAGTTTCTGTTATTACAAGTAAAACATCTCTTTCCTCTAGCAACAGGAGCTTTCGGACCAGACTGTCTGTAGACAATACCTGCCTTGTCTTCCCTTTCTCATTTACATAGTGCACAGAACCTGTAGCACAAATAAACAAGGTGCAGATTTTAGTTGACATCTTTTAGCTACAAAAGCCGAAGTTGATGCTTTCTACCTTAATAAAACATTCCTCAAGTGCTGAAAATGTAAAAATAACAAAAATTCTTTCATTACCTAGTTCCTCTCAGAATAGACAGTACAGTAGCTGACCAGAGCAATAAACCAAAACATATTTTTCCCCATTTAGAAAATCCAATGGGGAATACTTTAAATAATTTTAAACTGCAAATAAACTTTCTGTATGAATGATAGCGTCTGAAATCTTCAGCCTTAGAAAAAAATCTGTGAAAGAAGAATGGCAGCTAAGAATTGGTTCAATTTACAGCAGAGTTGAGAGGATGGAAAACTGTGGACCTGAAGTTCTTTATTGTTTAGGAAACACTGCACCACACACCAAATTCAGCTTTAATCCATAATTTGACTGGCAAATGGGACAGTGTTTTTCTAAAAACACTGACATCGGTGAGTAATGCACCCATTAACATTTCAAAAGCTATTATAATGTCATTAAGTTGTATAATCATAGAATCACAGAATCATTAAGGTTTGAAAAAACCTCTAAAATCATCAAGTCCAACCTTTGATCAAGGAGCACCACACCCAATAACCATACAATGAAGTGCCACATCTAGTCATTTTTGAACACTTCTTGGGATGACCACTCCACCACTGCCCTGGCAGCCCATTCCAATGCCTAACAACCCTTCCTTTGAAGAAATTCCTTTCTCCAGTCTGTTCTCTCCTAGCACAACTTGAGGCCGTTTCCCCTTGCTCCTTGCCCCCTGGGAGCAGAGCCCAAACCCCCACCTGTCTGAAGCCTCCTTTGAGGGAGTTGTGCAGAGCCAGGTCCACCCAGAGCCTCCTTTTCTCCAAGCTGATCCCCCTTATCTCCCTCAGCTGCTCCTCAGCAGACTTGTGCTCCAGATCCTATCCCAGCTCTGTTCCCTTCTCTGGACACACTCTAGCCCCTTAAGATCTTTCTTGTCATGAGGGGCCCAGAATACAGGTGCTTCAGCAGCATTCAGCACAGGGGCTGGTCTCTGTGCTGGGCCTGTGGCCACGCTATGGCTGATCCCAGCCAGGTGCCATTGACCTTCCTGCACAGCTGGGCTCAGGTTCAGCTGCTGTCACTAGTACCCCAAGGGCCTTTCCTGCTGGGCACTTTCCAGCCACTCTCCCCCAAGCCTGGAACACTCTGTGGGGCTGCTGTCACACAAGTGCAGCACGTGGCACTTTGCCTTATTGAATCTCATACAGTTGGCATTGGTCCACTGCGTGCACGGGTTTAGGGAGCAAAACCCCCAACATGCAGTACAGTTGTTTGCAAGTGGTACTACAAAAATCACCCAAACCAATGTCATTAAAATCTGACAGATCACAAGCCACATACACATAATTTCTTAGCAAATCACAGTACTATATAAGGGCAACATTTTACACCACCGCAAATCAAAAAAACCTATTAAATTAAATAGCATCTTCCCCCAAAAGCTTAAGTAGAAAACACAAGTGTATAAGAATGAACATTAAGAATCCACACTAAAATGTTAGAGATATGATCTGATTAAAAAGAATGTTTAAATTTCCAGTTTTAAAATTAATCTCTTTTTAACTCTCTTGCCACGAGCAGGGACAACTCCCACTAGTCCAGGGTGCTCAAAGCCCTGTCCAGCCTGGCCTTGAACACTTCCAGAGACCCAGGGGCAGCCACAGCTTCTCTGGGCACCCTGTGCCAGGGCCCCACCACCCTCCCAGGGAACAATTCCTTCCCAATATCCCATCCAACCATGTCCTCTGACAGTGGGAAGCCATTCCCTTGTCCTGTCCCTTCAGGCCCTCCAAAGTCCCTCTCCAGCTCTCCTGGAGCCCCCTTAGGCACTGCAAGGGGCTCTGAGGTTTCCCTGGAGCCTTCTCTTCCCCAGGTGAACACCCCCAGCACTCCCAGGTTGGCTCCAGAGCAGAGGAGCTCCAGTTCATGAAGCTTCTCCATGGCCTCCTCCGGACTCATTCCAACAGCTCATTCCATGTCATTCCTGTGTTGATAATCCCAGAGCTGGAGGCAGCTCTGCAGGTGGGGTCTCACCTGATTGGGGCTGAGGTGCAAAATCCCCTCCTCCCCTGCTGCCCATACTGTGGGATCAGCCCAGCACACAGGGAATTTCTGGGTGCCAGCACACACAGCTGGGGCATGTCCTGCTTTCACTCACCAGCACCCCCAAGTCCTTCTCAGGACTTTTGGGAGTGACAGCAGATCACTACTAGATTAAGAACTGAGTCCAATACATATGCTCAAAGCAACTCAAGCAATGAGGCTGCTCACAAGGAACAGTCAGACAGTATCATTTGATTGAAATTTGAGAAGTATGACAAGGAGGCTGTCTTGGGGTGACTTTATAATACTGTATCCCCTACCTGCTTTATGCCCAGACACGGGTTCTGTAATTTTTAGCTAGGTCCGAGAGAGGGGGAGAAGCCGGGGGAGTTCTTTTGGCATTTCGTGTTCAAACACAGATTCTCCCCGAGTCTTTCTCAGGAGAGAAGAGTTAAATTATTTTGCTTGCAGCTAGCTTCTTTTGTTAGCTGAGTCAGTAAGTTTTTCCCGGGACTGTGGCTTCTTCTTCTGGAACTGTTCAGCTTTGCTCCAGTCCAAAAAACTCAGACCATTGCGGGAGCCCCACGCCGCGGCCCGGTGGGGGGAGGCTGCAGAGACAGCCGGCTGCAGGCTCCGGGAGAGGCCAAGCAGGACTCTAAAACCTACCAGCTTTCTCGGCAGCGACAAGGTTTTAGTAGCGAACATTATTCATTCTTGTTCCCGTGCTTGCGTGCACTCTGTGTGTTAAATAAATAATTTTTTTCCCTTTTCTCCAAGAAATTCCTTTCGTTTGATGGGAAGAGGGCGTGCAGCAAACCTGCCTTTTTTTCAGAGGAGGGGACGCCCCTTTCAGGACGTTTCCTCCTATCTTGTCTCAAGCAGAGGCCCGAGCCAGGGCAGCCCCCGCAGGACACCCAGCCTGTCCCTAGATGGGGCTCTGCACCATCACAACAGCGCCTTCCAAGGTGAGGACGGCGCGGGCACCGCTCCTCAAAGCTTCTCTCCTTGTATCTTTACGAAGCACCTTGTGTCCATTTTCCATTTAAATGGTACCCTTCTAGTAAAGAGGCTTGAGTTCGCACATTAAAAGAAGATACACTGCAAACCAACCACGCAGCTGGCCCACGCTCCTCCTGCAAACTGTACTGGGGTAAATGAGGGGTGTCAATTTTGGTACAACGCTGAATCAAATTGTAACGGAGCTGCAGAACCAGCATAACTGAAACGTTTTCAGAACAGTTAACATTTGAATCAGCAGGATGACTCGAATCACCTACCAGAAACACCCATTATGCAACTTCTCACACACATTCTGGCTTCAGTTCAGAGAGAGCAAATTACAGAGAGATGGCATCTCAAAAAAATTTGGGGTGGGAAGAAATTTAGCTTAGACCAAGCTAGTTCGCAGAAGACTAAAAAGGATAGGAAAAGATAGGGAAGAGTAAAAAGCAAAGAAGAAGAAAATGCAGAGAAGAATCTACATTAGGCAGCAAACTAACAAAACAGATTCTCAGACTTTTTTTGTTCTGTAAGACTGAAGCATCATTTCAAAGCATGAGAAAAAAAGTGAAAAGAAAATTGAGAATTTAAGACATATGTTTTAGCAGAATTTGCCTATTTATAGAACAAAGAACCCACAACACATGCATAATTTTGAAGCTTCACACAAAAGCTAATTTTATCTACACTTGTGTGTTAGAGATTGTTTTCCTCATACTCACTTCTTCAGGAACCTCACTAACCCAGTACCTCTGGTGACCTTGTGAACAAGACCACCCTGAATATTATAAGATTTCAGTAGTTTTAGTCATTTCTTACCAAACATTCTACAACTCCTACAGAATACTCTACCCTATTGAATATATGAATATGAGGGATGTATGTATGCACCAAAGGTGTCAGATATATGAAAACAAGACTATCATGCACTGACCTATTTTGAAGCTCTAAGGAAACAACTTCCCAGCCAAATGGAAAAGTGGTTTTGCTCTTACCATCTGTCAAAGCGATAAAGAAGGAGAATCCTTCCTGGACTGCTGTTTTCAGAGGCGGTCCTATTCCAGTTTTCTTCCAGTTAAACATATCCAAGGCTTTCTCATCACCACTCACAGCTGCTTTTGCCAGCTGTACAAAGTCCCTGCAAAGAGAGATACCTCATTCCCAATTCTTTTCATAACTGTAGTTTCAGTCTCAAAGAATAGATAAGCAGTTAATAAAGCATATTGTATAAAGAGAACAAAGATGTTTCATACTCTGATTGTAAAAGGGGCAAACTCAAAAAGATACAAAACAAAATTTCAAGATTAGTTTTCATTTGCATTGTTTCACCTTTTTTTTCAAAATGCATCACTATTTTTTCAGAGATGTGAAACAGAAAAGCCCAGACAAGGAAAACTCCTATTTTTCACTACAGCTGCTTCCTATTTCTTGCTTGGACAGGAAAGAAATAATAATCTTTAAGAATTTACTTTTAATTTAATTATTTTTGACAATGACATAATGATAATTGTGTTTCCAGTGTGTTTATGGCATTCCACAATCAGCAATATTGCTAATTAGAAGAACCACAAGACAGAAGAGTCAACAGCAACGGACAGAAGATGTGGAGAAGAGAAAGAAGTTATGCACACAGAGCCAGCTACCAGAGTGGGAAAAGAGCTTGGAAATATAGTGCAGTTAGGAAAAGAACGTTTTTTAATATATTTTAAAATAGTTCATTTGTGGGTAGGACTTTGTTTCTGTGGAACAAGACAAAGACTTGGTCTAGCAGAGCTCTGATGGGGCCAATACTCACTCGCTAGGAGAGGGTGGCCGAAAGACACAGTGCCACAAGCATTTCCCATACTCCTGCTTAAGCAGGGCAGGACCCTGTGCTCTGCCCCGATGGTCCATTTTCCACAGACACAAGACACCGTGCTAGAAAACGACAAGTTAATTCATTACCCTTTGCACATAGATGAGAATTCAGACTCAAGATAATCACTGCACATAAAAATAAATGTTTTATTGACAGAGCAACACCCTTCCTTTTGTTTAGTTGACACATACAATTAATTATACCCACTTAAAAGTAAGCCACAGGGAATCAAAGTTATCTTTAACATTAAATTATTTGCTCCTTTAAAATCAAATTATCTAAAAAAAGCTTGTTGGTCCTATCCTCTTTTAGTCAAATCACACTGCCACAGCAATTACATGGAACAGTCTTGGTTTTCTTCTGCAAGTAGCAGATGTAAATATTTGTCTTGATAACATCCTTTCCACATTTTTTCTTGCAAGTTGTCTGATAGCTTATTTTTTAGCAATTGAAATAAAGAATAGCAGAGCATATGCATCCCTCAGTAAATGCATATAAAACTGACGTAGATGAGCATGGGTATATGATTAGACATGTAAAGTCACAGGGTGCAGAAAGACTAAGGGCAGGATTTTTTCATTTCTGGAGCTTTCCTCCTCTTTCGGAGCAGACATTCAAGAGCTTACTTTTAGAAAAATCAAGAACTTACTTTTAGAAAAATAATCTAGTAAATAGAAAAATCATAGATGCTAAAGAAAGGAAGTCTGGTTAGCTAATTAACTCAACAGTGGTCAACACAGGCCAGCCCTGAGCCTGGCACAGGTGCTGACATAACTCCCGCCCTGCAGTGCCAGCTCAGGAGCAATAAACCCTGGTGACTGGAAAGAATGGAGACAAATTCCAACAAACTGACTTACAGTATATCCTCATAGTTGGAATGCTAAGATGATTATTTATTGTTGTTGTTATGCTAGTGCTTATGAAACCAAATTGCATTTAGGAACCTTCCATGTATGCACTACACAAAAAAACCCAGGAACAATTTTCAATATCAAGTACAATCTCATTTTATTTCATTAAGATAGACAACCACAAAGTGGTATTAGAATTTGCTCTATTTTTATTTATTGTTTTCAATGAAGTATCATCCTTTTCCTGGAAGTGAAAGACTGGTAGCAGTGGTCACTTATTCTTCACAATTCTAACTGAAGATGCCACACAAGATGCAGCTGAGGCCTTCCAAAGTAACATTTTCTTCTGTTTTTCCTAAGAGTCAAAGTTCTAACTTCTTTTCAACAGTAAGATGGCAATAGTTATACCATCCAAAACTGTTTATTAAGTGCTATGTGTCTTGCAGCTTAAAGAATGCCACTCAGCTGTGCAACTGTGACACTGCTGTACTCCTGTCCCAAGAGGACACTTGCAGTTCATAAAATGTTTGCTAGTTACCGCTGAAAATCACAGGATCCTATGAACCAACCTTGTTGGTTCCTCCTCTCCCTCTTCCATCATTTATATGCCACCAATTTCCAAGGATCCCAACTAAAACAACCTGCACCATTTAAGCTGGAGGAAAAGCCTGCAGCCTTCTAAAGCTGCTGACCTTTGTTCCACCTCCTTCTAGATATTCCACCCCATATCCAGATAACCTACTTGCACAATCTCAATTCTTAGTTTGGAGCACATGAGATTGGAAACAAAAAAAGACTCACAACCTCTCCTAAGTCATACTGGAAAGTATGCAGAACTCATCTGTTTTCAAATTATATTTTTAAAGTACACAGAACATTGACCTTATCATCTATCTAAATGTCCTTACCAAATGGAGATATTCTTTGATTCTATCCTATAACTTCCCAATAATTTTTAAAAACCCAAAGCTTTAGCTTTAGTTATTTGGTATGAAAGCAATTTGCTTTACAAATAGGCTTTCATTATAGAAAGCACCTAGATCCTCTGTGTGATCAAAACGTAGAAATCATTCATGTTATTTTTACTTAAAACAAAGTAAAAGCTTCTGATTTTTACAGTATTCTATTCCAACTTTATGCAGTTATTTTCAAATAATTTTCTTGCATTTCAGGATGCACAATGACAGAAATCCTAGTGAAGACAGAATCATAGAATTTGCTCAGTTGGAAGTGACTCACACAGATCATCAAGCCCAACTCCTGGCCTGCACAGACAACCCAACAATCCCACCCTGTGCCTGAGTGCTTGTCCAAAGGCTCCTGGAGCTCTAGAAGCCTTGCAGCTCTGAGCATTCCCTGGGGAGCTTTCCAGTGTCCAACCAGCCTCTGGGTGAAACAGAAATTTAATCAGGATCCAAATATTTATCTTCTTTCTCAAGAATTTCCACTAATAATAAGCAGAACATGATCATGGCAGCACTCACCTAATGGAAGTTTCCTAAAAATAAACCCTCATGGGAAAAATATTAAAAATAAATGTATAAACTATTGGATAATATGTAGAAAATGAAGTATATCTGTGCTGCACCTCAGCCCATAGCATAGTGACACTGGTTTGAAATCAATTTGAAAAGTATTTTGTTCGTAAATGTAAGCTCTGTCTTTATCAATGTATTGTATCATGATTAAGGCCTCAGCTACACTGAGACGTGTCCATCTTTTGCCTGGGCAGAACTTTCTCTTTTTATATCTTATCATAAAGAAGATGATAAATCTTTTTACTCAATTTTGAATTTCTGCATTTCTGTCAAATGCAGCAGCAGAACTTTACAAACAATGAATTAAAATAATTTTTTCTTCCCAATAAGAATATTGGGAATTCTAACATATAGGTAAGAGCAGAACTGAAATTCTTGGGCAAGCTCAAGTTTGAATCGGGGAAAATATAGGAAAAAAAACATTTTTTTCTTCATTGGTTGACTCAGGAACTGGCAAAATCAGAATCTTCTATGAATACTTAATCCTGAATATTCAATAGCTACTTTCTTACTTCACTATTTAAAAGGGCAACCAGCTCATCAAGAAATAGAGTGTCACATTTCCCAGTCAATTTGACACAATTTTAAGGCATTCATAAAACAAGAAAAAGAGAGATTAGGATGGGTTTCCTGTGAGCACTGCTTTGCACTCAGTATGGATGAATATGTTGTAGCTGGAATTTGTTTCTCAACAGCTGTTCTTGAGTCTGCCCTAAAAGCTATGCATGGACAGGAGCAAAAAAATTCAAATGGTCTATACCTCAATTACTCCATCCATGAAATAGCCTTAAACCTTCATCAACGCTCAGCACTCACTGAGATCCAACACAATTTTATTTAAAGAAAAATTATAGAACAAAAATTCTTTAATTGTAGAACAATATTGTAGGAAAAATTAAAATACTAAGACTTTATTTTATTCTGCAACAGTTTTAATTTGTACCTAAGGAAAGGAAATTTCTCTCCCACACAACTCTTCCTCCCCCATGGATCTCCTTTCCATGATCAGTTCCTATTACAGAGCTTCCAAGACTGTGTTCCACATCGAACCCACATCGCATTTCAGCTACTCACCCCATCCCCAGACACAAGGCAGGTACCACTTGTACTCCAGCTCAGGACTGTGATTTTGGCACTGTGATTTGGGGGTACAGTGTGCTGCTCCTTGTCTTGCTTGTTCAGTATCAGAACTCCTCCTGTCTCCCATCCTGATGCCAGAATGGGTCTGGAAGGGTGCCAGGCAAGTAATGTGACCTGAAAGCTTCTCTCAACATGGGAATCAGGCACATGTTCTCCCTGCAAACAGAAATCAGTGTGAGCTCAGTCCAGTGGCAACTCAGCAACCAAACCTTCCAATTCACAAGCTTTCTCTCCCTATAAAGGATATAACAAGGCTTCAAGCACATTTCAAAGTAAAAAAAAATTCCAGCTATTGAAAAAGAACAAAGCACATCACTAAGGACATAGAATACCTAATGCTTCAACAGCTCTTAAAGACAGATCCTCCTTTAGGCATGGTTCACAAGAATATTTCATGTGAATCATTTAACCTCTATAAGTATTTTTCCATTTTTTAAACTTGGATAACAATTTTTCAGAATACACTTTGAAAAGTGTACATTTTATAGGCTATCGTATTAAGAGACTTACATGTTTCAGAAAGTCTGCTGCAGACTTAGATATCTTTTAATGCTACTTCTCTAAAATTATGCAAACCAAAGTCTTACATAAGGCTCTCATGTAAAAGTTAGAGTATGCAAAAGAAATATCTGTCTGCAGGCAGAAAATCAGTCCAGCCTTGAGGTGGTAGAGTGATTTGTTCAATTTCCATTTCTTAGTATGTTCTATTCACTTAAGAGTTAAAAAGCAGCAGCAGCATCTGTTCGTTTACATACAAGCCTGAAATTCTCACACTATGAGAAGAAAAAAGCAAATCAGCAATCATCACAAACAAGACTTATAGACTGTAAACATCAAATTTCAAAGGAAAGATCAATTTAATTTATGAAGATCTTTTTAAAAATACATATAATGAGTGGCTGATGAATCTGCCATGTTCTGTATAGCACACGACATAGTAATTAAAACTCAGAGATATTTCAGGAGGATAAGTAAGCCTGCAAAAACAGAGATCAAAAATGTGAAGTTTTAAATTAGAATAATGATAAAGGTTGCTGAGAGAAGCTGTGTGACTTCTCACACATCTCACATCTCTGGAAGTGTTCAAGGCCAGGCTGGATGGGGCTTGGAGCAACTTGGTCTATGGAAGGTGTCCCTGTGCACAGCAAGTGGCTGGGACAAGATGATCCTAAAGGTCCCTTCCAATCCAAACCATCCTGAAATTCTGTGACTTTATATCTAGAGAAAAAGCAAAGTTGTTGATTTTTCACCTGTTCCAGGTAGATATCCACACAGCCCCCACCTGCTGTGCTGATGGAAGCAACTGCCAGGAGTGGATGAAGTGGGTGCCATGCTATATGGGAAGGGGAGGCAACAGAATCAGGAGCATCTGTTCGATGATCCACGTACACAGCCATAAAAACAGGAGCTGACTCAGGCTGCACACCTGTACAAGAGATAAAAATATTTCTCTCAGGTTTGCTTATGCAGATAATACATATACACTACATATATGCTATATTATACAAAATTTATGTACTATACGTAATGACATATATATGTGTTAAAACAAGGGCGAAAATAAAACTACAGCATCATCTTGTTGCATATACTACACAGACATGAGAATATCAGAGTGGCATTTAAAAATAAAAGGAGAAACACTGAGCCTCACACTCTGTAGATTCACAGTGTGCATAAGCCAGTACCAAGTCTCTCACCAGTGGCTTGCGCTGGTCTGCTTCAAACGACTCTGAAATAACTCAGTATTTACCAGAAAGCTACTTCCAGTAGCTTCATATCCAAAGATGTTAATTAATGTACAGACTGAACTCTTTTATGTTGTTAAGTCTCATGTCTCAGCTTTCAAAGTAAATTTCAACAGTTGTCACCACTTTGGAGCTTGTACTGTTGAAATCACACTATCTGCTATTTATATTGGAACTGTTACCAACATTTGAATGAAAAAAGTAAGTGCTGATGTTGCACAGAAAAGAACATGAGAACAAAACCCTTTTCAGTGTTGTGGGTCAGAAATCGAGGGCGTCGCTAATAATTTGTAATAATTTATACCCAGAAATGGTCTTTGGATTTGTGTCGTGGGATCCTGTCAGCTCAGTTTCAAAACAAAAACAGCTGGAGCAAAACACCTCAAATTCCTACCAAATAATCAGAGAGTCATAGAGTTCAGTGGGTCAACTGGCCCATCTCCCTGCTCAAGCAGTGTCTTCCCAGAGCACATAGGATAGGATTGTGTCCAGACAATTCTGCATATCCCCAATGAGGGAGACTTCTGAATCCTCTCTGGAGCATTCAGTGCCTATTCAGTGCTTAATCACCCACACAGTAAAGAAGTTCTGCCTCATATTTAGATTAAACTTCCCGTGTTCCAGTTTCTGCCCATTGCCTCTAGTGCCATTGCTGAGCCCCATGGAGCACAGCCTGGTCCATTCTCCTGAGCCTTTCCTGCAGACACTGACAGACAGGGATGAGGTCCCCTCTCAGCTGTCTCTTCTCAAGGCTCAACAGGCCCAGCTCCCAGAACTCGACACAGTGCTCCAGATGTGCTTCCCCCGGGCTAAACAGAGGGGCAGGATCCCCTCCCCAGCCCACTAACAATGCCTTTCCTCACACACCCCAGCCTCCACCATCTTGGCCCCAGGGCACACAGCTGGTCAAGGACAGCTGGTGACACCCAGGTCCTTCTCCACAGGGATGCTGCCTAGCAGGGCAGCCCCCAACCTGGACTGGTCCCCAGGTACAAACCCTGCCAAGACCCAGTGAAAAACAAAACAAGACCTCCAGAAAACAACACAAACAAACAAATATACACACAGAAAAGCCCCCAAGCATGAAACATTTAAAAGACTGCTGTGACATTTAAGGGGAAGAGATGTTTTCTTCTGCACAGGTAAGCCATGAGTTCAGAATCCACAGGCACACACATGCACAGCAGTGAGACTTGCCTAAGCCACCAGCACGTAAAATGGGCATCAACAGACTCTTACGGTCTCTCTTCTTTAAATCTTTTGTCAGTGCCTCAAATAACTAATTTGCTGGGCGCTTAATTTAGAAAGGTGGGTAACTCAGTTCAGTAAACTGGGAGTCCTGTATCTTGCCTCTGACACATACAAGGAACAACATCAACTACTGGATATGAGAGCAGACAAGAGCAGTCACCCTAAGGACAAACCATTTCATCTTCCAACAAGATCCACTCATTTTTATCTGTACAATCCTTCAAAATCCTCAGCGTTCCCAAAGTGGCATTGCATGGGTCCAGTTTTATCACCACTCAAAAAAACCCAACAAACCATTCAAATAAAATTTGGAGTGTTTTTTGTCTTGATTTCATGTATTTTAAAAGTTTTCTTACATCTCCAGTACTGTTCCAGAATTCTGTGCCCATACTACTGCTTTACTCCTTATTTTATCTGTTTCATTTTCCTCTAAGAGAGGAAGGATTTAGTCCATATTTGACTATGAGCTTTAGATGGCTCAAAATTTGAAATAATAAAGAATTTCCCTTCAGATTAAAATAAAAATGTAAGATGCCTAAATGAAAACAAAGCTACATTTCATATGAAATACCAGTTTTATCACACAAGCCATACAGCTGTAATGTCTTCTCTATAGCCACCATTTTCTACTTTTAGTTGTTCCTTGCAGCCGTAGTTATCAGTATTAGTTATTATTATTCAGGTATTTCAGTCCCCTTCAATGACAGAAATAAGTTTATCAAGCTTCCAAATTGCATCTCTTGTTCAATTCATTAATTTAACTTTTGGAATTAATAGACAGCAAGAAAAAATTTTCAACCAAAACTGTGTATATTTAGACTTTAGTAACACAAGACTCAGTGATACTGTTGTGTAAATTATGGACAACCCCAAATATAAAATACTCTACACCATCACAGTAACTACACAGAGTTGTGCAGCAGATTGCTACACACAAATAAATAAATGGCTTACATAAGTGGATTACTCAGTAGTGTAAAAATAATTGAACCAATATTCATTTTCTTGCTGTGATCTTGGGAATTCATTACTCACATGATTACTGCTAGCTCATGTATTTACATTGCAGGTTTGACAGCTGCCTCTTCAAAAAAGTCTTCAAAGAAAGAAAAATAAAACCAAGTAACACTGCCTCTACAAACTATTTTGGCATGTTCTATTTTTCCAAGGCTTCAAAAAAATAAAATTTCTGAAAAAGTTAACCATTTTGTATTTTGGAATAGAACATGACCAAGCCCCCATACTTGATCTCAAAGATCGAATTAGGTACATCTGACAGACACTTTTGAAACAGCCCACAGGCAATTCTTAAAAATGGTTAGACCTCATGGAATCGCAGCATGGTTTGGAAGGGACCTTAAGCTCATCCAATTCCACCCTCTGCCACAGGCAGAGACTCCTCCCACTGTCCCAGGCTGCTCCAAGCCCTGTCCAACCTGGCCTTGGACACTTCCAGGGATCTGGGGGCAGCCACAGCTTCTGTGGGCAACTGGAGTTCTGTGCCAGGGCCTCAGCACCCTCACAATAAAACTTTTCTTCATTATGCCTAAACTAAAGCTAAAGCTAACATGTGCCAGTTTAAACCATTAGCCCTCCATCCTGTCTGTATCCATCTTTCTTACAAGATCCCATAAAGTTCTTTTTAAGACAACTTCCTTGTCCAACCATCCAGAAGCCACCCTGACCATCACTCTTTCACCACCTGAGCTGGGACTGAGGCCCCTGCACAGCTACACCTCCACACCTACACAGACAGACCAGCTTTCCTTACCAGCTCAACCATAGGTTTCCCATAGCAGTCCCAGATGTCTGGATCATTAAAATAATTTCATTTTGGTGCAATAACAAAATTACAGCTCGACCTGGTATCTCCAAGGAGGAATGTTAAACAAAGAAACCCACAGGCTTTTTTTTACACCCTTTCAGTCTAAGGGTGGGGGGATTCTGGGGGTTGTCAGCTGCTGCTGAGTGCCCTCACCTGGCTGGGCCACAGGCCGCCATGCCCCGTGTTATGCAGAGAGTCAGCAGTTCACAGCCTCTTGCTCTGGCCACCCAATGCTCAACCTTGGGTTGCACTGCAACTGCACCCCAAGCTCCCAGCACTGGCACTCAATGGATTCCTAAAATACTAGAAGGCCACAATGAGGTGCTCACAGAGCCTTCTCTTCTGCAGGCTAAATACCCACAGCTCTCCAGCCTGTCTCCAGAGAAGAAGGGCTACAGACTCTGGAGCATCTCCGTGGCCTCCTCTGGACTCTGTCCACCAGCTCTATGTCCTTCCTACGCTGGAGCTCCACATGAAGAACTCACCTGAGCGGGGCAGAGGAGCAGAATTCCCCCCTTCCCTGCTGCCTACGCTGTGGCGATGAGCCCAGGACATGGGGGTATCTGGGCTGCCAGTGTGCATTGCCAGGTCATTTCCAGTCTTTTACACACCAGTACCCCAAATCCTTCTCCTCAGGACTGCTCTCAATCTGTTCATCCTTCAGACTATACTGGTAATGGAGTTTGCGCCAACCCAATGCAGAACTTTGCACGTGGCCTTGTATGAACTTCATGAGGTTCACAGAGATAAACACTACAGACAACATTAACAACTGCAAATGACAGCAGTGAGCCAGAACAAGGGCACATATTTCACAAAATAATATCAGGAAAAAAATATATGCTATTCTGTCTTTGGGGACAATACTTTAAAAGCTGCTTTTATGTTCTGTCACATGTTACAGAACATTTAATCGAGGCTGATAGCAACTTGGTTTGCTGTACCTGTGGAGCTGTGGACTCATCAGCCCCCAGACACCACACACATGGTGAAAGGGGTCTCTGTCCAAGCTGCCTTAACAAGACTCTCCGGCAAGGCTCAAGTTACCAAAGCAAAGGCAAAGGTCTTTCCTTTAACCTCTACCTATGAAAAATACTGGTTTTAAAATCTGAAATTGTTTAAAAGAGCCAGCCCCAGAAAAAAACAAACAAACAAACAAACAAACAAACAAACAAAAAAACCAACAAAATAAAAACTGCTCTGTGCTACAAAAAGATGGTTAATGACTGTGTACAATCTTCTCTAAGTAGAAAAACAGATGAAGCAAAAACCCGGTTGAATCCTGCCCCCGCACAGAGGGAGAAGGGGTGGGGATCCTGTGCCAGGCGGAGCCCCGGCTCTGCTGCCGTGGGCAGCTCCTGGAGTGCACCGCGCCCTGCGCGCGTCCCCCGTCCGGGCCACGATCGCCGCTGGCCGGCACAGAACAAGGGGCTCCACAAACTCCACGGCTCCGAGAAGACAAACACGCGGGCCACGCCACCACGTTCTCGCCCGCGGGCGGACTCGGCCGCCCCCGCCGCTAGCAGCTCAAGCGCCCCTTACCTCCGGCCGATCACGACCAACCCCGCTGTCGTGGGCCGGGCCCAGACACAACCATGGAGAGCCGGCCGACACTCCGCGGGCTGTTGCGGGTAGAGCCCGCCGCCCGCTCTCCCCTGCCCGTGGGCAGCGCCCGCCGCCCTCTCTCCCGCCCCCGCGCTCACCGCCCGCGCCGCAGGCCGCACTCGCTCCGCGATGCTTTGCGTTACCCCGACAACGGGGCGAGCCGCGAGCGGAAACAGCCGAGCGCAGCCGAAGAGTGACGGGAAAGGCCGAAGCCACCCGGCGGCACACGAAGAGTGGCGGAAAGTGACGAGCGCAGCGGCTCCGGCGGCGGTCCCGCTGCGCTGTCCCCGACGGTCGCGGAGGCGTCGTCAGGGTTTGGTGGCTTGACCTGTGAGGAGCTTTTTCTACCGCAGGTGATGGACTGTGCCGCCGTCCCCAGAATCGAGATCCTTCCCCAAACCCTTCCGATCCCCAACGCTATCAAGCACCTGCTGTGACGGAGTGTGACCCAGCTGAACCTGCGTGATACAGAGAGGCGTATCGTGACCGTATTTAATTGTACCGCCCAGAGCTCAGCGGCTCTTTCAGCGTTTTGGGGGGAAAAATTTTTAACTTAACGACTTAGTCTTCCAAGTAACATCTAAATGAAGACAACCCGTAAAGCTCTCCTACCACCCTACACCTCCTCGGCACGCCTACAACCCATGTCAGGTACAGCCCAGCTCCATTCCCAGCTCTCACCTCCGCTAGGCCTGCAGCCAGCCCCGAGAGCCAGGTTTGCCTAACACCTTCAAAAAGCTTGAAAAAATTCAAGACCAAACCCTCAAAGCCCTGTCCTACCCATAGTCATTTGTAATTCCTCTGAAGTCACAACACTTCTATGCAAGCTGATGAAAAGCAGCCACACCTGGTACAGCTACAACAAGCAGCTCCTGTATATTTCGAGGTTGACTGGCCATGTGTAATGTGTCATTTATGTGGTGCTTATAAGTTTCCTTTCACAAATATGCAGGGACTCTTGTGAAAGAAAAAAAAACAACAACAACACACAAACACACACACACAAAAAAAAAAAACCAAAACAAAACCACAACTCTGATGTGGTAGCAAGTTGAAAAAGTTCACATTGAGAGACACACAGTACAACACACTGTATATCTGCTAGAATTATGGGCAGCGTTCAAGTAGAGAGGCAAAACACTGGCTTTAGACCTTGTTACAAGTGAGCAACTCCCATAGACCAGAGCAACAGAACTGACAAAGTCCTGTTTCCTGGAGCTTTTTATCTTCTCCCTCTACAAGGCATCAGCTCTAACAGTCATTTATGGCATCTCTCTGTGGTGGATTCCTTGAACATGCAATAGCCCAGTTAGCTCACTCAGGTGCCACTCCCAGAGTCAGAAATTCATCTCTTGCCTTTCCCGAGCCAATTGTTCTCACTGTAGCCTTGAGTTCATCAGACTAGAAGTTGAGGATTTGAACAGACCATGTGCAGATGCCTTGTTTCCTCAGACAACCAAGCTGACATGGAAAGTACTGAAACTGCATGATACCCTCAAGTCAGAAACATAAGCCAGCTGGAGCCTCAAAAAATTATCAAGTCTATCATCCCTTACTGGGCTGGAATAAAAATAGTCTAAACAACCCACTGACTGTCTCTGCTCAAGTGACCACTTTACAGCTCTCAGAATTGGCTGGTTCAATGTTGCACAATATTTTTCCCAATAACTACATATTTCCACTTGTGCAGGCTTAGCTGGAAATGAAGTTTTCCTGCCCTTCAATATTCAACAGAGAAGCCCTGCTTCTATGATAAATAGACAAGTGAATGTGGACTCCTACGATCTTAACATCTTCCCTTCTACTCATAAAGTCACATAGCCACAGAATGGTTTGGGTTGAAAGGGGCTTTAAAAATCATTTAGTTCCAAGTCCCTGGTATCATATAAGACACAGCTCCAAATCCCTTAAGTCCCAGGACTGGCTGCACTAAGTGCAGTTGCTCACAGCCCATTTCCTCCCTTCCCCTAAGGCCTTGACCTCACACACCAAGAAGAAAAAGTTGCACGACTAGGTGCTTCCTTATTCTGTAAGGAATATGGGATTAACAATAGCAGCCTGTCCTTCCATTTAAATCCTCTTACATGCATGGGAAAGAACTACTTTAGCAAAACAAAGATCATCCATTATTGTCTGCCAGAATAAACAACTTCAGAGCCTTTTAAGAAGAAATAAATCATTAATTAAATCTGCTAGCTTCTAAGTAATCTAAAAGGAAAATACAGAACATCCACTATATTGGTGGCTTTTACACCTAGGACCTTTGGAAAAAGTATTTCCATGCTATAATTTGCAGTGATCGTGCACATTAGATTCAAAATTTTAAAAATTAACAAATCTAAAGTATTAACTTTGTGCTTCTGCTGAACAGTTCAGCATTGCTTGCTCTATTTTCTAGTGAAAATGCAATTTGTTATTCATACCTTAAAATACACAGGATGTGGGACAAATCCAAGTTAATGTTTTTGCCTGGCCTGGAAAACCATGACAACAAACACTGGAAGATTATTTGCATTTTGTAGCTGTGCAGGTCTGTAAAAACAGAATAGCGAGGAAGGGCCGTGATCAAAACGGAACAAAGGGAAGCTCAAGTGTCTTTTGGTGTCTCACCCTTCCTCCTGCCTCTCTGCTCTTGTCCCACTCCTTTCCTGTCAGCTTTTCTCTCACAAACATTTAGACACATGAGCAATTTTACACCTTAACAGTCCAATGTGGCTATTCAAGCAGGGAAAGTTATTTACATACAGAGAATGGAAACCTTCAACCGGAGAGCTGAACGTAACTGCACATCTCTCTTCAAAGCACTATAGAAATACATGGTTGTGGAGATGCAGAATCCATTTCCTAACAGTATTGTTGAATTTGGTTCTGGCCAAGGAGGAAAAATAAACTATATGATCTTGTGTGAGAGTATAACAAAATTAGAAAATATTTTCTTTAAAAAAACCCCAAACAATTAAGATATAGGTTTAAATGCAAAGCTCCACACTGGAGACAAACCTTTTTTAACAATTCCATTTACAGCAGTCCACTTGGTTACTCACAAATACACTTTACAGCATATTTACAAGTGATATCAGAGTGCTCAAGGCATGTAACATTTCTACCATCTTAGACAATTACTTGCAACATACTCCACGAGAGCCCAATTTTCCAGAACTTGGACACCACCATGAGGTTTAACTACTTATGACTTTATTTTTAAACTTAAAAAGATTTTCCTCGGAAGAGGACTAAGGCACCCTTTCCTGCTACGAAAATTATAAAGATTCAAAAAAGAGGATGATCTAATGTTCTTTCCACAAACACGTTATTAAGGGAAAAGTATCTCATGCAGTATCAGTTATATGATTTTTTAAAAATTATCCTGGTGAGCAGTTAACGAGAATTCACTACATATAAGTATCAGTCCACATCAAGGAGCCCCCACTGCGAAAAGAAGAATGCCCAGCAGCAAACTCAGGTCCCGGGAAGGGCCTCGAGGGGGGGCGCCTGTTCCCAAATGCAGCCCACGAACGTCCCAGCTGCCCCAGGGAGAGCGCCCCCACGGCTTTCCTGGGGGTCCCGGCGAAGGGAGCCAGGGTCAGCGGTACCGCCGGCCCGACCCGGTGCCGCCGGGCAGCGAGCCCCGGCTCCGGCGGCCCGACCCGGTGCCGCCGGGCAGCGAGCCCCGGCTCCGGCGGCCCGACCCGGTGCCGCCGGGCAGCGAGCCCCGGCTCCGGCGGCCCGACCCGGTGCCGCCGGGCAGCGAGCCCCGGCTCCGGCGGCCCGACCCGGTGCCGCCGGGCAGCGAGCCCCGGCTCCGGCGGCCCGACCCGGTGCCGCCGGGCAGCGAGCCCCGGCTCCGGCGGCCCGACCCGGTGCCGCCGGGCAGCGAGCCCCGGCTCCGGCGGCCCGACCCGGTGCCGCCGGGCAGCGAGCCCCGGCTCCGGCGGCCCGACCCGGTGCCGCCGGGCAGCGAGCCCCGGCTCCGGCGGCCCGACCCGGTGCCGCCGGGCAGCGAGCCCCGGCTCCGGCGGCCCGACCCGGTGCCGCCGGGCAGCGAGCCCCGGCTCCGGCGGCCCGACCCGGTGCCGCCGGGCAGCGAGCCCCGGCTCCGGCGGCCCGACCCGGTGCCGCCGGGCAGCGAGCCCCGGCTCCGGCGGCCTTCGGAGAGCCGCGGCGCCGGGGGCAGCCCGGCGGGGCACGCGGGGCTGCAGCGCCGCTGCCCGGCAGCCGCGAGTATTGCACCGCGTGCAAAGCCCCCGCTCCCTGACCAATGGAATCCTGGAGCCCGTCCAAAGGGCTCAGCTAGATGCCTCTCCATTGGCTTTTCTTTCGGCCAATCAACAGCCAGATCTCGGGATTCACCCCGCCCGTAGCCGACACGCGCCACCGCCTCTTCCTCCGCGCGGAGCTTTCGTCACGCGCCCCGCGCCGCGCTTTGTTTGGCTCGCCCTGGGGCCGTGGCCCCGCCCCCGCCTCGCTCCCGCTCGCCGCCGGCCAATGGGACGCGTTGCTTGGAGGGCGGGGAGCGCCGGCGCTCTCAGCTGGGCCCGCGCGCCGCGGCCCCGCCCCCGGCCTCGGCAGGGTGAGGAGGAACCGGAACCGCCACGGCCGCAGCCCGGCCCGAGCCCAGCGCGGTCCCGAGCCCGGCCGAGCTTGGCGGCGCTGGGACCGTCGCTGGGTTTCGGAGCAGCCCGGGGAAGAGGTCGTCCCCACTGCCGCGAGCGGGGCTGCCGCCGCCAGCAAAACTGGGAGGGCCGCTGGGCTCCGCGCCAGCCGCCTCCGGAGCTGGCGGGTGTGGGCGCAGCCCGGAGGTGCCTGTAGCTGTGGGTACCGGAGTAGCCGAGGCAGCCGCCGGCGGAGGAGCCGGAGCGCGGAGGCTGCGTGACGGCATTGATGCGGCAGGTGAGGCAGGGGCGGCGGATGGAGCCTGCGGGGCGGGACGCACCTGGCCCTGGGGAGACCGGCCCGGCCCTGCTTGGCCCCTCCGGGCTGGCCGCGCTTGGGGAACGCGTCTCTGCAGCTCTTACGGGAGGCAGCGGAAGGACGGCCACGAAGGTGTAGACGACTAAAGTAGCTAGGCTGAAGAAATTTTCAGTTTAGAAGAAAAAGGGAAAGGAGGAAGAAGATGAAAACGAAAGGAGAAAGCAGCTATAAGGGGGAAACTGCACGGCTTAGGCAGAATGCTGGAAGGAGCCAGGAGTTGAGAAGTGGGGCAGATCCTGGGATGCGCTACTCGGGTCCTGTAAGGAGCTGTCCCCAAGGAGTGTGTCTTTGTCTCCTCCCCACTGATTGTTGGGGGAGGCCAGTGGGTGGGTGCATCGTTTAATTTGCAGTAATAAAACCAAGCTTGAAATTATTTAAGCCTTGCTTATGCAAATTTTTTGAGCACACACTGTCAGAATTGGAATATTTCTGTTCTCAAAATAACTAGAAACTGAAGGTTTTGGTGAGTAAAGAACCTAGTCTGTAACTAGGGACCTGTCAGGTGACTAAATAACCAAATTTCAGTGTGAGTTTATATCCACAGTTCAGAACAGTTTATTGAGAATTTTCAAGGAGCAAAACATTGGTCAACACAATTCTGGATGGATTCAGTGTTCTAGCTGAAAATTAGACAGAGAAATATAATTTTAGTAGTAGGAGTACAATTCATAAGCAGTAACTTGATGAATTTGTATGCCATATCGCGTTGATGCATCTTCGTTAATTTGAACCTTATTATCCTGGTGTCAACCTAATCTGTAGTGATTCCAGTGTTTGTGATATTCAGAATTTCCTCCTCTTGTTGGTTATCTTTTCCTTAGAGGGAAGCTGGATGGTGGCTCCTGCCATGGTGTCAAGGCAGCTGCATCCCACGTGCTGCTCCTTGGTGGGTGCTCTAACTGGTTCTTTCTTGGAAGTTGACTTCTTTTACATATGCTGTCAGTAATATTTTTACACTCTTTAGGAAAAACTAAAGCAGTTGTTGGCAGATAATGTGATTTAGTGTCTTAAGCTTGTATCCATATCTGGTGTTTTGTTTTAAGTATTTGAAAAAAGCCTTCAGAATTGAGAGGATTTGTGAAGTCAGCACAAGAAGTGGTCATCCCAGCAACTAACTTATCCCAGTGTCAGGTCTACAAGTTGCAGATGCCTTTGAAAGCCTAGGGATGCTCCCTTGGCACAAGAGTTCAGGGCTGCCCTGCTTGGCCAGGGTCTCTGCGTGGTCAGGAGCAACGAGGCAAGGGTGTACAACCGCTGTAGGTGCATGTGAAGTTTATTGCCCTCCAAACTGAAAAAAAAAAAAAAAAGGAAAAAGGGGAAAAAATGGGGTAGCATTAATTCTCTCCCAGCAGAGGCGGCGGGCAGGGGTGCTGGCCTGGGGAGCCGGTCCCTGCCCGATCCCGGTGACAGAACTGACAGGGCCTACAGTGCTGCCGTCGGCGGGGGCGGCGGGGTCGGGGCTGCCCGGCGGAAAGGAGCGCGGGGAGGTGCGGGGTGGGGGCGGAGGGGAGCGGGAACCTCGGGAGCCTCGGCCAGTCCCAGCCCCAGACACACGCACAGAGGAGGAGAAGCCGCCGCCGCCGCATCCAGGAGCATGGATCCCCTCCCCGCGGCGGGCCGGGCTGCGGCTCCGCGGTGAGGAGAGAGAAGAGCCCCGGGCCCGGGAGCCGCGGAGGGGTGGGATGGGATGGGATGGGATGGGATGGGATGGGGGAGCAGCACTTCCCCGCTCTGCTCTGCTCCGCCGGCCCAGCGGCTGCCGCTCCTCCGGCGCTGGCGAGCGCTGCCACACGCCCGAGTTTGGCCGGGCGATTTCTCGGCCAAAGGCGGCCCGGAGCCCTTCGGGACGGAGACGGGGGGCTACCGGGGGCCCCTGGCTGCCGTTTGGGCCGGTTTGGGAGGGGTTGTGGCGGGGCTTTCCCTCTCCCACCCTCGACACAGGTTGTTGGGTCGGGACAGCAAACGAAAGGGGATTTAGTAACAAACAACGGCGGCCATGTTGAGAGGAATTTCTGCAGCTAAACTTCTCCCCTCTCAGCCCAGGGGTTTCTCTGCCTCCCCGGGGGGCTCCCTGGCCTGACTGTGTTCCCCCCCTCTTTTTTCCCTCTCCTTCCCCGCAGGATGACAGTGAAACTGGGAGAGAGCAGCGGGGAGGAAGGGGTGAAAAAGCTGGGCAAGAGAGCAGGAGGAGATGAGGAGTCCCTGGAAGAAGAAGGGGCAGGAGGAGGAGGAGAGGCAGCTCCAGGCAGCAGCAGCACAAAGAAAGAAGAGAAGATCATTAACAGCAACACTACCAGCAGCCCCCCACCGAACCCCAGCTTGTCACCGGCCCCTGCCTCTCTCCAGCCCTCCCAGAGCCAGGACCAGCATCATTTTCTCAGGTCCAGTGTCAGACCTCAGAGCAAGAGACTGAAGAAGGATTCCCAGGCATCCTCCTCGGTAGGCAGCAGCACTGCTGGGAAAGGCAAAGGTACTGTGTTTTGACACCCTAAAAACATGCAGGGAAGGGGGATGGCAAGGAGGGGAGGCACCTGTGGGGCTGTGGGATGTTGTTCTCTTTCTGTAGATGCCATCTTTTGTTTGGCTTTGGGAAGGTGTTTGGGGGCTGAAATCTTCTTTGTGTCCCAAGGCTTCAGCTTCTCTGCTGCCACTGTCCTCTCTGCACTTCCAGAAATGGGGGGTCTGGATATTTATGTGGAGGAGGGAAAAATTCTACATTATTGAAGCAAATCTTTAATGTCTTTATTTCATCTCTCTTGAGTTTTGGGAAATTCCTGTATTTTGATTAGGAAATCAGACTCTAGCTAGTTGTGGAATCAAGTGGCTATACTCTGAATTATCTTCTTGGATTGTAACAAAATATCCACTGGGTGCTAGTTAGCATAGGAAAAAAATCACACCCACAAGACATTGATTTCCCCCAGTTATTTCTATTATCCAAATAATTATTTTGGAAAGAGCAATGAAATACACATATTGGCATATTTGTTTCTAAGGTGTTGGAGGTCCTGTTTCACAACAGTTGGAGCATCTATGTGATTTGAGGTTTTTATTAAGATTGGTTTGTATACATCTGAAGGTCTGTAGGTACAGACATACAAACACCTGCTTTCCACTTAGCATTGGAGACAAATTTTTTTTTTGTGCTGTTTCTAATTTGAATAGGTGGAAGGCAGCAGGGATATTTAAATATTTTGGTGCTATTGTGTGTGCTCAGCAGTGACTGATGACATCTCAGCACTGCAGTTGAGCTGTACTTGAGCCTAATTTTGGATATCATGCGCTAAAGTACTCAAGTGTTATTTTCTGTTAATTTTTGAGAAAAATAGCACTCAAATATTGCATCAACATTTAAAATAATGAAATTTACTCTTGTGTTCTAAATTGAAGTATAATTCCATGTAGCATAAATGTGTCTTGGAGGTTACCTCACTCTTGTCCATCTCAGGGGTGTGCACATGCTGGGCATTAAGTAAGCATTACAGTTAAAATAGTTTTGTGTTGCAGTAATAAAGCAGTGCAAATTGGGATATTTTAGTTATTGTTATATCAGAAAAATGTTCTTGAACTCAGTTGCTTTACAGTTGGTATAATTCACTAAAGTATTTCTAAGTACCGTAGTAATTCCTCTTGAATCTCTTGAATGTTAGATGGAAGCTCTGTGTGGTGGTAGAGGACAGAACAGAAAGGCCTACATAATTTTTCTTCCAGTTGCATGAAACCAAATAAACAAACAAATGGAGTACCCAGGAGTGTTTAGCTATGTATAATTAATTCCAGGATTGTAAGTAGTATTGGATGTGAGGAGGTGTTTCTTTGAAATATGTCTTGTCTGTGATTCACAAGTTGAATATGTCCATTTGAAATTATTCCATTGATTTGGAAGTCCATACATGTGTGAACAAATACATGTGTTTGTGTAAGTGTATATTCATGTTTGTACATGAACACGTTTGTACATGAACATTTATTTCCAATTCTAGAGCAGCAGAATGATTTTTAACTAAGAATATTCACACAATAGAAAAAGAAATTTCATTCACTTTTGCAATTCAGACTCCAAAACAAACATAAGAAAATTACGTACAGAACAGAAAATATTAACTCAGTAAGCAGTCATGAATAGTGCTTGCAATCACAGTACTATGTTGTCAGGTTTGGGAGAACTTCTTAAATTCATCAGGAGTGACAGTGGTAGAATTATGACTGTGCTTTCACTTTTTCAATTTTAAGACCAGCCACAGCACTGCCTGGCCAGATTTGATGTAAATGTGTCTGATTGACTGAATTCTCTGATATGGTTGAGGTTATAATTGTTAGATTTTGGAGAACAGAGCCATGGAGCGGGATCCTTTCTAATTTGAGCTTTTTATGTTCAGAAATGCCTAATGAGAGGTTTTCCAGGCTTGTCTAAATTCTCCCTAGTGGAATGCCTTGTGATCAGAATTCATAGTGCTCTGTGTTCCGAGCAAAGTGTCTCACAGAGCCAGCTTCTGATAGGGAATGAATGGAAGGGTGGAGATGACTAATAAAGATTGGATTGAAATCCTTTCATTAGCTGTCCCACTAACTTTCTTCTCCCTCTGTAAATATAAAAATTATGAAAAGCTGGAGCGCATCATCTCTGAACCTGGAAGCTTTTGCATTGTTTATGTCAAAGTCAAGGTGATGGCCGCACAAGTAACTCTGACAGTGGCCAACTGGAGTGACCAGACCACGCCTATGTTTGAGCCAATGAAACCAGAAACTTGTTTTTGTCATAGGCATTCAATAATGCTGTGTAACCCGTAACATTTTATTGAAGTGATTCTACTTTTAGAACCTCTGTATTCTGAAAGGAAGACCCTCACTTGCCAATTTTTAAGGAGTGTGATCAATGCACTTTCTTTCAAATTGTGGTTGCTCAGCAGGTGATGGTTTGTCTTCAGAAAAGTTTTGAAAATAGTATTTTTTTTTCTGTGTGTTGCAAATTCCTTTTTACTTTTGGCTTTCATGCTTTTAGGGTCCTTAATTGTAGCAGACAAATTATTGATAAACTTGGCTATAAACTGGGAAAAGAGTGTGCCCACTCAGCAGCTGCTGACTTTTCAACTTTATCTTACTGTGGTTCTGGGAAGCTTGCTCATAATAATTCCCCCTGCCTCTTGGAGTGTGTTAACATGCTGCTAATAGTCAGATTGCCCTCATGTACTCTTTTAATTGCACCTTTGAATCCTGCCTCTTGCCTTTTGTGTACTGAGATGCACTTTTGAGTTTAGGGCAAAAATTACATAGGAAATAGTACAGTAAAATACAGTTTGGAAACTATTTCACTTCAGGAGCCAATCCATTTGGAATTGTGGGAAGGTTTATCAAATTTTTTGCACAAATATCTAAATCTCTGGGGGCTTTTTTAGAATTATCATCATACTCTGTTCATCAACTTTTAATTGTATCTTTAAGGTTGTAGTCTACACCTCAACTGATGGATGACTTTTAAAGCATGAAGGCTTGAAAGGAAGTCTTCAAGTAACTTGCATGAAACCATAGCAGAAACTTGAAGGACTGGTGGTGTCGAGATAGTTTATTGGGGGAGTTCCAATGCAGAGAGGTCTGTTGAGGGAGGAGATGCAGACCAAGTTGAGGTTGCTGAAAAAGAGGGATTTCTGGGAGTTTGCTTCTCAAACACCAGTATGCCACATGGTTGCTGAGCACAGGTGTTAAGGTGTGTTTTGAGGCTTTGGTCCATGAAGCCAGAGTGGATGCAATATCTATGTGTGTGTGTGTGTGTTGTGACCACCTTGGTAAAAGGCATATCAGAATACACGGCCACAATGTGCTGTAGATGCAGCTAGAACTAGAGTATTGCCATTTTCGTGTTTTTATCCATTTTCTGAGTGCAGAATGAAGTCAGGAGGACTAGCCTAATGGTGATGAGCTGAAGCTTGAAGATATCTTTCATGCTGTTCTGGATTTATTCCTAAAATGTGTAGAATGTCTCAAACAAGTATTTGTGTTTGTTTTGAGGTAATAATCAGTTGTTTTTTGAAAAAGGACTTATTCAGCTGAAAGCTTAGTTGAATTAAAGTGTTTGATCTTTTGGCATGGTATAGAACTTGCTAAAAAGCAGTCTGGTTTGCTTCAGCGTGCCAGAGTTTCATGTTTGGTAGCATGTGGGTTAAATCAACTCCTGTCTTCTGTAGAGAGCATTTAGATACCAAAAAACCTGATGTATGTACTTACAAAGTGTTCTATTGTAACTTCCTGAGTTCATGTGTTGCAGAATATATTGTAACCATCATTTGAGATGTTGCTTCTCCAGCATTATTTTACTAGGACATGAACCACTGTTGAAAAACTACTGGCGCAGTCCATTGTTCTGACATTCTCCTTGATTCTGTCCATCTCACTTGCACTTAGTACCTCTCCTTCCACCCTACCCTGACATGATTCATTCTTTGCCATCCCATTTACACCAGTTCTCCCCCCTCCCTTTCGAAGTGGCTCAGGATCAGGACTCCACAGTATCTCATCCTATCCTGCAAGAGGAGGATTTTCTACTTCTGTGCAGTAGGTACTGAGCTCTGACAGATGCCTGCCTGCAAGGCTGCACAGCCACGGTGTTAATTAGAGCTTTATACTGAGTTTTACGGGTGTTTTCTTCAGGAAGAGCAAGAGAATAGTGATTTACAGGAGATGGAGGAGTGACCAAATGTATAATAAACCATGGGGGTTTTTTTATAGCTCTTCTGGGTTAGCTCAGCTAGTGCTGCCTTTGATACATTGTATACTAAACAGATCCTGTCTGTTGAGAGAAGCAAGCCTTCAGTATAGGTTTGTTGGAAGGCTCAAGTTGAAATAGACACTCTGTATGCTTTTAACACGTTCAACTATCTCTAATTTTCTAACTAGTAGCAGTTAGGAGAAGACAGGCTACCATTGTCTGTGTAGGACAGTTACCAGTTGAGCCTGAGATTAGCTGAGTTGGTTACAGCGTGGTATTAAGAATGACATGGTCACAGGTTCCTGTATGGGCCATTCATGTAAGAGTTGGACTCCATAATCTTTGTGGGTCCCTTCCAACTCAGAATATTCTGTGAGTCTGTATTTCAAACTTTGGATGTTAATTCACAACAAGAACACTCTGTGGCATAACCCTGCCATAACACATAAACTGTTCTAGACTTGCTCTTCTCAGGTGTCTATGCTGTGTCTTGTGGAGGCAGGGTGTAAACTTTCCTTCCAGTTACAAAGTTAGCAAAATGAAGCTTGACTTGTGGGGAACTTGTCTGTTACAAGTTGACATTTGCATCCCGCACTTTGGGGAGTGAGTTAGTCCTTGCATTTGGTATTTGAACTGTGGTAGGCAAGAGTGTGACTGCCCCATCTTGTTTATAAAGATATTCCCAATTGAATGCTCCACCTGCTGTGACTGGTGACTCCTGAAGAAGTTAAGATGTTGTGAGCTAAGCCTATAAACCAGCTTGTATGTTGGGATACAAGGGTGTAGTGAGAATTTACTCCAGGGATTCCAGCTTCTTTGTGTATGTAATCTGTCACAGAAGATACGAATCAGCTGGCCTGTAAGAGCTGTCATGGAAGACTGAAAGGCAAATTCTGAGATGCTACCTAGAAGGAAGAAGTGGCAGTAGTCACTATGAGATCCTAATACTATCAGTGTCTGTTATTTTAAACTTGTATTCCATTGTTTGTCATTTTCATATTAGATTCTGAAACTGCAGTTTTTAAATGTCTTTATATAATTTTTTGCAAGTGTTTGTGTTTTGCTTTGAACTATAGAGACAGCTTTTTCCATGGGAATGTAGTTTGATACGACAGTATGCCAGTCACAGATAAATGACGTTCTAATAATGGGACATATAGATGGGTATAGAACACTGGACAAAAGGAAGGAATAAGTTTCTCTGGAACACTGGTGTTCTGACCCATGATTTTGTTGGGTGTTGCAGTTCAAATACTGAGTACAAAAACCTGAAGTCTTTGGAAACTGTGTTGAAGGCTGAGGGAAAATGCTGGCACTCACATCCAAATCACTGCCTGGTACCTTGTACACAGGTGCTGGTGCTCTGGCGCACCTGGAGCGAAGGGGAGGAGTTGTTGTAGCTGTAATGGCGTGGCTGTCTAGGTCACTGGCTGGGAGATGCAAGATGAGTAGGCAGTGGGAGAATGTCCAGCTCGTCTTTGTCTTGTCTTTTCTATAAGTGATATCACATTGAACAAACACCCCAGCGGGTTGTTAAGAGTGAGTCCCCTCCTTCTCCCCAGCATTCTGCAGCAGTAATGGTATAGCTGGCCTCAGGGGAGGTCCTTCTTTTAATGCATTGATGAAGTTTTAAATCATCCATTATTTGGAATTAGTAATTGAATCGTCAATCATTAGTGAGGGGATGAAAGCTCGTTAGCTGTTCTGTATGTTACAAGAATTACTTACAGTCAGATTGAAGTAATGAATTTATGGGGGTAATTTATTGATGTATGACTGGTATTGTTTTTGCCTTTTATCCTGAACTGGTCTATAGTTCTTTGTTTTAGAATATAGTACATTCCATTGCCATACCAAGGTTCAGTATGCTCTAAGATGGATTGGGATAACCTGATGATAAATATTACCATGCACATCAGTAAGAAAGTTTATGTGAAGGAATGATAGAGCAAATGCCTTTGTTTCTGAAAAATTTGAATGGCATGTAGGAGCTCTGTAGAGGTAACAGGATATTCAGATGTTTAGATCTTCATATACAATACTCTGAACAATTGTCTGGATAGTAATTTATAAAAGAGTTTAAAACAAAAAAGATTCTGATAAAATTCCCAGGACTACAATTTGTCTTGTGGAATAGTAAGTGTGCATAAAGGAACAAAAGATCAGTTATGAGCTACGTGTTCTTTGTAGAAGTTAAATTCATGGAGTCCTCAGCATGTCCAATAGAACTCTTCAGTCCATCTTTTACCTACCACTAAAATATAAATGAACATTACCTGAACTTTAAATTCTAATGAGACCATAAAGTCTTCACTGACACTTTAGCTTCTTATGTTTTTTAATAAGGAAAACTTTGTGTACCAAGTGTACTGAACGAGCTTTAGAAAATCCTTGATGAGATCTGTTCGTCAAGCAACTTACTTAGATTTTATTTACTTAAGTAAGTATTAAAAAAAAAGAAAACCCCCAGACAAAAACCAACTACCCAGCACACAAATGAAACCCCCAAATCCTGCATTTTTTCTTCCTCTGAAGGATTTCTCAGTAGTTCGGGATCTGTGATAAGAATAGTAACTCTGGACTGAAATCCTGTACCTGTCTTCTGATAAAGGATATCATCTGTGTTGGGAGCTGGATGCAACAGGAGATTGGAGATTCAGTTTTGGGGACTGACTTGTTTGACTTTCCCCTTCTTGACCAAAGATCTGTATTTCATTACTGTGCAAATTGTGATATTCCAATCTCACAATTGCAGAATGAGGAAGTGTCAGTTCTGTGTCTGTGTTGCTTCAGCCATCTGTTAAAGTGATCAGTTTTTTTCTTGTGGTTTCCTTTTTTTAAAGGATATACCTCCACGGTTCCAGAATTAAATGGCTTAAGTTTCAATTATTTTATCAGTGGCTGAAGACTTCAGGAAGTAAAGAAGCTGTTTATTTAAGAAGTTGTTGATATAAGTGCATTTTCTTCTAAATGTCTAATGGTTTTTCATGTCTTGCCTTGCATGCTTCCCTGTGGTAGACAGTAATTTTTTCAAAGGAGGCAAATAATCATCTCTAGAAATAAAAGAAACATTAACTCCAAAATAGTCACAATATCATATTTTTTATCAAGAAAATATTTATTGTATGCATGAAAAAAATGTACTTTCACACATCTTGCTCTCTTCCAGGTTTGATTTCAAATATTCTCCAGTACTTGTGCAAACCATCTTCTCTATGATTTGGAGAAATATTATTTTGTCGCCCAAAGGAATTATTTTCAAATTGCAACTGACCTGTTAAGATTTACATACAAGTCTTTAAATCTCTAAAGCACGGTGGGCCTGTAACAGCTGATTCTTCTGATACTTTAAAAAAAAATACTGTTTGAATTGTCAAAGTGGGATCTCTGAGTTCTTGAATGAAATATATATGTGTGTGTGTGTGTATATATATATATATATATTTATATACCACTGGCTTTGTCCGGTAAAAAAACCTGCTTCATGAAGTTGAGTTTGAAAATATGACTGAACTTTTTAAGCCAAAATATAAAAGAGAAAATTATGTTGATATATATAAAAGTTAGGGAAACCGGTTGGGACTGCTGTACTGTACAAGCTGGGTGTATAAGCAAATAAGCTAAGGCAAGAGAATATATAATGAGGTAAAACACAAAATGTAAGGGCCAATAACTGGAGAAAAAGAAAGTGTAAGGACCATTCTTTATAATGAGCAATGAATGTTTAGTGTTAAAAGACTTCTGTTTTATCAAGTACATGTCTGCATCGATAAGGACAGTCAAATCCTAAATAATTTTTTAAAATAAAATTGAAGATCATTTATTTTGGAAATATAAGTTACTGGGAATGTTTATACTTTTACAGAAAAAAAAAAGAGTGCATTTTGGGGAGTTTACCTTAGTTTCTGGATTAGCACTCTGATATACTGTATCAAACCAGGCATGATGTTTTTTTTATAGATTTTTCCATCCCATTTTCTTTCCAGGTCCCTACTTGAGTAAACAGCAAATTCTCTCAGTTTTATCCAGCATTATTCTCATTTCTTCATACCTCTTTTTCCATGTTCTTTGGATGCTGATAACTGACAAAGGGACAATCAAGATTACACCTCTGTGTCTTTTTCTGAAAGTCACAGCAGGGTTTGGGAAAGGAGAATGGTTTGAGACTTGCCGTCCTCTGCATAGCTGGAGTTTTACTAGATGGGCCATGTCAGAGGTGGTGCTCTGAGGATCATACACTGTGGATCAGATTGTAGAAATGCTGATCTAACTAAAATCAACATCTCTCAATCCTTCCCTTTCCAGAGTTATTGCAGAGGCAGCAGGATCAAACCAAAGACAAGGATGTTACTGTTCTGCCTATTTTCCTCGTGGTCATCACTTTGCCCCATTGGTCAGCTCCCTGTTCAGCACTGCTCAGGAGGTCCCCCTGGCTGCAGGGCAGGGATTGCAGAGCTCACCAGCATATAAGCATCAGCAAGGGTTATCTGGTAAAGGCTGCTGTGGTACATTCCTGCTTATCTGTGTTACTTCTGGAAATAAAAAATTAAGCCATTGAAATCTTCCCTTTGTTTTTCGTGCTTTGAGATTTTATTCCTATAAAACGAGCCGTGTTATTTGCCCATTGTATTTCAAGTGAAAAAGGAGAAAATTCTGAGTTACTCCCTTACCTCTATCTATGAATCCTCCAGTTGGTTTAATATTCACCCTGGTCATGGTTTTTTACAGCAGCAGATAATGGAGGGGCTGCACCTGGTGGCACATCAGGAATTCCTCCCAGCAATCCTGCTGGGAATTCCAAGTCAGCGGCAAGGAACCTGGGTTCTTCGGCGGGAGAGAAGGAAGAAGGGAAGAAAGTCCGACGGCAGTGGGAGTCATGGAGCACGGAGGACAAGAATACTTTCTTTGAGGGACTGTATGAGGTACATGTAGAAGAAAATAAGACATAGATGGGTTTGGTTAGAGTCTGGATATTCCTAAAGAAGGTTGATTAAGGTGAGATTGGCAGGAGCAGAAGGCCACTTACAGATGAGCATTTGTAGGGCCATACATGGGGCTGTAAAACAGCTGTCTGTCAAAAGCGTCAAGTTTCTTGGGTTTTTTTCTTTAAATACACAGGAAAGATTTCTGAGTTTTATTAATAAATGTTTATAGTAACTTCAGTTGTTATTTAATTATGGTTCTGTTTCAAATGAAAAATAATTAAATAATATCCCTATCTGAACTTTTAAAAACAACACACTTGCTCTGTAATAATACCAAACAAGAAAAGTTGCTCTGTTCTAAAGAGAAATGTATTTAAACTTTGGCCCTGAAGAGGTTAGAGCCAGTTCAGTCCTTGGGCTGAGAGATAAAAAGTTACATCATCTTATCTTCTGTCTCTTTTGTTGTATATGATGGATTCCTGCTTGTCCTGTTCCTGGGATGATTTCAACCATTTATCTGTTTTGAAACTACATGCCAAATGTAAAAACAAAAGCCGTGTTGGGGGGTTTTCTTTGCATGTGTGTACCTTTTTCAATTATTTTTTTTCATTATAGGTATGGTATCACATACATATGTTTTGTGGACAAAAGGAACAGTGTTTTCTTTTTTTTTAACTCCGGTGAATTGCAGTAGTATTCCTGGGAAGCAAGTAATTAAGTAATTTTTAAGCCACTTCACTGATTTTTTTTGATTAGTGAGGAAAAATTTTTAAAAATTGTTTTGAGGTGGATCCGAGACTCAGTTTGTTTAGTCCCTCCTACCATTCATTTGTGGCACTGCCTTTCAGAAAAGGTTTTCACACTTTGTATTGAAATCAGTTCCAACCTTTTCTAAATACAAAAATTTTGTGATAGCAGGAGTTAATGTGTATAAAATCAAGTCTTTTGAAGTTCAAGTTTTTTACTCCTAGTAACAGTAACATGAAATGTACTGTAAATAAAACTGCAGCTGGTAAATATAGTATGCTTTTCATTTACTGTAGTCAGAAGTGGTGGGGGGAATGCAGAGGAAAGTAAAGAATGCTCAGGGAGAAAAATCAATGTTTTCAGTCCTGCTACTTAACACATTTGTCAGTAAAGTTGGGTGATTTTTTTCAATTTGCTAGCAACTTACTGTTTTTATTTTGAATCAGTTAAAGAAATTGGAAAGTAATTAATTTGGTATCCATATTGCATTTTATATAAAACAAAGGAAGCCAGTGTCATTCTTTCACAGTTGAGTTCTGGTCCCCAAAACTTTTGTTTATGACCAGTGAAGTCCAGTTTCCCACAAAGAACCCAAAAGCCCCTCACATTGTTTCACTAGACTTACAACAAGATCCAAGTTTGCATTTGAATATTTCTATTTGATTCATTCTTTCTTCAGCATGGGAAGGATTTTGAAGCTATCCAGAACAACATTGCCCTGAAATACAAGAAGAAAGGCAAACCAGCAAGCATGGTAAAGAACAAGGAGCAGGTCCGGCACTTCTACTACCGCACCTGGCACAAGATCTCCAAGTACATTGACTTTGACAATGGTTAGTATGCACCAAAATGGGCTTGGTGCAAGGGTTGCAGTCCTGCCTTTTAGTGGTGAGGAAATAAATACTGAAGAGGAAGAGGGAGTTCACAGTGTCTCACTTCTTATTTTTGTTAGCATGGCCCTATCAAGGTTCATGTTTTGTGAAAAATGCTTTCCAAAACCTGGTGTTAATATCACTACTGTTCTGTGAATTCACCACACCTTAGTAAATGCAGATCCTGCTGTTAATGCTGGGAGGAAAACCAGGTTCAAGGAAATGTTTTTGTATTCTCAGGAACACACCTTCAAGAACTGCCTAAACATTAATCAGGCATGGCTCCATCAAGCACACTGGCCCAGCACCACTTCGCAATTCTTGGGGGAAGGTAGAAACAAATCATAGTCCAATACAAGTGTAAATGGTGACATATTTGCTCCCACTTTAAAGAACTTTGAAATTGTACCATGGGTTCAGTAACTTATGATTCCTAGTGCCATATTCCCCTTCCCATTCTTTTCTCTCCTTCTGCAACTGGTTTAATGAAAATGAAATTAGGAAGTCAGGTAAACTGCTGGTGGTGTTCTATAACAGTAACTTTATAATTGAGAATGGATTTTTATCAAATCCGTACTACTTAGGAATGGGCAGAGAGGATTCAACTTAGTCTGTGGGTGGCCTAATCTTAATAACAGGCTAAAGAAATGTATTTCAGAGTGACCAGATTTTAGTAAGATTCAGTTATTCTGACTTTAGGTGTCAAAAATGTAATTTCTCCCATTAGCTTGTGATTGAGTAATAGTCTCCAAAGTTTTCTGGTCAAATTCTGATGGTGTATTCTAAGATGCATAAATCATGGCAATTTGTGGTGGTTGAATTTTTTGGTCTTTGAATAACTCCTAAATATCAGCAAAGTTTTGGATAGCATATTCATCTGTAGTTTGTGGCCAGAGCCTCTCAAGTTAAAAATAACTCTTCAGGGAGAAATGGATGTGGAACGAAGTTAAAGGAATGCAAAGGTAGTGTAAAATACAATCTCTTTATCACAGAATCACCTAGGATGGAAAAGACCTTTGAGATCATCAAGTCCAACCTATGACCACCTTGTCAAGTAGATCATGGCATCAAGTGCCACATCCAGTCTTTTCTTAAACACTTCCAGACAGTGACTCCACCACCTCCCTGGGCAGTCCATTCCAATGCTTAATCATCCTTTCTGTAAAGAACTTCCTAATTTCCATCCTAGACCTCCTCTGATGTAGGTTAAGGCTGTGTCCTCTCATTCTGTGACTGGTTGTGCTAGAGAAGAGATTGACCTGGCTACACCCCCATTTCAGGGAGTTGTAGAGAGTTGTAGAAATGACGTCTCCCCTGAACCTCCTTTAGGCTAAACACCCCAACTCCCTCAGCCACTCCTTGCACGACTTGCGTTCCAGACCCTTCACCAGCTTTGTTGCCCTTCTCTGAACACATTTGAGCATCTCATCATCCTTCCTAAATTGGGGGAGGGCCCAGAACTGGACACAAGACTCAAGGTGTGGCCCAACCAGTGCTGAGTACCAGGGAAGAATCACTGCCCTTGTCCTGCTGGCCACAGCATTCCTGATCCAGGCCTGGTGCCATTGGTCTCCTTGGGCACACTGCTGGCTGATGTTCAGTCAGCACCCCCAGGTCCCTTTCTGCTGGGCCATTACCCAGCCACTCTGTCCCCAGCCGGTAGTGCTGTAGGGAGTTTTGACCAAAGTGCAGGACCCAGCACGTCGTCTTGCTAAACCCCACTAAAAATTAAAAATAATGAGTTATTAAAAGTAAGTCATTAAGGAGAAATGGATATGGCTAGAAAGAAGCTGAAGGAATGCAAAGCTAGTGTACAATATACTCAGTATCATACTATGTATGATAGTACATACTATACTATGAATATGTAGTTCTTGATGAACTTCTGTGTTCCTGAGCTTAGGTTACTTAAAGGAGGACTTGAGTATCTCAACAACCTAGCCCAAGGTGTATTTGGGAGTTCCTTTTTTCAAAACAAGGCAGCAGTTTAAGATGAAGCCATTAGTATTTTATTTAAAAGCCAGTGTTGCAGTGAACACAGTATGGAAGAATTTTTAAAATAAAAATCAGTTATGTATCTGTATCCTTGGGGCCTAGAATCTCATTGTCTGAAAGAATTTTAGCAATCAGTGCAGTAGTTTGATTAGGTTTAGTATTAATAGAAATATGTGTGCTTGGATTTTGGGATCAAAGAGAACTAAAGTTTTGTTGAATAGACAAGAAGAAATATTTTCACTTGTTTTGTAAATCACAAGACTGTCCTTGCTGGCATAGATCTTTAGGCCTATTAGCAGTAATGTCCGCATCTTGTGTGTTGAAGAGAAAGGACAAAAAAAACCCTTGCAAAGTTGAATAAAATGCCAGCAATTTTTTGTAAAAATTTAGAATCTAGAATTTGTGTCAAATCTCTTAGGATGTGTTTTTGCGCCCAAAAAATCTGTCATCTGGAAAATCCAAGCCTACCCCTGAATTTTCAAGTGTTCTGTATGCCTTTGCTTGGGGGCATCTGGACATTTCCCTTGGAGCTTGTAAACAGTTGATACTAGACCTAACTTTATTATGAATTAGCTTTATTTTGCATATTGAGCAGTTGCGTATTTGTTTAAATTCCATGGAGTTTGTTTTCCTGTAATCTAAAAAATACCATAAAAAGGATGAACCAATCCCATTATAGTCTTTCTTGAACCAGAACTTAATTTTGCCTTTGTGATTTGTCTCATCATTGAAAATACAAATCCTCTCCTTTTTAGTGTTGAAATGAGCATCTGCAATGTAGCTGTGTGTATCTGCAACCCGCATCTCACTGACGCCTCTTCTGCTTTCTAGTGTTTTCTCAAGGGCTGAAAAAATCTTCCCTGGAGCTGTATGGCTTAATCTGCTATGGGGAACTAAGGAAAAAGATCGGGGGATGTGAGTATGAATGACTTCAGGTTATTTTTACATTATAGAATCAGAAGTTACTACCCTTGAGGCTGGCAGTGTCTAGTTCAGTTCCACTTTTAAGTTCTTGCTGTAATCTGTTGTGTTATTTTTTCATTAAATGCATTTTTATTTTTACAGACCTTCTTAGTCTGTTGCATTAGTCCACTTTGATAGATTTCTTTAGTTTTATCTGTCTGCAAAATGCTGTGCATACATTGCCCACAGGTGATAGGAAAACATACACGAAGCTTAGATATCTATTCTGTTATTATTGAAACTAAGCAATTAAGGGTGTAAATTTTATTACTTATACCCAGAATTATTTGTCCCCATGCAGTCAAAATCTGGGATGGTGTCTTTTTCTAAGTTTTTCTCTAAATGCTTGCTCACTGTACCCTGAAGATGAAAAGGCACAAATCAGAATTGGAAATAACTTCACTGGCTAAGCAAGATGGGTTCTGATCTTGTCAGTCCCAGAGTCCAGTTTTGTCCATACCAGTGAGTGGGGATGGAAGAGTATGTGCCATAACAATGCTCTGCTCTTTGCTGGCAGTTGATTACCTGCATTAGCAACATACCTGAGCTTAGGCTCACAGAACCACAGAGTGGTTTGGAGTGGAAGGGACCTTAAAGACCATCTTATCCCAACCCCCTGCCATGAGCAGGGGTACTTTCCACTAGACCAGGTTGCTCCAACCCCTATCCAACCTGGCCTTGAACATTTCCAGGGATGGGACACCCGCAGCTTCTTTGGGCAACCTGTGACAGAGCTTCCCCACACTTGTAATAAAAAGTCTCCCCTCGTGTGGTTTAAAACCATCAAACTTTGTCCTGTTCCTCCAGGCCCTCCTGAAAAGTCTTTCCTTGTTTTTTTTTTAAGCCTTCTTTAGGTACTTCATATGCTGGGACCCCCAGAGCTGCAGGTGGAATTTCACCTGAGTAGAATAGAGGATCCCTACCTTACCCTACTGTTCACACTGAGGGGATGAGCCCCAGGACATGGTTCCTATGGTTTTCATGGCTTCCTGACCAGAGAGAGCTGTGACATGACTGCCTTGAAGAATGGGCAGAGAAACATGTGCCAGTTTGTGGGCATACACCTTTTTATCCATGTATTTTTTCATTTGTCCCCAGGCTTTTTGCACAGTCAGTGTTACATCATAGTGCATCTCCTACCTGCTTTGTTTAATTTGAGAGACATGGAAAACCATCAAAATACCTTCGCTTCTTTGTGAAGTCATGCTAGTTGTAAGGTGAAATGGACATGAAAGTGTTCATGAGTGAACATGTACAATTCCTAAAAGGATTGTGGGATTTTGAGAAAGGTTTTTTGCTATGTTATTCCCTCACCTGGGATTGCTGTCATAACAGGAAATGAACGAGACTGTTGTGAATGTTCATACTGACTTTATTCTGTTTGTTTAAAGTCTCCAGTGTGTTAATTGGAGAAGCAGTGCTCAACTTGGAGAAGCAATTTTGAGCTGTTTGATGACAAAGCAGGTGCAAAAGCAAGGCACGTTGCGCTGTCAGCAGAGATCAGTGTTAGTGTTTCTTTCCTATACCCACATCTCTTTTACAAGCAGACTTGCTATGACTGGGAGTAAGATTTCCCACAGTCACCATGGCAATGCCTGCAGCCTCTGTGCTTCTGTCTCTTTAGAACTTTGGGACTTGGCTACATGCTTTACTCACTGTCACACAGAAAATTTGTCTCCAAGACCAAATGTACTCAAGATGCAAGACTGTACATCTATGACAGGTCTATTCTGTAGCCATGGAAAGCAGTTTCTTCCTTCTCCCCCCTCTTTTTTTCCTCTTGTGGTGTTCACAGTCACATTAATGGAGAAGACTTACTGAGAGCTGTTGAGACACGAAAGTACTCCAGAAATACTTTTAGCATTGCTAGAGGGAGGTTAATTGTTCAGTGAATAGATCTGGGCCTGTCATATAAATCAAGTTACCAAAATGTCTGTCTAAAAACATGCTCTATAATGCATACAAAAAAATGAGGGTGGTTGCACGTGCATTTTATTATTTTTATTTACTTTTTTGTTGTGTTAAGCACTAGGATGCTGTTTCATTCTGCCTTGCTGCCTTAGTAACAGAGATTGTGCAGGAATAAGCTTTGGTTTTTAATAACCCAGTGTCAGATTAAAGCCCAATGTTCAAAGACGGCTGTAGTACCTAAACTAGGATTATTTAATCCATGTGTAAAAAGTAATTTTTGTGGCAAGGACCATGTAAAGATTGCATGTTATGAAAATACAAACTTTCCAGAAGAGCTATGTGGCAGCACATTTATGCACGTTAATCATATGTGAGAATAAAATGTAATAGCTTTGAAAACCCAACAGGACACAGAGAAGGCCATGGGTTTAACAGTGTAAGTCCTAATTCACTGTGTTATCTCATTTACTGGAAAGGTATGGATGACAAGAACGCAGCTAAACTCAATGAGCTCATTCAAGCTGGGTAAGTAAGAACTTAATCCTGACACTCATAAAACTGTGTTGTTCAGTTGGATGTTGTATTAATCATCCAAAGTTTGGGGCATTTCTTAATTTTCAAGAGCTGAAGTTTGATGTTTTCCATTCTTAGTTTGTTTTGTATTAGGATATTTCTCTCCTTTTCCATGAAGCCATTAATTGTTTATAATAAGAAATTATGGGTTAAGTTTAATAAAATTATGAAATGAGAATTCTTTACAGAAGCTACACCACTTAACCATGTGGATTCACTCAGGGAAATCATAGAATTATTTAGGTCGGAATCCAAGATCATCAAGTCCAAGCATTACCTCAGCCTTTCCACCACTAACTCCTGTCCCCAAGTGCCACATCCATAGGTCTTTTAAATCTCTTCAGGGATGGTCACTCCACCACTGCCCAGGGCAGCCTGTTCCACTGCCTGACCACACTTTCAGTGCAGAAATTTTCCCAGTATCCCATCTAAACCTCCCCTGGCACAACTTGAGACTGTTTCCTCTTGTCCTGTCCCTTGTTCCCTGGGAGCCAAGCCCAACCCCTACCTGGCTGTCCCCTCCTGTCAGGAGTTGTGCAGAGCCAGAAGGTCCCCCCTGAGCCTCCTTTTCTCCAGGCTGAGTCCCCTCAGCTCCCTCAGCTGCTCCTCATCAGACTTGTGCTCCAGACCCTTCCCCAACTCCATCCCCATCTCTGCACACATTCCAGCCCCTTAATGTCCTTCTTGCAGTGAGGGTTCATGCCCAAACTGTTCTACCTCAGCAGGGCTCACAAGTCCTGACTTTCAGACCTGAAATGACCCTTCAGCACACTGGGGGCCTCAACCCTCCACTGACTTTTTCATCTCCTTGACATTAAGAATGAGTGTTCTCTTTCACTTGTATTGTGGGATTTGGGGGTGCAGTCTATGATTCAATGCACTCCTAGAATGCAGAAGGGGTTAGAAGTTGTGTATCATTATAAACAAGGGCATACCTGATTTGTGCATAAATTTTTCCAAAGTAGTTCAGTTTTTAGAATTTATATCTTTTTAAGTGAAATCTCTTTCGAAGGACAAGGCATGTGATTACTTAGGTGAGGCATTGATGTGTCCTTGACCCCATCTTTAAAAGTGATTTGAAAAATCAATATTTTCTGTCCGTTACAAGTCTGCTTTTACCTTTTACATTCTTGCTTTTAGGGTGTTCACTGTAGTAGGCAAGTTATTGATGAAGTAAACTTGACTGTAGACAGGAGCAGGAGTTTGCCCCCTCAGCAGCTGCAGTCTTTTGACTTTACCTTGCAAAATATGGATATTTGGTGTTGTGCCTTTCTCATGTTCTCAAATGGACTTTGCAGATCAGTTTCTTGGGAGTTGAACAATCTTTCCTCTCATGGGAGATGCTGTTTGTACAGTGTGCTTGTGTTGATGGTCTTCAATGTGATGCTTGAATCACTCGTTCATTCTTCTGTTAACTGCACGGTTTTAAATTAGAAATTCCCATGTGGTTTGGGTTTTGTACAATTAGGAAAATATGAACAGTATGTTCAACGGCATTTACCTCTTTAAATTTGAGTTACCAGTTAAGTGGACCTTGGATGAGCCTTCATCTGTAGTTTGCTGAATATCTCTATGGTTCAGAGTATTAGCAGTTTGTTTAGTCACTCTGTGCTATACTAGAGCGCCTTTCTTATACTGGGTTATCCAAACAAACCAAAGCGTAGCAAATGAGCCTGATGATGTTTAGTGAGCTGTAGTATCAGTCTATCACTTTGCATGATTCAGGCTTTAGTTCTTCTAATTAATTGTTCATGAGGGATGGTGATTTCTGTGAAGTCTAGGTGTTTACTTCATGAAAGCCAGTCTTGTAACAAACCATTTTGGGAAGAGGAGTCTGCATTTGAAAGTATTAATGCTAATCTTCTGTGCCAAAATTAGAGTGTACATAACATTAACCAGTTCAGAATTAGTTGCTTTTGCATAGGCTTTTTGTCTACATCTGGGAGGCCCATTTTTCTTTCCCTTTTTCTCCTGCATCCCTTACCCCATTTGGTGGTGAACCTCATGAGCTGAAGAAGAGCAGACTGTGTCTTCATTACCACCTGGATGTCTACACCACCTGCGTGTGCAGGGCAGCCTCATAGCTCCCAGAAGCAAACACGTTGCATGTACCTCGGTTGGTTCAACTCCTCATCTTGCTCAGTGATGGTACAATTCCATGAGCCTCCTCCCTATTTGTAATCAGCTCTTTCTCCAGTTCCTAACATGTTTCTTTCAAGTGTGACATTCCTCTTCGAATGCAGTGCACTTTGTAAGGCTTGTCACTGGGGAAAGCAGTGAAAGTGATTAAAAATGGGGAATGTGAACATGCATTATTCCCATGATCTGCTCCTTAAGTAGATAAACATTCTCTTCATTTAATTGGTAAGAAAAGTCACAAAAGGTTGTGAGGAGCTACATGGCAATTTATTTGCAGCACAACTCCTGACCCTGGAGTTACATGCTCTAATTCAGTGCTTGTTTTGCATCTCTCGTTTCTGTACTAATCTCATGGAGTGTGGAGAAACAAATGACCCTGTCAGGGACTCATAAGAAAACCATACTTAAAAGCTTCCTAGTTGAGCTTATAACCCAGGTCATGGATACTAAGGAGTGCCTGACAACTCCAGTCAGCTGACCCTGGTAAGTACCAGCAGAGTCTCTGTGTGACACACCCCTGTTTGGCTGTTGGAGTTAAGGCTATTCGCTGTGGTACATCTCTGTACTTGGCTTCAGAATGTCAGAAACCGGCACATGAGGCTAGTCAATAGCCAGTGGTACAGCAGTTGTTGAGTAAATGGGGAACCTTGCAGAAAATAGATTGCAATTTATATCTTTATAAATGCAAGGGGGAGCTAAGAATTATTCTGTCAGTTTCTGTAACTGTTCTGAGCAGTTCAGCATACTCAGGGCAACACTGGCCTGCTCTAGCTGCTGAAAGACAGGACCACTCTCTGTCCAGTCCTTTGTGCTAAGATTTTTATTACAGCATTTTAATTTTACTACACATTTATTATGTAATTTATTAGGATCTATAAGAAGAAAAAAAGGTATATAGTGGTATAGCAGAACTGCTCAGTAACTAATTTAAATAAACTTAAACTGAAGTTATGTTGTTTTGTTTCATTTTTAGAAGGGAAGCATTATTTAACTTGGGTTTTGCAACACTCTTTACATTTAATAAAAAACTACATATGAACAAATATTTTCTCGATGTCTTTGTAAATATGTAGAAATTTTGGGTATGTTAAAAAAAAAAAAAAACCAACCAAACCACAAGAAGCCACCTAATTAAAGAAATATTGTAATGGTGCACCACTTAAGCAGAGCACTTCAGTGTCTTGCAGTGTATGTGGTTTTACCCCCCAACCTGAGAGGTTCTTTATAACACAAGATAAGAAAGAGAGAAACCATTAATAGGCATTAGTTGTTCTGTCTGGGTCAGATTCTGAATGTACTATATGTGGGATGGCAGTGATTCTTCACTGTCTTCCAGTTCCTTGGGAAAGCTCTTTGGCATGCTGAGGGGAAATCTGTAACTCTCTAAAAATCTTGATCATAAAATAACAGGTCATACTGAAAAAAAAAGATATATAAACCAAACCATTTTAGTATACTGAAAAAAGTAGTATATAAACCAAACCATTTTAAATAGGCAGGTTATGCTCTTGGTGTCCAGTCAGACAGGTAATTCTGAATGCATAGTCAGTAGAGTGACTTTTTTAAAGACTTACCCTCTTCTGCATTTGGAGACGTCCAGAATCTAGGTAACTGAAGAAAAAAGGGATTTTGAAGCTAAAAGTAGTTGTGTTGCAGACTGACTGTTCTACTGTGCTCTCCCCTAAATTTGTAGAAATAGTCTTCTTCCAGCCTCCCAGCTACAGATTTCAATTAGAAAATTATAGTGTCTAAATATATCTGCTTTTATATTAGTTTGATAACAAGTTATTCTTTAGATTCTGTCCTAGATTGCTTGAATCTGAGCGTGCTTAGTGGAAAAGGGAATTAGGGGAAGCAGAACACCTGAATGTGGGGAGCTGCGATATTCTAAAGCGTGTGCGAGGGAACCATGGAAATAATATGGATCGCTGTTGTTGTGGAAGAGTGCTGTAGTGGCAGGGTGAAAACTTGCATGGGAAGTCTTTAATGTTTTGTCACATTTATGACAAAACTAAAAGTAAATATTTCTTCATTTACTGAGTGGTGTACTTTGCTTGCTGCCATTTCCCCTCGTGCTCGGGGAAGGCAGTAGTTCCTGCTTCTCCATATAGGTATCAGCAGGTTTGCCGTTGTTTGGTTTCCTCCAGTGTGGTTTTCCTCCTAGTGTTTCGTTGTTTGGTTTGGTTTTTGGTTTGTTTTTTTTTTCCAATAATATCTTTTCCATAATATACTTAGACTTTCCACACTTCTTTTCTGGCTTTTGTCTTAGGTTTTGGTTGGGTTGGTTGTTTTTTTCTCATCTCTCTGCCCTTTGAAGCACAGATAGAGATTCACTCAGGAGTTTGTAATGCTGATCCGTGTTCATTTATAAGCTGCTCCATGGTAACAGATGGTGGATACCTCCAACCCAAGGTCCACCTGCACAGGTGGCAGACAAATGGAGCACGAACAACTACCAGGAAGCCTGACTCAACAATAAATGCTTTATGACCAACTAGCTGGGCTCTTGAACAGAAATAGGAAATATAAAAATTAACAACTGCACTTCTTTCTTCTTAGATCAATTAGCTCAGCTGTTTTAGGCAGATCAAACCTTCTGGGCCTTCTGAGCAGCCAGGCCTTTGTTTCAATAACTTTCCACTCATGTGATGAAACAATTTCCACAAAACTTGATTGGTTTATATAGTCATATCAGTTAATATAAAACATGTTTCTCTCCTCAAACCCCTTCTTACTTGTACCATTATAACTGTCAAGATAATAATTATGATGATGATAATAATAATAATGCTATTTCTGACTCTTCACTCACATGCTTCAAGGGCACATTTGATAATAAAGAATTGCATTAGCTGAAATCAAGGAGGAGAGTCTCAGCTTGCACAAGTAGTGAAAAGAATTTGCTGTATTAAAGCAGATTACAAATAGGCAAGAGGATCATTGTACAAAATGCTGATTTTCTCATTAAATCATATCTACACTTTAATATAAGGATAAATACAAGAGGATATGTAGTCTCATGCTAAGGCTGAGGTGCCCAGGAGGAGGTTTTAACTTTCATCCTTACCTTAACTTATTGGTTAGATATCTGCAAGGGTTTCTGTGTCCTTCTCTAAGAGTCTTTACACTGGAAGACGCTGACAGAGACTTTACACTGTTGGACTTGGTGGGACCAACTGTCTTCAAACAATTATTTTTTCCAAGAATTAAGCTGAAAAGAAATCTGCCCTTCCAGCTCAGGGATATTCCAAATCTATAGAAATTCACAGTTCAGTGGCTGAAACTTTTGAGTTGCTCACCCCATCAGCTCCATCTTCTCAGGTCTGCCTCCACTTCTGCTGCCCTTTCGCAGATTTTCCTCCTACCACTGTAGACAACTGCTCTTCCTGCATGATGGTGTTTTACTTACAGCACAGGAATATTCTTTATTTTGTTTTACTGCAAGGATTTGCATTCAAGCCTGCTGCTTCTATGCCAGCTGATCCTTAATGCTTTGAGTATTAGGTAGTAATACTGCCATTGGTAATTTGATTGGGCTCAATGTCTGCCCTTTAAGTCCCTGCAGAACTGATGGAGTGAAGAAATCAAGTAGTTTCATGGTGAGAAAACAAAAATGACCTCTGACTTTTAAGGATCTTTGAAACTGCTAAAGTGATACTGAAACTAAACAGTGAAATCATACTGTAAAAAGTTGCTTTGTTTAGGTTTTTGCACAAGCTCTTAGACCTCATGTCTGCACCAGATATGGTGATCATATTTCCAAATGAAAGACTGCAAGGACTTCAGATTCTTTCTTCCTATAATTAAGAGTCATAAGTATAAAGGGAATACTAAATCAAAACCACTTGTCTTTTATGAAGCAGCTGTCTGTGAGGGTACTCTTGAACCAAAGTAACATGATCCTGGTTCACTTATAAAACAGAAGTCCCTCCCTGGGTGGGCAACCAAGTGTTTCATGAAAGTCTGGAAGAGGAGAGTCACAAGAGTAGCGCTTCCACAGTGAAAAATAAGGTGATAGGAAAGACTGAATGCTCCGTGGACTTGCACTACAGACCCTTACATTTCTGTATTCATTCCTGTAGCTGTGATGGCGTTTTGCTCTGTGTCCCTGATCACAGAATAAGCTGAGTTGGAACGGGCAGGGGTCATCAAGGTCAATGTCCAGCCCTGCACAGCACCATCCCCAAGAGTCACACTGTGCCTGAGAGCATTGTCCTAATGCTTCTTGATCTCTGTCAGGGTTGTTGCTGTGACCACTGCCCTGGGGAGCCTGTTCAGTGCCCAAGCACTTGGAGGAGGAAGCTTTTTCTGATACCCAACCTACACCTGCACTGACACAACTTCAGGCCATTTCCTTGGGTCCTGTCGCTGGTAACCAGCACAGAGAAGAAATTGGTGTCTGCCCCTTCTTTTTCCCTCATGAGGAAGTTGCAACTGCAAGGAGGTCTCCTCTCAGTCTCCTTTTCTCCAGGCTGAACAGATCAAGTGCCCTCAGCCAGTCCTCATATGGCTTCCCCCTTCACCGTTTTCACTGCCCTCCTCAGGACATTCTCTAATAGTTTAATATCTTTATTATATGGTAGTGATCAAAACTGCACACAATACTCAAGGTGAGACCACCCTAGTGCAAAGCAGAGCAGGACAATCCCCTCCCGGCCCAGCTGGCAGTGCTGGACCTGGTGCCCCCAGAACAAGGATTTCCCTCTTGGCTCCAGGGCACTGGTGACTCAGCTCCAACTGGCCCTCGACCAGGACCCCCAGGTCCTTTCTGCAGCACTGCTCTCCAGCATCTCATTCCCCAGTCTGTCCATACATCCAAGGTTGCCCCATCCCAGGTGCACGATCTGGCACATTCCCTTGTTGAACTTCACATGGTTGGTGATTGCCCAGCCCTCTAATTTGTTGAGCTCTCTCTACAGGGCCTCCCTGCCTTCAAGGGAGTCTGCAGCTTCTCCCAATTTTGTATCATCTGCAGACTTGCTTAGTACCTCTTCCAGTCCTGTGTCCAAGTCATATATGAGGATGATGAAGAGCACAGGGCCTAAAATGGATAGATCTGTATTCACATACTGTTGTTACTGGTTCCTCTAAATACTTGTCTTTCCCTATATCCAGGGCGACAACTGTTCGTTACAAAGGCAGAAACCTGCGTATCAAAGCTCCCATGTGCAGGGCTTTGAAGAAACTCTGTGATCCAGATGGTGAGTAAAAGATGCTGGAACATGAGGGTGTTCTAGAAGACGGCTGGAAGCATAGAAAGTGAGCAGGCTTGTTCTGGTGTGTCCATCACTGGCAGGGAAATTTGGGCTGTTGCATGTTTGTCCTGGGCATACTATTCTGTCTTGGCCTGTTTGCTCGTGTAACCCCAGTAACTTCCAACTCACGCAGTTTTCTTACCAGCTAACTTGAAAAGGAAATACCCACACCAAACCAGTTCATTGCTGCTTTCACTGTATGTGAAGGTGCTAGTGAATCAGCAATAGTATAGTGTTTAGCATTGAACATTTTCAAATTTTTTACCTTCTCCTATTCAGCTATGTATGATTTCATTTTGGGTTTTTTGTTTACTTCCTCATTCCCAAGTATAATCAGGCTGTTCAAAGGTCTGAAATACTGTACTTGTTCAAAGTTTCCAGACATCTGATTTTTGACACTGCTTGCTCAAGTGGAATCCCCAGTACCACTACAGTGTCCAAGGATAAGAACATATTGAAAGAAAAGGTAATTAAGGAAGCAGGCTCCACTGGTGAAGCTGAGCTGCCCAAGTTGTCTGTAGGTGATGGTGTTGTCTGATCTTTTGTATTGTGTAACTGAGCATACAGTGCTGTGACTGAGTTGTCCTTGCTTTGACCCTTTGTGCTTCACCTCCATTCAGGTGTGAGTGATGAAGAGGACCAAAAGCCAGTCCGACTTCCCCTCAAGGTCCCTGTGGAGCTGCAGCCACGAAATAACCATGCATGGGCTCGAGTACAGAGTCTTGCCCAGAACCCACGGCTTAGGTAATAGAGAACTGATTGTGGTGCTCAGAATAGGGGAACTGATGAGCAGCATCCTAGCCCTTCCTCTTTCTTCAGGGTTCTCTTTGCCAGTTGGGCAGTTTATCTGTGATAACGCAGTTGTCCTAAGTGTACTTAGTCTGAAACCTTTGTCCAACCAGTGCATGGTTTGTAAACATGAGTTTTCACGTGGGAAAATTAGATTACCATTGTTCTTTATATCTTTTCATTTTAGTTATGAAGGAGTTACTAGCTACTAGCTTTGGAGATGAGTATAGTGTCAATGTGGCACAAACTACATCAGGGCAGAGGGCAAGTAAAATGGAGATAGTAGCCTTGGTTCTACAAAGATTTGTATTGCATGTACCATAGAGAGAAGGGAATATACAAAGGGGTCAGAGGTGCCTGCACCAAGGCTCTGAACATTTCACCTGCACCCAATGATTAAAGTAGCATGGAAAGTGTTTGTAGTTTCTGCCTTGCAAAACACTGTTGGTGCAACTGTTCAATGTCATCAGTGGCTGTTCATCCTGGTCCTTACATCTAATCCAGAACTTGGAACAGTAAACATGAGGCCTTTGTGATGTTGAGTTGTTGTTTCAAATGCAGCATTTCAGTGTAGTAACCAAAGATCATGATAAAAATATCCATTCTCTTCTCTGCATTAGGTTTATTTAGTAAAATGCTTTCAAAAAGTGTTTGTCTTTTGTGCCCTTTTTTCTCTTTCTTTTTATACTTTATTTAGTAGCTTCATGCTTTGCCTGCACTTTTGCAGTTCAGCTAAGTCCTGCCATCTTTTCCTATCTTCTTCCATCTGGAAAAAAGTAGTTTCTTGAATCATGGCAGTCAGGTTTATCTGACAGGCTTTTAGAATGTGTGAGTTGCCACAGTTGAGAGTTAACCTAAATTTTAAAGTTGTGGGATAACATATGTTTTTTGTTGTGGCCTTTTTTCTTAGTGCTTGGGAGTGTTCTTTGTGCTGGCATTATAGAATGCCAGTTTATTCCTTAATTCTCCTTCTAGTATCAAGGTTAGGACTTGGAACTTCTGCTGACAGTTGTTCTCTGTTCCTTTGCTTTGCTTCTCTTGTGTACAGGATGATTGTGGAGTTACATCGGAAGGTCTCCAGCCTCCTTGAATTCCTGAAGCAGAAGTGGGCTCTACATGAAGTGCGGGTTGTATCCTTTTCCTGCTCAGTCTGTTCCATGTGCTGTGTCCTGGGAGAAATTTGCTTCCTATTCCAAGTTCAGTTTTGCATCAGAAAAGTGAATCTACTTCATAAATATACCAGTCCCTGCTTAGTAAAGACACAGATAAAGTCTCAGCATCACTAGTGGAAGCTTTTGTGGGAGATCCCATAGTGTTCTGCTTTTACCTCAATTCTTCTCTGTTATGATCCCATAAAAGTGAGTTAAGAAAAAAATTATGTTCCTGCCTTTATTTAATTTCCTCAAACAGTGATCTTAGTCTGGTTCATTATCATTGGGTGACCCTAGTACAGCCAGGATAATAACTGGCAATTCTGTTTCCAGTTTCAGCCGAGAGATTAAGGACAGATCTTTGCACTTTGTGCAGCTTCTCCAATGTAGGCTTAAGCTTCTTGTCGAGGTAGCTGCTGCTACCTGCAGTGTATCTCTGCGCTGGCTGAGCCATACAGCAGTCAGGGTGTCCCTGCCTCTGAAATTTGATCCACGCAATAGAAAGATTTGTGAGTTAGCAACTGTTCTGTTCTGAAACTAGTCCTTCTGACTTGTAAGTTTTATCCTCTTCTTTGGCCTTTCATTCAGGCTTTGCTGTTTAATTTGTGAGCCTGGAAGAAGCAGTGGCATGGCACTTGAAATTCTGAAGGATGTCAGAGTGTGTAAGGTGGAGTTTGCTGCACTCATGAGAGGCTGCTTTGCTGTGCAGTGCTAGAGGTTTTGCTGGGTTTTGTTGGGGTTTGTTGAATGGGATTTTTTTTTTTTACGATTACGGTGGTATGTGAAACAGAGAGGTAATTTTGTTCGGAATGGATATTTGGGCTTGTAGCAGGTCTTCACTGCAGTCTCTATCACCATAAAGGACCTAATTTCAACCTAATTCAGTTGTCTTCTCTATAATCTGTGTGAATAAAGAACATATCCGTGATTAGCTAGGTTTTCTTTTATTTTCTTTTTTTTTTTTTTAACTTGCAAAATAAGCTCCCAGGTGCTTTTTTGGAAAGGGCAGATGACTGTTACATTCTTTGACACATCTTTTTTTAGCGTAAAACACTTGAAGAACAGCAACTTCGAGACTCCAGAGACTCAGAAACAAGAGGCAGCTTCTCAGAGGAGAAAGTGATGCTCCATCTTTTTCCAGGGGAGAACTGTACCATCACTCCACTGCCCGGGGTAGCCAGAGTGGTCCACTCCAAGGCCTTCTGTACCGTGCATTGGCAGGAAACGGGCAAATGCAAACAGAACACAAAAGACTCTCACTTACTCCCCCCTGCCCAAATCCTTGGCATACAGAGTGGTCAGGGGACAGCAAGGGGCCAGCTGAAATACCTGCGGGGGATGGAAGGTAAGGCTGTGGGAAGGGGAGAGAGCACTACAGAGCCCAGCAGGACCTTGCAGCCTACAGCTGAAGTTTCTGCAAGCACTGAAGATGGTGCCCCAGAGCCTGTGGAGGGAATAGCCTCAAATCTTGGCATCACTAATTCGCTCCAGAAACCCCCTTCTGGACTTCAGGATCCAGGAGGGCACCAGGAAAAGCTGAGCTCAGTGGCCCCCTGCATGGAGGTCAGGGAGGCCCTGGCTAGCGAGCAGGCAGGTGTGCTACCCTCGTGCAGCACAGAGTGTGCCTGCAGCAAGATCCCTGATGTGGAGGAGCTCTCTCTGCTCGATCCATTCCCACGGTACATGAAGTCCTGCCAGGACCTAATTGTCCCAGAGAAATGTTCCTGCACAGACAAACTGCCTGGGAAAGACTCTGCTTCAGCAGCTGGTAATGCTTCTCCAGTGGCTTTTCCGAGCAGGAGGAGTGCAGAGACCTCTGACTCTTGTTCCCAGCTACTGAGAGGTGGTGTGGCTTCCCCTGGCAGCAGCAGATGTGAAACTCAGGCCAGCCACAGCCAGGGCCAGCAGCTTGATGCTTGTACCAAGGATATCACAGATGCAGTAATGGAGGATTCTCAAGAGAAGCTGGGCTCCTCGTTTCCGCCTCCACCTCAGGGACAATCCAGTACAAAGTCTCTCAAGGATGACCCAAGTCGGCTCTCCCAGCAAGTTAGAGAGGAAGGATGGAGTCTGCGAACCTCTGAGAGCCTTACTCTGGCTGAAGTCTACCTCATGATGGGCAAACCGAACAAGCTGCAGCTGGAATATGACTGGTTGGCTGTCTTGGAGCCAGAAACCCAGCATGCTAGAGAGCAGACCTCTGAGTCAAGTGCTGTCCCTGCATGTCCTACCTTTCACAAGCAGAGACTCTTGAATTGCCTTCTGAGACTCATCTCTACTGAGGTCAATCCCAAACCAGTAAGTAGCTCTTGTTCATGCTCGAGATACTAAACTCTAGTTTCATTTGGGCAATAATTGCCCAGTTGTGCATTCACAATAGATCAGTAACTAGCCATGTCAAGAGCTCTGGAGATTCCTGTGCTTAAATTATACAAAAACCACCACACAAGACAGCTGGCTACAGAGTGGACTTTGCTTCAATATGCTTTTTACACTTTTAGCTTCCGGTTTGCTGTGAGTCTCATTGGTGTTCCAGTGAACATTTAATGTGATTGCTCAAAAGATCAGTTGTGAGGTGAGGGGCCTTCTGTTCTCTCTCAGATTCATGGAACCTTAGAACCTTCCCAGGTTGGAAGGGGCCTTGGAAGATCATCTAATCCAACCTTTTGTGGGAAATGGAGCCTGGATGAGACATTATTGCTCATGAAAACAGCATTGGTTTTCAATGTTTAAGTAGCTCAAATTACACAGTGTGAGAGTGAAAACAATGTATTTCCTCAGAATAGCAGAGTCAATAGAACTGTGCCTGCCTCAGTTGATTTGTGTAAAAGTTCCCAGACTCCAAGGATACCTGTTCAATAGTCCCAGTCCTTAGGCGAACCTTCGGAAATGAACTTGCTTTCCTTCTTGTGCTTTGTAAACCTGTATTTAAGATTTGCCCCAGTGATACCTGGGCAGCCAATTCCACCTAGTGCAGCCAATTGAAACTTAGTAAAATATCTTTTAAAAAGACACAGAGTTTAGCAGATCTGCTCAAAGGCCTCTGGTAGATATGATGAGCTAAAGATTCTGTTCCACCCAGGATGCAAATGTATCACTGTTCCCAAACACAGCATTCTTTAATCCTTGTTTTTTGGTGATTTAACTCCACTCAAAGTTCCTTTTGATTCTGATTCTACAGACATGGAATGAAGAATTTTATAAATTTAAACCCATCTCTGTTCAGATGCAGCTCCAGATATAGACTTTGTTTAAACTGCAAAGGCCTTTGGTCTGACATCTCACAGATCTGGGCTACTGTCTCCTCTTTGGCATCTACTTTTACTTCTGGTGACACAGGTGACAGCTAGGCATGACATGATGAAACAATCAAAAGCTATAAAGAAGGACATCTCTGAGACCTGGGGGAAGAGGAATTGAAGAGGGTGGAGAAAACAGCAGTTAGGATTTGCATGTGTGTTTCTGTCACTTCCACACTCGTGGCTGTCTTATAGTAGCATAGCACTACTGAACAATAAAGGAGCTCTTTAAGGGTATGTACTATATTGTACATTGCAGCAAAAAAAAGGAACACAACCTTTAATTTGTCAAATACTGCTTTATTCTCACTGTTTTTCAGAAAAACATACTCTCCTTGAAACATGAACATTGTGGCACTGATATTGCAAAGGCCAGGAAGATATTTACAGCCTCACTGAAAGCACAGTAGATGTCTTGAAAGTTGCATTTCATCAAATAATGAGAGGAACTATGGTATTTTTGCCACAGGATATTTTAAGAGGAAGGATTGATTGTGTGCATGCCTGCTGCTTTCTCCAGATAATCTGTAACAGCCAAAGCAGCCAGCTGTTCTGTGGTTCATTGTTTAAATGAAAATCATCAGCATAAAATAAACTGTGAAGTGGTATTGCAGTTGAGTGGTGGGTGTAATTTTAAGCCTGTGATTGCACATAGATTCCTTAAAAAGGGAGGGTTTTCTAGAAAACAGTTTAAACAATTTAATGAAACAACTGGATAGGCCTGTAAAATTATTGAAGCGCATGTGTCTCTTGTTAGTGCTGTGTTACAGTGTGAAAGAGAAGGGAAGGGAAGAAATTCAAAGCTCTACTTGATTAGAATTAAGAGAGAATTAAAATGTTTTTGTCCAGATGTATTTCTCACCAGAGCTCTCTGTATGGAGTTTATGAAAAATAGCTTTGCACTGAATTAAAACCAACACCATTTTTTTTCTCTTTCTTTCAATCCTGTGGTGATCCAGCGCGTTGCATGAAGCTGGTTGAGTGCCAACCCAATTGTAACATAAATTAATGTATTGAATTGGTGGCATCCAACAATGCTAAATGGGCAGGAAGGTAATTTCAGCTACCCCTCACACCCACTAGGAGGTATTGCTTACAGTACTTTAAGATGTTGTAGTATATCAGATTTTAATTTTAAGTCTTCCTAAGTACAGTGAGTTTCACAATACATTTGTTGTACAGCACAGAATGTTCAATTAATGTGCATTTTCAGACGCCCGAGATGAGCTCCATTGCCACATCACCCATCAAGCCTGCTCAGGAGGAGCAGGCCCTGACCCCCCCGGGAAAGGTAATTGCCATCAACACCCGGAGTCCCGGCTGCGCACGGAATCAGTCTGCCCTTCGCAACAAGACTTTTTCTCCTGGTGCTGCTTCCAGCTCCTCAGGTGAGTATTCCTAAAAATCCACTTGATGAAATCAACTCAGCAATACCTCACACCATAATGAGAACTTCCCAGAGATGGAACACTGGAAGGAGAAGTGCTCTTACTCTTAGGAACTTCACTGTCTGAGAACACTGGTGTGTGCTAGTTTGCTTTAGAATTGTCCTAAGTCCAGTGCTGCTTTGAATCTTGAATAACAATGCATATCAGTAATGCAGTTCACAATCCAGAAGAACTCTCCTTAGTCACTCTTAGAGAAGATGCTTGGGTTTTTTTGGGAGCTGTGTCGTGGTTTAATCCCAGCCAGCAACACAGCCCCATGCAGCTGCTCAGTTACTCCTCTCTGGTGGAATGGGGTAGAACTGAAAGAGTAAAACTGAGAGACCTCATGGTTTGAAATTAAAACAGTTCATTAGGGAAAGCAAATGCTGTGCATGCAAAGCAGAGCAAGGAATTCATTCCCTGCTTCCCCAAGACAGCAGGGCTGCATCATATGTAACAGTAACTTGGGAAGGCAAATGCCCTCACTCTGAATGTCCAGCCCCTTCCTCCTTCTTCCCCCAGCTTCTTATGCTAGGCATGACCCCCCCATGGTGTGGGATTTCACTGTGATCAGCTGGGATCAGCTGTCCTGGCTGTGTCCCCTCCCAGTTCCTCATGCATCTCCAGCCCCCTCATTGGCAGTGTGGGTTGAGGAGCAGCAAAGGCCTTGACCAGTATAAGTCCTGCTCAGGAGTAACTAAAGCATCCCTGAGTTATGAGCACTGTTTGCAAAGCAAATCCAAAACTGCCCCTGAAGAAAATTGATGCCTTCCCAGCCTGAACCAGTACATGCTGACTGGCACAGGGTGTGAGATCTCAAGAGAATATCAGCTTACAAAACAGGCAAGTAAATGCCCAGTGTAAAATCTGTTGATAAGTATTTACTGAAAATTTTCTGTGCCATCCTGCCACTATAGGTTTAACTTAATTATTAGGAAGAAATTTTTCCCTGTGAGGGTAGTGAGGCCCTGGCACAGGGTGCCCAGAGAAGCTGTGGCTGCCCCTGGATGCCTGTCAGTGTCCAAGACCAGGTTGGGTGGGGCTTGGAGCAACCTGGGATAGTGAAGGTGTCCCTGCCCATGGCAGGGGTTGCAATGAGATGAGCTTCAAGGTCTCTTCCAACCCAAACCAGTTGTGTGATTCTATGATTATAACGTAGAGAATGATTATGAATTGCCTTCTCTTTAATAGGAGGTATGACTGCTGTGACTTGTGAGCTCCAGTCATGCAGGCCAAGAATTTTGGTTCTGTGCTTCAGCCCAGTTGCATTTGCCACCAAATGTTTATGACTTCAGAAAAGTTTGTGATGGTGTTGCGTTACTGGGACCAGTTGTGATTTTTAGGCAGTCCTTTTCACATCCCTGCTCTGAGAAGCAGTGAACCCAGGAGCAGGTTAACTGGGTTAACTGGTGCTGTAAAGCACCTGTGGGGATCTTGGCTGCCTCAGAGTGACAGGCTAACAATGCTGGCTTTCATCCAAGCTGGCTGTGTGCAGAGGGAAATCCTACCACATTTTTTTTTAAACTTAAACATAAATGGGGAAGTTTTACTCAGACAAGTTACGATTATTTCACTGTGCCAAATGTATTTTGAAGACTGTCTTTGGGAAGGTCTTTGGTAAATTGATCTCCGCCCCATCACCAGATTGATTTTATTGGGGTTGCATTTCAAATTACTATAGGGAAAGAAGGGGTGGGGACTGTAAATAAATCATAAACTCTGTAAAATGGCTCTGTGTTTGTATTATCTTCCCCTACATAAGAAATGGTAGATTTAGTTCATTTACTGGTATAGACCCTCAGGTATGCCTATAAGCCGAACAGATAAACTGATTATCACAGTCTGTGGGGGGCTGAAAATAGAGCTTCAATTCTAGTTTCTTAAGTAGTGTAAAATCACATTTAATCCCATACTTCCAAGAATTTCAAAGCAAGTGAATATTAGTGGTGTTCATAGCAGGTAAATACTGTCAGTTTGCAGGTGGGACAACTGAAATATGGAGAGATCCTGATTTTGGAAACAGCTGGTGACAAAAGCTGAATCCTTAAGTCCCAGCTCTCTGTGATCCTTCAGCTACTAAAGAGTTATTTCCTTTTTGTTTTCACGTTATTTCACTTAAATTGCTGTTAAAATATTCTAGGTTTGCGAAACCTCCCTAGACCTCTCTTGGTGGCTAGTCCTTCAAGTTCTGGGAGCACTGAGGCCGACAGTGGACTGTTTGCTGTCCCTACAACCCTGCCCCCCAACAGCCGCCATGGGAAGCTGTTCCTGCCCAGCAAGGAAGCAGAGCTGACCTTCCGGCAGCACCTGGACACCATCAGTGTAAGTAAGAGGAGGGAATGGAAAATGCAGCATGGTGTGCATGAACCATCTTCCAGGGGGTATCACAGGGATTCTGAATTCCTCAGAAAGTATGGGCTGCCTTGTGAAGCAGTGCTTCTTATCATGTTTAACTTTGTATTAAATGAGATGAGTGAGATTTTGACTATAACTGTGCTTTGAACTGACATTATGTGTTCAGGTAATTCAAATCTGAATACCATCACACAGCCTGATGACACTTATTTGCTGTCTAATTAAGTTGCTCCAGCAAATATATGTGCCAGATTTAGCAAAAACTTATCCCCTTCTGATGTGTAGCTAATTTTAACACAGCCTCATTGCTGTACATAAGTCAAATTCTAATTTTTATTTATACAATCTCAGTAAGAATTTTGTAGGAAGCTGAATAGTTGGTTATGAAATGGCTTTTTGGGACAAAGCTTTGTCTCCATAAAGAAAGAAGAAAAAATACATCCTTGGTGGAAAATATTCTGACTCTAGCAGGAAGGATATTGTGCTATCTAAAACAAAACATAGTATTTTGGTTAATTCTTATTCATCTTTATCAAAAATAAGAATTTGGGGGATATAATTCATTCTGTGTCTGGATGCTTAAAATACTTGTAATGCATTTCCTGTTGTTGTCCAGATGCAGTCGGACTTCTTCCTTCCGAAGCCCAGGAAGTTACGGAACAGGCACTTGCGGAAGCCACTGGTAGTACAGGTCAGAGCAAAGTGTAAATGCCTGTTTTGCTCCCTGAGTATCAGTAAGGCTGTAGTAATTTGCACATAACAAAAAAACCCCTGAATTTCCCTCATGCATCCACTGGAAATATAAAGCTGAAATTATGAAGGAACAAGCACTTCAGTTTCTCTGGTGTAACTACCCATGTTACATTCCCTGTATAAAGAATATCAACAACAGCGGAAGTCCAGTGCCCAAGGCAGTTTGAAGAAATAAAAAAGCCTCTGGAAGAGGCTTTTGAAACCTGGAAGCAGGTTCTGCTATTCTGCTACCTGGGCCTTCTGGCACTGAGGCATAGGCAGTGTTGTCCCTTTACTGTCCTGAGCTGGCAGCCCTCTTAACTACAAAATTTTCCTTTATATCCTTTTCCTGCTTCCTGCTCAGTAGTGGATGTTAAACTGTGCTGGATATAAGCCTCTGTAGTGAAATATGCCATAAGACACTTTGAAAGAACAATGATTCTTGGGAAAAAAATGGGACTTGGAAAAAAATGTATGGAAGGAATGGTTGGTTGTTGTGGTGCTTTGGTGACAGGCAGGTATTACCCTCCTTCAGACTGCTCTGATAACTCTGGGAAAAGGTACATGTGACAGGAACACCAGAGGCAAGTGAGAAAAAAGAAATCTGAAACCTAAATAATAGTAAACTGGGGAAAACAAAGTTCACAAGTGTCACTATACCATTTTTTTCTCTTCTGTTTTGTATAAGAGTAGGGGATGTAGAAATTACCCCTGGACTATTTTTGATCCTGAGATCTTCAGATCTGGGCAATTCCATGTGTTTTAAGAGCTCCCAAGCACACACAGCTGTCTCACTCATCTACACTTGCTGAATTTTAAGGGCAGATCAGTTTGTACACCGACTAGGTACCATGTTTAAGATCACTTCTGAGAGAGATTTGTAAATCACTGCAAGTATAATCAGAGAGGATTATAGTTCTAATCAGCATTTCTCTGAGAATTTTCCATGTGGAAATATCTAATCAGCATTTCTCTGAGAATTTTCCATGTGGAAACTACTTGTAGTTCACAGAGAAGACACATAATTCCTTTCTGTAGCTTTTTTCTCAAGAGCACACTGATCACATTGCTGTGTCTGGTGTCATTTTGGTTTTTTGAGACTCTTTAAGCTTTTTGATGTTGACATTCTTGTGAAGAACTTTCTCACACACTTTCTGTAAACAACTCATTGTTTTTGCATTCCTTTATGGAAGAAGAGAGAGTTGATAGACTGTTAGTTAAACCAGTGTCAGTGGAGAGGTGTCACTGTCACCCTCCAATCCACTGTCACCTTTATAAAACTATAAATGTTAGAGTCAGAAAATAAACTACCTCTTTTCTTCTTCACCCTGAGAGTGGTGTGTGTGTGTGTTCTTTCGTGTCCTACAGCGACAGTCTGGTACATGATAGTAATGCTACAGAAATACTCTGCTATTCTGGAAGATCTCATGAACTCCTGCAACTTATACAATGAGTGTTACTCTCTGTTTTTGTTTAAATCTGTTCTGGTTTATTGTTTCTCTCACACAGAGAACACTGCTCCCTAGACCGTCTGGAAATCCGTCCCAACATGTCTGTTCCTTTTCTATCTTGTCCAACTCATCCATTACAGGTGAGTCTAGCACTTCTACAAACTGAAAAGTGTCCCTTAAAACTGCATTAAAAAGTAATTAAAGAAGAAAAAGAAGAAAATATTCTTTCTAAATGACAGTGTCGCTAGCCTTCAGGATGATGGAATTGCTCTCCTGGATCATTGTGAAGCAAGTTGTGCTTTTTATAAAATTTTTTTCTTCAATTTCCCAAGATTGAAATCACAGAAGAGCAAGGAGCTCTCAACAGGGAGACAAAATTTGGAATAAAATACTTAGATAGGAATTTTTGTTCTGTAGGGTGTAATAATCTGTCTAGATTTTATATTGGACTTTGCCTAGTACCTCAGATACTGTGTAAATTTTATACAGCATAAGCAATCCACTGACCATATGTCCTTTTCTGCTGGTATGCTCTTGAGTACAGTGGTAGTACAGGTGATCCCCCATGAGAAGCAGCATGAGGCCTGAAGGGTTGTCTTCTCTGGCAGTATGAGAGCAGCTCCAGTGGCACAGCAGCACTTGCAGTTGAGTGTCTGTGGCAAGACACTGCTTAGCTCACGTCACTATTTTAGCTCTATTCCATCATCTCCACTACTTGCATTCCTGCAGCTTGCTGCTGTTTGGAATTTATTTGCTTCCATTGAATTGTGTTGTGTTCTGCTTTAAAGGTGTTAGATTTCATTTGCCTGAAAGGTATTATTGCTTCCCTCCAGGGAGAGGTTCATTTCGGCCAATCCAGTCCTCACTGACTAAAGCTGCTGTTTCTCGTCCAATTGTGCCCAAAGTTCTTCCAACACAGGCCACCAACCATCTGTCTAGTAAGTGATTCTGAATTCTGCAATAAAACCCATGCTGGTGTCCTCCAGGCAGGTACTGTCTCGCAGTAGAGAGTGGGTTCCATAATTAGAACAATTAACGAGGTTAAAATAGTGACTGCATCTATGTTTTACCTAGAGGATTCTTTTGAGATGAGAAGACATTCAGATGTTTGAAGTGGATTTTAAAAGGTCTGGGTGAGGTTGACCCTTACAACAACCTACAATTTTTACACAGAGTCTACACGGCTGTCAGAGGCAAGATAACAAAATAAGGCTCTGTTGTTTCTAGACCTCCTCTAGTAACCTATAGAAAATTTCTGGAAATTGCATAAATACTTAGCAATTTAGAGGACAAAAAGAAAAGAAAAGAAAAGAATGGGAGGGGAGCTGGGATGTTTGTCAGCTATTTTGATATACCTAGTAAGAGGCTGGAACAGGGCAGAAAAGTGAAACATTTTAGCTAAAAGCAGTGTTACTCTTGGTGCAGAGAAGCAGCTGACCCAGATGATCAGATCATTACCATTGCTGCTTTTTTACATAGGCGCAGTTTTGACTCTAAGTAAGTTTTAAAAAAATCATCTTTTAGAGAATCATAACAAAGTGAAGAAGAAGCTTGTAATATGCTTTTTGGTGTTTTGTCTCACCCAAGGTGCTATTGACTTGGCAGCTAAAAGTGCTGGCATTATCCCTGGTAGTCCCATGCCTGTCCTGGATGCAGATGGTTTGCCAGGTGTGTCTCCATTGTCACCGGATGCAGTGCCCACAGTAGTGACAGGGCAGGAGCCAGCAGTAGCACATCAGAATGGAGGCTCCATCACCACTGTGGAGGTCAGAGGCACTTAAACAAGCTTTTTTCAAGTGCTTAACTGTCTTTTCTTTCATCGTACAAAAAAGCTGTATTATTATGACTCCTCAGTGAGCTTTCTCCTGGGGCTTGCTGTTAGACACTGCTGTCATGGCAGACCCAGTCTGTGTTGTGTACTGTGTATTTGGGGTTGAGGGATCAAAGCATCATCTCACTGAATGAATCTCCATCCTGTAAAATGGGTTGCAGCTGGTAGAGCGTTGAACTTGGTGATCCAGAAATCTCGCTTGAAAAGAAATGATCGCGTTTCAGAAATTCAGGAGGGAATCTGGGGCAAAACATGGACTTTTTGGGATTGCATTTGGAATGGAAACTGTAATTTCTCCTTGCTGTTTCTTTCATTGAGACCCAGACACATGTTAGTCCATGTCATGTTCTCAGGGAATTGATGTACAATTTTGAAAGACATGAGATATATGAAGAGCACAGATAAATGTGCTCTTCATATATCTCCTATCTTTCAATAGGCCTTTATCTTTCCCTCCCCAGCTGGTCACTCACGTGGTTTCTGTTGTGCTTGCAGGGCTCGGGCGCAGGGTGCCGGGTGCCGTACATCAGCCTGCCGAGCCGGCCCGAGCAGGACGGCTTCCAGGTACAGTGTGTGCTGAGGGAGCAGTGCTCTGGATGGGTCATGTTCTGGGAAAAGGCCACTCGTATTGCTAGTTAAAACTCTCCACTCCCAGGTAGTCGTGCACCACTGGTACTGTCTGGTGGAAATGAAATCCCTAGCATCTCAAGAAGTTTAAGAAATTTAGGAAAGCTGCTTAAATATGTGTGTGTGCCATTCACTAAAATTAAAGTGACAGTGACAGTCCCTGACCCGTGAGGGACAAACAAGCTTTACATATCTCTTAATAGAGTGAAGGAGTTTATAAACGCTGTGTTATATCTATGTGTGTATTTTAGACATCACAAGGGGACATTTCAGCAGTTTGCAGTCCTGCTACCTCCATGTAGCTAAAGGAGGATTATTAGGACTAAAACTGTGATTGTAATGTCAGCATCCTTTCCAGAGATTCACTGTTCCTTGTACAGGATCCAGTGAGACATAGACAGATACTTGAAGAGTAACTGTGATGGCACTGTTGTAGGAGTGTTGTCATCCTGTCCCCAGACTCTTACTCAGGTGGGATCCAGGCCTGGATTTTTAGGCCTCAGAATACAGGCTCTTCTTTTTTTCAGTGGAAGCATTTCCCATGCTCCATGTGATGGCTGCATGTGAAAAAATTAGCTTGATTGGAGAGCATAAAGGAGATTAAGATTTTTTTAAGATGTTAGGACATGAACCTATGAGGCACTTATTGTGGTAATGGGGCCTTGAGTTCTGGTTCTTGCTCTTAGGACAGCTGTGTATACACTACATCAAAAAAAAAGTTACAGTTCTACGATGAGCTACTGGTAATGAGACTCCTTAAAGATCAATTGAATTTTGGGAAGTCTGGCTGCAAAAAGTTAATAAATGTGAGTTACCAGTTTAAAATACGTGTATTCTCTTCCAGAACTTAAAGGGGTTTTGCCTACACAAAGGCAAATTAATACATATCTATTGGGAACTATCTTGTAGATATATCAAAATTATGTTAATTGTAAGATTATGCTTGTTCTGTTATGTAGGCTGTCTTTGGAATGTTACAGACTCATATTTTTTCAGATTATTTGGCAGGATATGGGCTGAAGCATATTTGTTTATGCTTACAGGTACTTTTCATTAAAATAATACAGATTTATAATATAAATAGTATATTCTTCTAATTTAGGCATAATATCTACTGAATTTTTTCCCTTAGAAGTCTGGTTTTAATCTGATTCTCAAGAACCAAAATGTTCCTTTTTAGTTTTCTGTGTTTTTAATAAATTTATGAACACTTAATTCTGGTTTTTTGTAACAGAGTACACCAGTCCTTTCTATGCCAGAACTGGCCAAGACTTCTCTCCAGAATGGTCTGTCTACCCCTCCAGTTCCCTCATCAGAAGCTTCCAGTACTCGGCTCTCTCCTCCCAATGTGTCTGCTCTCTTGGATATTTCCCTGCCTGGACCACCTGAAGATGTGCTTTCCCAAGGCGAACCTGCCACTCAGATCAGTGATTCCATCATAGAAATAGCCATTAGCTCTGGCCAATACAGTAAGTCTAAAACTAGCTAAAGTCTGCCTATCAACTTTAAAAAAAATCCCTGACATCTTACATAGCAGCAGAAACTTTTCCAGGAAGCAATTCTTGGGTTATGAGGTTTTTGTGGTTTTGTTTCCTGTTTGTTTTTTTGTTTCCAAATATCTGTTGGAAATAAAATTTCTGTGCCTGACCTTTATTTTCTAGCAAATATGGGGCGGGGCGGGGTTTATTGTTATTGTTTGGGGTTTTTTTTCCTTTCTAAACAAAAATTGTTGCTGTGTCCTGTAACTTTACCATACTGACTGAATTCATGATCCCCGACATTGGCCTACAGGTGAAGGTGTTTCTCTCTCTCCTGCAAAGCTGAATGGCAGTGACAGCTCCAAAAGTCTTCCATCCCCATCCAGTAGTCCTCAGCAGAACTGGATTGCGTCTCCCACCCATGATCCCCAGTGGTACCCCAATGACTCCACAGACTCCTCCCTCAGCAGCTTGTTCTGTAAGTGTGCAGATGCAGAGAAGTGCAACCAAAAAGCGTTTTCCCGTTAACAAAAAAACCACAACATTGTGTATCAGAAGTGAATCCTTTGAAAAATTGTAAACCCAGTAGGACATTTGTAGAATTATTCCAAATACTTCTTGCTTTCATTTCCACAGTGTTGCCTTGAGCACATTTACTCTCTCTTTACAAGTCTGTTCCTGAAAAGATCCTGTTGCTAGATTGGGGCCCGTAGCTTGGGACAAGTAATTCCTTGGCAGGTCCATGTAGTCTGTTGGAGCCTGACTCATCAGTTAGGGTGAGACATTTGGACTGTTGTGCCAAAATGAACAGATGTCTTTGGCTCTGCTGGTGGAAAAACAGACTTTGTTGTGTGCTTAATAAGTGCTATATCAAAGACATGAGGTCACTCACTGGGTTTGGTTGAGGTTTAGTTGTTGAGAGGTTTTTTTTAATTAATAATTCATGGGGCCAGTGTAATAAGTCTCCTTACTCTTAGCAGTGTGGTATCAATGCTGGCAACACATAATTTTTAAAAGATGGAAGAAGTGGATATCTCTCCTCCATTTTTAATTTCCTTGACCTTCTTTTTTATCCTCCCAGTTAAGAACACTCAGTGCAGTGACTTACTGATATGCCTTTTCTTTGTAGCAAGTTTCATCTCCCCAGAGAAGGGACGAAAAATGTTACCAACTCCATCTGGGAGCACCAGTGGCACCTCCTTACTGGGACCCAGCCTGCTGGATGGGAACTCACGGGACTCCTTTGTGTCTCGGTCCCTCGCAGATGTGGCAGAGGTATGTCAGCAAATTACACTCAGAGTCTGCTTCCTCTTGCAATGCTGGAAGTTACAGTTACTGGGTGCTGTCTCTCAGACCATCCCGAGAGACTTCAAACTCAGAGGTGCTTTGACACCTGCACTTCAGCTCAGTAGAGAAGAATTACAGTCATAACAGAAAGATGTAAAATTATCTGAGGATAATTATCCAACCCCAGAGCTGGTGTGAGAAGCTGCTCTAAGTGCCTTCAACCCAGGTTCTTTTTGCTGAGGAAGGTCATATTCACCTGTTGGATATACCTTTGTTCTGACAGAGAAAGATTCAATTATTCTCTGGTGTGTGTTCTGCTTTGTAGAGCAAGAACTGAAAGTGATAAAGATAAGAGCAAGATTAATAGTTATGCAGCTACAATGCAGTTGGAAGCCTGGTAGGAAAAAACAGATAGGTCCAGAAGGAAGAAGTAGGACATGGCTAATAGCAGGTCACCTGAGAGGATGGCAGAAGGTTCTGTGCTGCTGAACTACTTGTCTCTGTTGGCAGAGGTATCCCTTTGTTTTGAACTCTTCTGAAGGGGTAGAATGAAGCCCAGCAGTTTTTAAGGCTGTGACACACTCAAGGACAGAGCTCCTTTTCAGAGGGACAGATGGGAAGAATGAGCTGCGGTAACCTTATGCAGCTTAGCAAGGAAAACACAAGGTCCTGCCCTAGGAAGGGACTAAGGACTAACTCCACAGCAGTATCAGCTGAGGACTGGCCATCTGGGAAGCATCTCTGCTGTACCTCAGACACAAGCTGAGCATGATCCAGGGTGGAACCAAAGGTGACCAATGATATCATGAGCTGTTTTTAACAGGAGCATGGCCAAGATATTGAACAAAAATATTATTAACGTGCTCTACTCTACAGAATAGTAGTGTCTACCTGCTGTGAGATCATGCCTAGAATATTGTCACCAGTTTTGAATACCCAGTATACAGGAGAGAGATATTAACCAGAGCAATCTCAGCTGAGGTTTACCAGGAGAATCAGGCAGTGAAGAAAGGGTGATGTCTAGGCTTGTTCAGCCTAGAAAAGGCTTCAGGGTGGGAGGGGCCCTGTGCCTGCCAATGCCTGCAGTAGGGTCATTAGGAAGATGTAGCAAGCCCTTTTTCAGAATGGTGAGGTGGGAGAAACAAGAAAAAGCTGAACTGAGAAAGGTTCTGCTTTAGCTATAGAAAAACTTCACTTTGACAATAGGCAGGCAAGGAAACAAGTTGCCCAGAGATGCTATGCAGTGACTGTCTTCAGAGCTTTCCAGGGCTTACATCAATAAAGCTCTGAGTAAGCTGGTCTGCCCCTATAGGTGAACCTGCTTTGAGCTGGTGGTTGAATTAGAGACCTGTTCAGATCCCTTCCAGTCTCAGTTATCCCACAGTTTGGTTGTTAAACTCATTACAACATCACATAACTTGTAATTTCTTGGGGGCTTTCCCTTATGGAAGGAATGTGTCATTTCTCTATTGCCCTTTGGATTTGGATAAGGTGGTTCTGTACAGCCCATGTAACCAGGAGCTGCAGCAAGCTCATGCTGATTTAGTGTGACGTTGGCAGCTTCAGACCTGAAACACAGATCCACTTCTGGCATAATTATGAAGATTCTGTTTGCTTGGTGGTAAAAAGTGGTCAAGGTGTGTTGTAGTTAAAGAAATATGTGATAATCTATTTGCATGGTTTTGAAGTGACACTGCAGCCCTCAGTTTTACCAACTCCCTTTAGAAGAACATGAGGTATGCCTCCATGTTATGCACAGGAGAGCAGCTCTTGAGGTAGAGGTAATATCTTTAGATCATCTACCTGTGCACCTTAATGCTAAATTGGAGCAGGTAAGACCCACTGAGACTATAGGTGGTTAGGCTTTTTAGAAGCTTCCGTTTAGTTGTGGATGAGAAGAGCTGTTCTCTAACTCAGGTCAAGTGAGATAAAGTGTCTGTTTCATATGAGAAGAGGCTGGGAAGGAAGCTGAGGGAGCCAGACACTTCTCAGGCTGAGAGGCTGCAAGCAAAATTTGAAACACAATAAATTCCACCTGAAGACAAGAGATCTATTTTGAGGTAATCAGGCATGGAAACAGGATACCCAGAGAGTTTTGGAATGTCTGTGCATGGGCATAATTCAACACCTGCCAAGGTCCAGGGTGGCCTGTTCTAAGCTGACCCTGCTCAAGTGAGATGGTTGGACAAAATGCTCTCAGGATGTCCCTTCTAACCGCAGTTATTCCATGAAATTGCCACTGACATGTAGCTCATCTCTTCTCTCGTTGTTTCTTCCAGGTGGTGGATTCCCAGCTGGCTTGCATGATGAATGAGAACAGCATAGATTACATATCTCGGTTTAATGACCTTGCCCAGGAACTGTCAATACCTGAGCCCACTCGCAGGGAGATCCTGTTTGATGGAGGAGGTGGCGGTCCCCCCACTGGGGATCTGTCACAGTAGGGACCAGCAGGCTGGTGCAGACTGTTCAGCTAAGTTGGAGCTTGCAGAGCTGGAACTTGACGAGGGAGCAGCTGAGTCTGAGTTATTCCTGTCCTGTGTGCTTCTTTCTAACAGAGAAGCATTGGTTTCAAAGGTCTCAAGAAATACTTGCAAGTCCTGGAATGTGCAATATGCTGGCAACAACAGAACATGGAATAACATTACAGAAGATGGTGTGTTCCTGCACCAGCGATGTAAGACTGCAGGTTTGTGGGACAGTCCTGGACTTGTACTTTGGAATAGCCTAAGCAAGCAGCTCGAGTAGGGATGGGATTGCTACAAGTTTCTGTTTATGAATTATTGTTTGCATAGTGATCAAAACGCCACACCTTCTGAGCCCCATGAAAGTTGTGGAGGATGGAGGGTAGGTGTGGGTAGGGGAACCATTGTGTATCTTGACACATCCTAGTTGGCAGCCTTCTTACCGTTCAGTCAAACTGAAGTTCTTGCACTCTGTTCAGGGCACTTCCACTCCTCAATGCTGTGTTCTTACAGACTACTCTGTTCCTTTGGCTCTTGGAGCATTCCACTGGGGCTCACACCTGCTTGCTTGTTTGGTAGGGAAGCTCTGATCTGCCCTCCTCCCATGCTTCTTGGATCCCCTACTTTTAAACCCCATCACATCACAATCATCATCATCACCCTGACTGCACTCATATTCTTAACCTTTGAGATTCTTCAGCACATTGCACAGTTCACCCTGTGAGTGGGAGAGTTGCTTTATTGCCCTCCCTGAAGAACAGTTGCTTTTTAGGTCTGGAAACATGTAAATATTGTCATCTTCACAAAAACTGAGGATTTACCTGGGAGAGGAAATAGGAAGAATATTGTAATGTGTAGGAACAAATACTAGGTTAATGCTAAAGCAGTTGAGATGGTTTTGTGTTATGAAGAGAAGTGTCAAGTCCTAGCTTAGTCCCTTAGTCCTTGCCTACTTCCTCTTTCTTCTGTGAAATCTGGGTGCTCTGTAGTACCTCACCATCATTCGTTATTACAGTCACTCCCAGGCGTGAGTGGGTCTGGCACTCCCTCTCTGAAATCCCTGTGCATTTAATGTTGTGTTTTACTGTAGGAAAAAACCAGATACTGACTCCAGTGAGTTCAACAGGGTAGCAGTAGTTAATCCATAGTTAATTTCTGGGGAGCTGGTTGTCCGTCAATTCTAGCTTTATAACTCAGGAGACCTCTCCCTCTCCCTCTCCTCTCTCCCTCCGCCTTGGAAAAGATCTGAACTTTTCCAAGGCGCTGCTTCTATATAGACCTCAACTTTGTATTAATAATGAATAAACAAACCTTCTCCATCCCATAGGAGATGTTATCAGGGGTTCATTTCCCAACTTGCACTATACCTGGTGGATGTAGTTCTGCCTGCCTTTAGCTACTGGTAGGAGGCATTTCTTTGACTGGGAGTCTATTGTAACTTGCTCACAATGCACTGACTCTGCTGTTCATCCAGTCCCTTCACTCAGCTTTAGGCAGATGATTTTTAGCTTCTACAGAGTTGGCCTTGTGTTTTCTGTCATTAGGAGAAAATGGAACAAGTTTTCTGATGCACACAGAGCCTAGTTTGAGAATTCTGATAGAATTGTCAGGAAATCACATAAACCTCGAATAGGAAAATTTGAAGGCTGTCACAGAAATGAATGCTGGGGCCAGTTTTGTTCTGAGCATTCCACCCTTGGTATGGAGAAGATACCTGTTCCTCTGAAGAGTCATGCCCACTAAAACTTTTCAGTTTTACTTAAAATTTAGCTGTGTTTTGGTTTGGACTTTCCCAGATTGTTCCCTCTTGGTTTTGGGTTCCTCCATTACTAATGCTGATTATTCTATATGCTGTGTCTCCAGAAATCCTTCAGATTTGCAGGACAAAAGTAGAAGGCACCTACTATGGCTGTGGATTACAGAACATGCAGGAGGAAATGTGTTACATTCTAATCAAGTACTGTCTAAAAAGAAATCTGAACTCTCATTCTTAAACTTCTAAATATTGCAAGAGTAATGTGAGGGTCTCCAGTGTATCTGTAACTTGACAAACTTTTCATCTTCCCTATTGATGCCAGTAACACAGTGGATATAACACTGGGTTTGGCTCTGAAGTTGCCTAGAATAAAGCCCAGTTGCTGTACCTGCTGCAGGAGTGGAGAGCAGAGCACTTCATCCTGATCCACGAAGGCTTTTTGCCTGCGATACAAGGAGCTGTCAGCTGCCTTGCCTCAGCCTACCCAGGGGGACGGACCCAACTACAGAATGAAGGCAGAACAAGTGGCTGTTTTTGATGATTCCGTGACATCAGAAAACTTCTAATACCCTGAACCTCTGCAAGTGGGCTTGAACCACCCAGTAATAACAGAGTATAAATTACAGAAATCAGTTCAGCACTCAGAATGCTGGGTTATAGAAGTGTTTGGCATCAGCCCCTTAAAAGTTGGCATTATGAAGCAGAGTTTGATTTCAGAAATATAATGCATTGCAAACTGCTTTTTAAGAATAAAGCCCTTTGAAGAAAAGGGAAGAACTTAAGAATAATTAAGATCATTGTGGTAATTCCGAACTGATGCAGTATTTGTTACCCTTACTATATGAAAGGCCATTTAAACACATTTCTGATCAGACCAGCTCTAGATTTTAGGCGAATGTACTTTACAATAGTGGTCGTCATCAGTTTGTGCCTGAGACTGCTAAGGAGGTGGTGTATACACACATACACACACACATGTGCGTGCACAGATGATGGGGGGCGTGGTAATACTCAAAACTTCTTCAATTTTAATTATTTCAGCTTTCCCAACAACAGTAACAAAATCTATATGAGAGACAATGTCAGGCTAAGCAGACATCCAAGCAAGAGACACTGAAGTGCACACAGTATCATTTCTGAGGTAGAAGTGACTTCATTAGGTTAGTACTTTCCTGGGGCACCGTGAGGTGTTGGAGAGGACTAAGGGACACTAACAGTCTCCAGGTCTAGGATTAACTGCTCTAGGCTTTTCCCTCAGTGACCATAAGGCAGTTCAGAGTAGCTGACAAGGTAAATGGCAGAAGATTGGGTGTCTCATCACCATGGGCTAGGTGCAGGGCAGTACCATAGCCCAAGGCTGGATCCTCCCAGGTGTGTGTGCACACACTGACAGAGATCTGTACAGGGTGTTGCATTCTGATCATTCACACAATCCATTTTATACTGCATCCCTAAATCTACTAAGCATAGGAATAGTAATTGTTTTTCAGACAGCATTGTTAAGCCTTTTTTTGACACCCTCTGTATTTTTAAATTGAATTAAATGGCTTGATTCAAATCTAACTTATAAAGACATCTCATTTACTGACAGCAGATCCCAGAGTAGAAATTCAGTTGTATTTTTCAGACTTCAGATGCATTTATAAGGAAAGTACTGCACTTTTTTTTAACTTTTTCAAACCTTTCAATCTGTTAATTTCACAGCAAGTTGTAAATGTTACCTAAGTGAAACCTTGGCAAGCACTACGGCAATAAGTTATCATTAATTATTGAAATGTGATAACTGCTTTAGAGCTTATGGTTCTGGCAGCAAAATGTAATGCTGTTTCTTTTAATAATAGTTAAGCCATATCATCTAAGGTTTCTGGCTTGTTTGAGATGTGAATTTGTTTTATAGATTATAAATATACCTATATAGTGTATGTATAAAGCAAAATCCCTGTCCTTACTGATTATTTTTTGTACCATACTGTAAATTATATTATTTATTCTTTACCAATTTTGGAAAAAGGTGTTTTGGTTATTTAATATAATATACAAAAGCTGTTAAACTTCTTCTGTTTAAATTTCCAATTCAACTTGTAAAGCTGTTTTTATTCTTGTGCATAAATACATACTAATACTTGGTCTAACTTGTGTCCAGTGTGTTCCTTGCTGTTCATGTCCTCTCAGATTTTTTCATTTAAGCTTTATTTACAAGATCATGGCCTTGTGGGGGTGGGAGTTAAGATTTGTCCATAAGGCCAAGTCTTTTGGGGTGATTTGATTGCAGTGAAATTAGTTGCCTAACTCCCACTGGCATCTCCCATCCCAGAATTTTGATGATTCTCACCATGAATAGAGAAAATTTTGGTAGGGTTGTTTTGCTTTATAGCTTCCATTCTCAGCAATGTCTTCTCATGGTGAGCTTCAGAAATGTGGCAAACCAGGGGGGTGGTTATCGTGAATGGCCTGTCTTGGGCCATGGGCACCAGAAACAAGGGGGAGAAAGAGAGAATAACAAACAAGAATCCCAACCACCACCACCAAGAAGGTACAATAAAAATGATAGTGAATATCGTGGGGGTTTGGGTTTTTTTTTTCTATTCACAGTTTTAGATAGGCAGAAACTTGGCTGGGGAGGTTGTTTTCAGGCCATCATGTTTTATACAGCCACTACCAGAAACACCTTTTCACCCTAGGACACTCAAGAACAGGAAGCCCTGATAGGGTTGCATAGTCCATCTTCAGAGCTTTCCAAGATAAAACTAACTAAAACCCAGAGAAAGGTGGGCTGACCCAGCACACTCTGCTTTGGGCAAGTTGGACTCAAGGCCTGAAGTTCCTGTGATCTAGGTCAGTAACTAACTCCTTTTTGTACACTTTTCAGATTTTAGGTCTCTACAATATACAAAAAGGCCGCTTTAATGTTGTACTGAGAAAGTACAAGTGTATAATTGATCAGAAATTAAGAATGTTCTAAAAAGCTCAACGTAAGTTTTATTAGTATTATTTTGATACTTCCTTCCCATCTAAAAAGTGCATAGTTATCTCTCCCACTTGTTTACTGAGAAAATTGGGCTATGACCAAGTATGAGCTCTTTCTGTGCAGCTTCTCCCCTCCACTGGCTGTGAGCCTTGGTCAGCATAGAAGACCTTTAAATCTTTTCCACCTTCTGTCAAAGCTGCTGCTGAATCTTCTCTCACAATTTAGCTAATTTTAACCTAAATGACCAAAATTTAAGACTGTAAAAACAAAAGGAATGAGTCTGAAAAATTGTTAGCAAAACAAGATACTGCAGTGATAGTACATATATTTCATGCTTTTTTGTTAGTTTTATTTGATTTGGTTTTTTCAGTCCTTCAAAACAAAACCAGCAGTATGCTGCAAAATTTATGCCTCTAAGTTTAATTCTCCAGACCCTTGACCAACTTAGTAGCGCTTTGATAGAACTGCTCAAGGCACTCCATGTCCCACTGTGGAGCCCAGATGTGTACCCAATGCTCCAAATGTGGCTTCACCAGGGCTGAGTTGAGGGGCAGGATCATCTCCCTCGACCTGCTGGCAATACTCTTTCTAAGGCCTGGACAATATTGCCCTTTTTGGCCCCGAGGCACACAGCTGGTCAGGGACAGATAGCTGTGCACCAAGACACCCAGGTCCTACTCTGCAGCACTGCTGTCCAGTGGGTCGGCTCCCAGCCTGTACTGGTGACCAGGGCTGTTCCTCCACAGGTGCAGGAGACCTACATTTCCCCTTGTTGAATTTCAGAAGGTTCTTCTCTACCCACCTCCCCAAGCTGTTGAAGTCCCTCTGAAGGCCTGCACAACCCTCTGAAAATATCAGCCACTCCTTTGTATCAGCAGTGAACTTGCTGAGGACACATCTGCTCTTTCATCTCATCACTGATCAACAAGTTATACAACACTGAGCCCAAAAGAGAACCCTGGGTGACACCACTAGTGACAGGTCTCCTTACTCTGTACTACTGATCACAAGCCTCTGGGATCTGCCACTCAGGCAGTTCTCAATCCATCCCACTGTCCACTCATCCAACCCACTTTTCTTGAGTTTGCCTATGGGAGGGAAAAGTAAGGTGGGCAAAGAAGAATTTTGCTTGCTTCCCTGAGTATGGATCGCCCTCCTCTTGCTCCTCACTTCACAACTGGTACCTGCTCTTTGCTGGAGGATGGATAGAGGATCTCCTTTCTGTTGGATGCTCCTGTCTTAGGAAGGCCATGGTCCCACCAGTCTTTGTCCCTCTCTGATTTTCTCATACTTCTCAGCCTTTCTAGTTTGTCTTGTAGCTCTGCTACCAGGCTGGACAGGTCATCCACCTAGTCTTACCTGATACAACCCACTGACAGGCTCAGGCATTAACTACAGCCTGAAGCCTGGGTGGCTACATGGGGTTTTTGCATGTTTTTTTGGGACTTCAGTCTGAGACACCGCATCTTTTTTGGTGAGTTTAGGGGGCTCAGTTCCCTGCTGAGTGGGTACCATATATTTGAGTTCTCTCAGCAACTGTAGTGACCAGAAAACTGAGAAAACGGCCTGCTCTGCAGCGCCCTTCCCGCTCCATGTCCTGTTTGCTTGCCCGGGTCGGCTTCAATGTCCCGCGCTGGAACGCTCCCTCCGCGCCTGAGGGGCTGCCGGCCGCGGGCGGGGCTCGGGGCTTGCCACTCGGCTATCCTCGGACTCGGAAACACCGGGTTGGCTATGAAGGCTACGAAGTCCTCCATGAGGTTATTCATTCGATGGTCTTCCTTCTGCTTTCTGCGTTGCATCGCCACTTCGAGGCGAAGCCCTCACATAAGGTCTTGACTGCACGATGGAGACTGAGACCAGCCCACACCCCTACCTTACCCCGTCGCTTTAAATGCCCTCCCGCTGCTCACCGCGCCCTTCCTCCAGCCAATGGCTGTGCAGTTTCCTCTGACGGACGGGCAGAGCAACCAATGGAAGGCATTTAGGATGAGCGCCGACGCGGGTCGTTTTAAGCTTCCCTCCCTCTGCGAGGCTGGCCGAGCAGGCAGGATCTCGAGCGAGTTAGCCGCGTTCGATAGGCTGCTCGTCATGATGGGCAGCTAAATCGGCCAAAAACCAGGCAAGGCGGGGTGGCCGGCCTCGTTGGAGCGGGGCTGCGGAGCGGAGCTACTGAGTGCCACCATGTTCCAGGGTGCTGAGGCCGAGCCTTCTAAGCCCAGCTCCAGGTGGGGCGGTGGGGCACTCTCTGCGGGGCGGGGGGAAGAGTCGTACGGCGGCGCGGAGTCCTTGGCGGGGCTTTGTTCGGGCGCCGGAGGTGCGGGCTCTAGCTGCGGGCCGTGAGGGAGAGAGGGGGGTGGGTCGGGTATACAGTGTTCTGGCCGAGGAGATCGGGCTCGCCCGAGGGACCTCTTGGCCACGTTGGGCGGATGCGGAGCCCCATACCTTCCCTACCGCCGTCCAGAAACCAGCAGGCGCCTGGCGCCATCGCCGTCCCTCAGTTTACTTGTGCCGCGCCCCGGGGACTGGGCGGGGAGTGGCGGCACTGCGCTGCCGTCGGTGCTGCCTCGGGCTGCCTGGGGCGAGCGAGGGGAGCCCCAGGGCCGGGCGGAGCACCCACGGTTGCCGCTCCCGGCCCGACCCCAGAACTCCTGCAGGGCCTCCAGCGCGGAGAGAAGGGCCCAGCGCTGGGGGACACCTTCTCCCGCCGTGCTTCTGCTCACGAAGAGCGAGGGGCCCCAGCTACTCTCTGAGCACAAACGCCTACAGATGTCGGCTTGTTTTCGCCCTACGAAGATGAAGTATATTGCTTTGTTTGGAGGAGGGCAGTTACCCTGAATACTGCAGGGCGTGAGTGCAGTGATTAATCCATCTGCGAGGCTGTCGCGTGGGGAAGGAGGAAGGGTTTCGAAATTGTCTAAGAGTGCTGTGAGTTTTCCCGTATTCCAGTCGCTCCAAGCTGTAACATGGTTTTAGAAGACTTTTGAGGATGATCTGTCCTTGGTGTAGTCTCTGAGAAGTGTCTGTTTTCATAGTAATTTTGAAACTACTTTTAACGCATAAATTGGGTTTCCAGGCAGACCATTGCAACGCGTTAGTTAACAGCGAGCAGAGGTGGCCTTACAGCTTCCTCCGTGTCGCCGTGTCGGGGTGTTTTTGTGGTGCCTGAGAGCAGGCTGGAGCCACTACAGCGCTGTACCAGCGACTGTGGCAGCGCCGCAGGAACTTCCTTTAGCGGGTATGCAGCGTGGTCTCTGAGGCAATTTACCATGTCGACTCATGGCCTGTGCCATCAAGGGTTAAAGTACCTGGTTTAAAGACACGGCTTACTCTGTTCATTCCTTGAACAAAACTTTGTTTAGCGAGAATGCAAATCCTTTTGCATTTCTTGGTACATAGAAGTTGCTCTATTTAAATCTGAGCCTAATTCCAAATCCCTGCAGCAACCGCCACCAACTGTGGAAGTGGGGAAAAAGTCTTCCTAGTGTGAAAATCATGCCTAGAAAATTGTAAACTAGTGTTTGCCTTTTGAGAACTTCATAGTACAGGGGTATTACTCTTAGAAATAAATTATACTAAGAAGATTATAGGTGAAAGCTTTCACTTAATTGTCCAGTGAAACGTGTTTCTAGTCATCCTGTAAATGTGTACAGTGATAGAGCAAGCAACTAGTTTGCTGAATCGAATTAACTGCCTAGTTTTAGTTTTTTGAAGTTTAACAACGACACTCAGTATTAAGCAAGTTTTGCTTTTTCAAAACAAAACATGGTACTATGTCTAAGAGCTTCTAAAAACAAAACAGGACGGAGTTGTATCATTCTGCTATTGTGCTCTATAAAGACGCATTGTATTAACATACACTCGATTTGTCCTGTGTATGAGCAGTTGCACAGCCATTGCAAAGAGCTGACAGTGGAAAATTCAGCCATCTTGGAAATGTAGTACTCATGTTCCTCTGCTCCCATGGGGGCCACTGCAGAGTATCTTGGGGCTTTCAGATCAGGAGCATGGTTGCATAACACAGCTTGCTGTTTGTATGTGAGTGAGCTGTTTAATGAGCCGTGAATATCCATTGATCCCACAGCAGGAGCACCCCAGGACCTCTATCTTGTTTTAGAGACTGCGGTTCCAAATCTCAACACTTGCTTTCTGCTAGCCTCTTATGTATAATGCAGCACTTATCTACTGTATTAGAACAGTCTAAAAACTGGTATAACTTCAGTGTTTAACTTTCAGGCAGGATTAAAAAAAAAATGATGTACCAGGTGTCTTGAAGTAATAAATAAGCCTTCTGTAGGTTGGCTGAAAGGCTCAATGAGGAAAGGGCATTCAAATTTGAGTGTTTTAGAATGTAGGGGATATAAAAAAAAAAAAAAAACAGAAAAACAGAAAAACTAATTAAAATTCCTCAACTCTGCCAGAAGAAAACAAAGCAATTAGTGGGGGCTTTTAAACTTGCAGAATAGGGCTCTTGATTTACCTGTTTTAGAGGAGTTCACAAACTTCTGGTCTGCTGGAAGAGAGGGAGGGAAAGGCAGATTTAGATTTAGACAAAGGGTTGTTTTTTCATGGTTTGAAAGAATAAAGCAATACCTTCCCAAAGGAATAAAGACCCAACATACCTGGCTACAAGAAACAAAAATGTCTCTGTATAAACTGGCATAATACCAATGTAAACTAAAATGACTATAAAGTATAAACTAAAGTTAAAATAGATATGTTAAATTTCTTTGTGCTCTGTTAGAACAGCTCATCTTGGCTAGCTGAGTTTAGCAGGCTGTTTTCCTTTGGTAGGATTTACAGGTGAAATCTGATTTTCTTACTTGGTGGGGTGACCTGCATATCTCACTGCTCTAGAACTGAGCATGTGGTAGTACAGGGAGGCCAGCAGTGCTCTAGAGGCTACACAGGAAGAAAATAGCTTTGTACTGTCCCACATATTTGGTTGGAGGAAGCAAGTGCAAAGCCCTCTCCTCTTGTTGTTATCAGCTGACAGACTTTGTTGCTGTACTTCAAGGTTATTTTTGGTAATTCCTGTCAATGACTTAGTTATCTGACTTTGTATTAGTTCAGATTTTATTAACCTGGTGTCACTGCCATTTGAAAGTTTACGTAACGCTTGGAAGGAAGGTTCCCTTCATTTCGGAGTTCTTGAAATTGAGATGGTGAATCCACTTCGTGTATGTAGAGTCAGGACACAATTTTGCCTGATGCTGGCAGAAAAGGTACTTGTGCTCATTTCTACCTTGTAAGTGCCACCCGTGATGCCTCTGGTTAATTATTCAACAGTAGGGTTTTCATAGTGTGGCTACTAAGTGGAAAATAAGGGGACAGTAAAAGATTTATCAGTGGTGGATTTATTTTGAAGTTTCTTTACTGAATTATCAGGACTTCTAATCTTAAAATGGATTTTCGCTAGAATTTCTTTCTGCAATAGGTCTTAAAACCCATTGCAAGAATGAGAAGTAATTTGATTCTTATGACTGGCTATTTTTCTTTAAAAAAATCTGAATGTAGTCATTTTATTATTCCCTCCTATGCTTGTAGGCATGTGTTAAGCAAACAGTGTGGTAAATTGAATGAATCTGGGCTGTAAGAGACTCCAGCTGTATAAACAGCTTTTTACTCCTTTCAGTCTCTTTGCTGGTATACTTAGTGTAGTTGGAATGCAAGAAGGACTAAATGCAGTTTAAAAATAGCTGAAGAGAATAGGTAAAGTAAAAAATAATTTAAATTATGTGAGAGGAGTCCATTTTAACAGAGGCCCCTTCCCAAACTACTTATTTGTAGAGTTCCCTTTTCTTTGTCTCCTCACTTTAAGGACTTAAACTGCCTCATGGTTTCTGTGAATGTTTGAAATACATAATTTACCTATACAATGTCTGCTTTAATTGTGGGTTTAAGTCTTCTAAAATACGTGGAGAACACAGAGGCTAGTTCAATCCGTAGTCTGTTGGATGCTAAATTGTAAATAGATAAGCTTTGTATGATGTAACCTGTGCTTTGGATAAGGAGTTGTCCTGTCTGCTGAAATTCTAGTTACTCCTTAAGCTAAAGGCATTTATTAAATCCACAATCGTATGAAGAATTAAAATATTGAAATTGGCCACCAAAGGCAGTCCCTCTGAGGCTAGTGCTGTGTATTTAAACTGTTCCCAGACTAAAAGAGGAACTTTTTTCTCCTTCCCAAAAGGCCTACAACTGCATTCTGCATCTTGAGATCTGAAATGCACACAAAGGTCATTTTCTGACAGAGCAGCCAAATATCTCTGCTCTTGTGAAGTTAAATATTAAACTGGAGTAGATCTTGGTACTGAGAGGTACCTCATTTTATACTTGGTGTAGCTTAACTGTGATGACATTCTGCTGTCACAGGGCTAGGGAGAGGAGGGGTTGTAATAATTCACTTACATTTGAATTGTGTTCAATTCAAATGTAAGGGTGGGATCAAGATCTTACAATTTATAACTGTTCTCTTGGTTTAAAAGCAGAGGTTACTTTAGATTCAAGGGTTAAGATTAGAAGTAGTATAATTGAGCTGCTACCTTTGTTCAGTTGCTAAGACTGTGGGTACTTGGTAGCTATAACTGTAAAAATGATTTTTGATACAGAATCCCAGAATCATTAAGGTTGGAAAAGCCCTCTGAGATCACGGAGTTCAACCTTTGATTGCTTGTCAACTAGACCAGAGCATTCAGTGCCACATTCAGTCATTTTGTGAGCATCTCCAGGGATGGTGACTCTGCCACTACCCAGGTCAGCCCATTCCAATGTTCAACATCCCTTCCTGTGAAGAAATTCCTCCTGATGTCCAGTATGTCTTCTCCTGGCCCAACTTGAGGCTGTTTTCTCTTGTCCTGTTCCTTACTCCCTGGGATCAGAGGCCAAACTCCCCCTGGCTACAGCCTCCTATCAAGGAATGTGGAGAGCCAGAAGGTTCCCCCTGAGCCTCCTTTTCTCCAAGCTGAGCTGCCCCCGCTCCCTCAGCTGCTCCTCATCAGATGTGTGCTCCAGACCCATCCCCAGCTCCATTCTCTTTTATGGATATGCTCCAGCCACTTAAGGTCTTTATTGTCCTGTGGGGGCCAAAACTGCCCCCATGGTTTGAGGTGCCTCACCAGTGCCCAGCAGAGGTTGCTGTCGTGGTCCTGGTACAGGCCAGGATGTTATTGGCCACCTGGGCACACCCAGCTCATGTTTAGCCACTGTCCACCAGCACTCCCAGGGCCTTTTTTTTTTTTTTGCTGAACTTCTTTCAAGCATATTTAGATAATCTCTTTCCTGTGCTTTTTCTGTTAATTTTCCAATTAACTTTCCAATTAATTTCCACTGATTCTACTCCCAGATAGTCATTTGGTTCCTTTTTGGGGAGGGACCTGTAGTCTGTTGAACAAGACCTAGGCATTAACTATGGAATTACTACTGAAGGACGAGCATGACTTTTGGTAAGTTTTTAAGAAGTCAGATGATTTCTGCTGTAAGCTCCAATTTTTCTGCAGATCCATTTGATACCCTCTGGTGCAAAGCTTTAGTTTTAATGGATTTGCAGCTTGACTGCTAAAGAATTGACTTTTTGGTATTCTGTCTCTCCATTCTAAACTACAGCAGCTATTGTGACAACTGTTGGTTGAGACTAGCAAATTTTTTAGTAGTTATGAAATATCTTTATTTAAAAGTCAGTGGGTATGAATTGTATCACAGATTCAAAGTTGGTATGTGCAGTTTAGCACAAAGTCCGATTCTGTAATGGTTATTCTTAAAATCCTACCCATCATAATCTCTGTTATTTCTGGAACACCTTAGATAGTGTAGCCATTTGTGTAGGTGGCAGTGTTGGGATCATTCCATGTAATCTTAGATACCTTAATGATCAAGTTGACTGACCAGGAGGTTGGCATTATTTGTGCTGAACTTAAGAATATTAAAACAGCTCTTGAAAAGTAGGTACTTCATGGATATTGTAGAACTACATAAAGTAAATTAAAATCAGGATAGTTACATACAAGGAGAGAATGGGAAGGGGATTTAAAATATGTTGAATGCTATAAATTTCAAATGAACTTTCGTATCTTGTTTCTTATTCTGTGATATAGGGTATTGAAGCCCCCAGGGGGAGATTCTAGTAATCTCTTTGGGAGTACAGAAGAAGTGTCTTCTTCAAGCAGGCCACACCGGATGGCATCCAATATCTTTGGAGCATCAGAAAAACCTCAGAACATTCCAAAAAGAACAAACCCTCCAGGTAAAAGCTGCCCCCTCTTTCTGTGCAACTGGCCTCTGAATTGCAGCATAGAATGGTTTTGTGCTCCTAAACTGGAACACTGGGATCTGTCTTTTTATGTTGCATTCTTACATACTGAGTAGGTTTGAACAACAAATCTCTTCAAACTTCTGAATATATGAATATTTCAGTGATTTGCATGTTCACAGACTTTTTAGCACATTATTCAAGTCTAATTTATTTTCAAATTGAGGTTCTAAGAAATGATGAAAGGAAACTGCTTTTATTGTACCGTTGTCAGCAGTTAGCTCAATTTGAGACCTGCAGGTGAATTGTAACAAAGGATTTCAAGTAGGCAAATACGACTAAGTCCCTAGGCAGCAGGGTTGTAGAAGTCCTTGAATTATATATTTTTTAATTTTTTAATATAATGTGATAAAACTAATCTAGAAAAAAAGCCTTAACAACTGCCTTGCAGGAGGAAAAGAAAGTGGCATTTTTGAGGACTCTAGTTCTGCTCAGCCTCGTCCACGCTTGAATCCACCTGGTGGGAAGACAAGCAATATCTTTGGGTCTCCTGTCTCTCCTAGCATTGTGCGAGCACACCCGAACAAACCCAAGGTATTTGTACTTCTGTTGCTGTCAGATCAAGAAACCAGCAGCTCCAGGGTCCTGTCGTACTCTGTCATGTGCCTATGCTCTCCCTAAGTACAGAACTGAATGTGCATGGAGTGACTTTGAGTTAGACAGTTACTCCCAAAGTCTCTTTGATAGCATGTTATTTTGGGTGTATCAGATCTCTGCAGTTAGTTGTAAAAATATTAGACTGTGGATGTGCATTCAAAAAAAAAAAAAAGAAAAGAAAAAAGCCTTTGATCTTTCTTGTAAGTGAGGTACAGCTGGAGCTCTTGACAGAGCCAAGAGGCATTTAAACTGGATAGGGAGGAAATATTTCTTCTTATTCTGCAGTTTGGCAGATATGATCTTGATGCAGACTTGGGAAGTTGGTGAGCTACAGTCATAAACCTTTGTGGGGCCTGGCTGTGCACTTCAGCTCTCTTAAATACATGTATCTACAGTCACCTTGAAAGCACTTCAGCAGATTAGGCTTACAGTGATCAACAGTTAAAAACTGAACTTCAGATCAGTGGTGTCAGGCCCAGCAGGTACTTGATTTGTACAAGATAGACAAAAGTGTCTCTTAGTTTAGTGTTAGAGTTGTTACACATAGGTTATACAGTTGAGTTTCAATCTTAAAGCTGGGATGTGTAATAGTTACTTGTAGTTATGACCACGTCTGTGTATGGAAAAAGCAGGATACATTACCAGTTACTGTATTTAAGTGCCCTATATGCAGATTTACAACCTGCTGCCCTGCTCTAAGTACTAATAAGTGAGTAACTATTAGGGTGATAATGTTTTGGGCACATCAAATAACATGGAAATTTTTAACATTCTATGAAACTGCTGTGGTTTAGGAATGGTATTTCCCAGTTAGTGTCCCCACTGAAAACACTCCAAAACGTGCCCCACTCATGCTCCCCTCCCTCTTTCCCCTGTGGCTTGGGGGGGAATTGGAGGTTAAAGGTAAAATCATGGGTTGAGATAGGAACAATTTACTGGAAATAGCAATGAGATAAGAAAAGAACAGTAAGAGCAACAAAATTAATAATGGAGTGCACAGGAAGGATGAACAGTTCACACGCGAGGGCTCGCCACATGGAACGCAGCAGTACTCCCACTGCTCAGCCACCACCGCCCACCCCACATCCTGCACATGATGTGCTATAGAATAAGCTTCAGGTCCCTGCCATGCCCTCACTGGCTACTGCAAAAATTAACCCCGTACTGACTGGAACCAGGACAGAAATTGTCATTGTGCTGAAAACAGTCTAGTTTTTCCTGGAAGCTTAGGAAGAAAGGATCAGTCCAATTTAACTTTCTTGCCTTTGTTTTTTTTTTCCTTAAATTTTAGGTGTTGCTAGAGTGCTTTCTTTTTATGCGTGTTCTGAATAGTATTTGGGGCCATATGAAAAGATGAGGAAAAATAAGATTGGGAGCTAGGTTTTGACAGGAGTAGTGCTGTTGGTGGAGGAGAGGGCTTGGCTTTGCTTCTCTGTACCCCTTTGTTGGGATGGTTGCTCTTTCTTTTTAGTTACTTTTTTAGAAATGTAACTTTAATTCCCATGAATTCCTGACTAAATGGAAGGCACCATTGTGAAATTTCTTATGTCATTAATTAGAGCATTCGAATTGTGGGAGATACTGAGCTGTAAAGAAGACATGCGAGTTGAGTTTCATGGGTAGGAAAGCACACTTCTTTGAAGTATGGCTGTGATTTCCAGCAGTCAGTTCAGATTGTTGGGGAAATGGTCTTAAAATGTTATGATTGTTACCTGGCTGTTGGGATACTTGGTGAAGACAGGAATTGCTGCATACGAATAGGATCTTCAAGGGCTGCTTGTATTATAGTTGTGTGTACCAACTTCTCCTGCGTGATAGCAGGCACTTGACAAGAAGGGCAATTCCTGATGTTAAAATCAATGAATCCTTAAGATTGGAGAAGGCCTCTAAAACTGAGTCTAACAGTTAACCCACTGCTGCTGTGCTTACCACTTTGATGATTTAATGTAGCCTCTTCATCCATGTTTCAGTGAATTGTCTGAGATGTGCATCTTGCCTTAACATAGAAGATCTGTTCCCTGCTTTTGACATTCTACAGAAAGTGGAAGGGATGAAGGGCTGCACACAGCTTGCTTTTATTTGATCAGTGATCTAGAAACTTAAAAATGAAGCAAAATTTCCAGAGGGATTTTGTGACAGACTTGCTGTTTGAGAATAATAATACACTAAGATAGTTTTTGATTTCTTTGCAGGATCACATTGTCTTAAAAGAAGAGGAAATACCAAAGAAGCTAGAAGGTCAGCAAGATAAATTATTTTCTTTTTGCTCTTTGGGAAGATAAGCTATGAGGAAGTTTATTGCCCTTCTGCTTAAACATTAGCCTAGTTTCATGTTTTTAGGATAATATGACTGAAAAGTTTAGTCAGAAATCTAATTGCTTGTCTCAGGGAAATGGTTCTCTTCCTCTTATTGAGGAGAACACAGGCATGAGTTGTGATACTCTGTGTCTGTGCGTTTAGACTTTGCTTGATACCGTGTGTGTATATACAAATATGTATGGAATCTGTATATGGCAAAACACCTTATCAGATTATCACTTCCTCTCCTGCTATCTCCTTCAAATGGGTAATTTTGCTTTCTGTAGTTGCAAATAATAAATAGCTGACTGACAAAATTTATTATTGCTCAGCTAACTGTTAAAGAATGATGGGATCCCTGCTTTCAAGCTCAGTATGAAAAGATTGATTGGTACCTTGTATCTCTTAATTGCCTGCAACTGCCAAAATAATTCCGAAGGTGTATTGCTCAGTCTTTATAACCTTAAAAAGGATATGAAAGGTTAGAAAGATTGCTGAAAGAAGAGAGGAATTACTGTGAAAAGTGAAATTCTTTTCTTAATACATGCTTCCTTCAGGAAAAATGAACAGGCAATGAGAAACCTTTGTGTGCTATGGATGGGAGATGTGGGAAAATATGCAGCTGACAGAAGATGAGGCACTTTGTGCACTGCAGAATAGTGAGTGATCTGATGATCTATTATGTTTTCTTTATTGTAGCTACAGAAAATATCAAACCACACCTGGAAGATGGAAGCGAGAAGAAAGCCCTGGGCCAAGAGGAGCGATGCAAGGAGCCAGAACCCAAGATGGACAATCACGAGCCCCGACTAGGGCCAAGGCCACGCTCGCACAACAAAGTCCTCAACCCGCCAGGGGGGAAATCCAGCATTGCATTCTATTAGGGTCATCGTGTCACTGTCACTAATGGAGAAACTCTTGTCTGTGGCGGTGAGGTCAGTTTATACACTATTGCTTGTGAATAGATTCTTAGGCAGATGGATAAGGGTTATGTTAGAGTACGTAGGAAGGATAATCTGGTGATTTGGGCAGGAAGGGCTGGGAGGGAATGGGTGCCTTGTGGAAGATGTGAGTACTGGCCTGCCTGGGCGGGTGGCAGAGCCAGACATTAGTATAACTTTGTGAAAATTTAGTGCTGCTTAGTGGTGAGTTCCTCAGACTGTTAGGTAAGAACATAACTAGCTAGCTTGTGGCTCAGGACGCTCTTGCGGAGTCAGGCTTCCATACAGTCAACATGTCAAACATTGTGAATAGGAAGGGGTCTGAAGGTCACACTTGAAGATTCCGGAGTACAGCAGGTAGGCTGGGCCTTCCTCTAGGCAATGGGATCCTGCTTCCAGCATGAGCTGACTTGCAGTCATGTGACTATAAATGTGTTCTGCTGGAACAAGTAATGATGACATGGTTAAGAGTGTCTTCAGTCATTTTCTCTTTCTTTTTCTCTTTTCTTGCTTGCAGCACATGATTGCTGATACAAGGACAAAATATGTTGAAAGTTTCTTTTGTACTCATAAACAATCATATGTTTGTAAAGATTGTGGTCTTCCCCTGCTTAGATATTCAGGTCTTTTGGATGCCTCTAGTAATTTGCTGATTACTGTGACTAGTTCTTCACATGTGGCAGTCCAACTGGCTGTTTCATGTAGGTGCTTCTAGATGAGTGCTTGTATGTTTTCTGGTAAAAATGTGGATGCAAACGATAGCTTTATGGTACTCTTTGAACAGAGGCAACTTGGAAGTTTACCATGGAGAGTACACTAAGGTGTCAGCAAGGTCTCTCTCACCCAGCCTTTGTAGAAAGGGCTTAGCTTCAGTACAGGTTTTCACTTGGCTTCCTGTGGAAACCAGGACAGTTCTCCTGTCTCCACCACAATGAATTTCCCATTGGTTTTGCCTGTGCTGAGTCTGTTAGTAAATTCTCCTGTCTTTCATCAGCCTTATCTTTGCCTTTGACTGTCTCAGATTTTTGTTGGGAAAACTATGCGAGTTCTCCCCAACCTAGCTTTGTAGTTGATTTTGCTGTAGATTACCTTAGTTGGAAAATCAAAGCCAGCACAAACAGAAGGTTTGTATTACTAAAATCTGTCATAAATCATGTTTGGAAGATGTGCACGTTTTGCACAGATGTTTTTGGTGGAGGATTTGTTCTCTGAATGGGTTTTATGATCATATCCAGAGCTTTGATATATGAATGTTAACTCTTGGTGCTTACTGTTAAATGTATTGAATACTGACCTTTTAAATCTGACTTATCAAAACAGGCGTTGTTCATGTACACCAAAGAACAAGTTGCCTTATTGTGTATATCCACTGCTGTTCTAGCCCACGTTCCCTGGGAACTGCTGCCACTGAGATGGGATGCTGGGCCAGGTGCTAAGCCTTTCTGTGATTGTAATGATTCCTAGGCCGCATAGCTCCCTTGTGTCAGCAGCCGTGGGGGACTGCTTTAAGACTTAGTTGCCTTTTCAAATAGTGAAACATATGGGGCAGTGCTAGGATAGAAACAACCATGGAAAGTAGGGATTCAAATGCCTTTGTACCTTTCAGGTTGGAGCTGCCTGTTAATTTTCCCCCCAGGAAAACAAGGCAGTAGTTCAAACTGCAACCCTGGAATGAACTTAAGTTTCTTCCAAATATGTATTTCTTAGCACCTCCTCCTGAGTCTGTGCTCTCCAGCCTCTGGCTCAGTCTCAGATGCATTAGCCATTTCAGTTCCTTGTTCCAGTACTTGACAGGAGGCTGTTACATAGAAAAGTCAACCAGAGGCTGCTTCCTACATTGTAGGCTCTGGTGTAGCTGATGCTATCTGCAATGCCAAGCATTTGGCATCTTTTATTTAGTACCTAATGTGCATTGGCTTCATTGCCTGTCCTTTAAAGAGCAAATTATAACTAGGCCTTAAATTAGTTAAACTATGTTAAATTTCTTGCATTTCTTTCTTTGAAATGGAAACAATGTTTTCAGCTCTTCAAGTAAGATTGATCTGAGCATTTCTGTGGGGCAGAACGGGATTGGAAATCAAATGCCAGAATATGCAGTTACCAATAAACGAGTATTTTGTTACTTCATTGTGTGCTATAGATGCCTGCTTTTATAAATTGGTCAGTACTGTATTTCACCATAGATACACTGGTGAGTTTTATGGTCTGAAATGGGAAAAATTGCACATATGTTTTCAGGCCTTCTGTACATGGGACTGTGCTCAGGAGCTGTGACACCCTGCTCAAGGCTGCCCATGAGACAGACACCTCTTATCCCTGGAGAGGGGTAGTACAGTAGCAAGAGCTCAACTTAATGCCTTTTTGTGGGCAACATTCCATGATGTTCTGTACCACACTGGGATTCTGTTATGTTCTTCAGCAGTATTGTAAATGGAATTAAATATTCAACTATTTTAAATAGTTAAGGCTATTTGTAGAAAAACATAGTAATTCCCCTTGAACAAGGGATATTCTTTATGTGGAGAATTCATACCCTCACTTGTGTGTTTCTAGTGAGTGCATTAAACACCCTTCATGTGCCAGACTGCCTTGGCTGACAGAGGAGGGAACTCCAGCTCCTGACATCGCAATTCTGGGTGAGCTGAATGCAGTGGCCTCTCAGCCAGGATGTTGTGTCTGTGGCATTCATCCCTGAACTTCCAGGCTATGATGCTCTCACAGCTTTTCAGCCAGCCCTCTGGCTGTGACTTCTGTGTTTGGCCATTTACAGTTCAGAACTCTCCTCTGAAGCATGTACAATTTGGGTGGGTATTGGTATTTTTACCAATATTGCTGGACGAGATGTGCCTTAGCTTGTCTGGCCCTTGCTGCTGAACCAAATAGCAGCAACTGTGGTGTTTCACCCCAGAGACGCTCTTGGCTGGCTGTGTGTTACAGCTGGGCACCTGGAGACAAGTCCAGGCATGCCGGGGCTCCGGTGGCTGCGGGATGGAGCTTCCTCCCATAAGAGGGTCTGCTCCTCAGGTTTACCTCTGATGGAGAAGCTTTAAGGTGATGGTGACGGAAAGGAGTCGGTTCTGATGGAGGGTTCCAATCCAGAGCTTTTATTCTGGCCCACAGGCCTCTGAATCCAGCAACAGCTCCAACAGAACCCCCTGAACCATGTGGTGTTGCCCACCCTTTCACCCTGGGGAAGAGGGGGAGAGGGAAGGGGTAGGAAGCCCACCAACCAGGTACATGAGAGGAGGTCTTGAGGGACAAAAGACACTTGGATGGCCCAATGCCCCCACCCCACCCTCCACCCTCCAGGGGTAGAGGGCATCCTTTGAATCTGCCAATCACTCGATGCCCTTCTGGAATTCGAGGATGGACAGATGGTGCTTGGCAGGGGTGAGGGAGGAGAAAGTGATTGACACACCTGGGAGGGAATCTTCATGCGAGGGACCCAGGTTTCTGAGGTAAACCCTGAAATCACACCACAACAGGTGGGATCTGCACAGTGTGGAAATGTGGCCGTGTCCTTGATAGATAGCACATTAGCAATCAAGTACTGTTTTTCTTTTGGGGTGCAGCCAACAGTAGACTGCAGTATAGCTCCAGTTTGCAACTGTGTGTGTTACCTCATGGCTTTCCCCAAAACTGCTGGTTTGGAGCTAAACACTTGGGACAGAATGTTATTGGAGTTGCTGCTTCAGTCTACAAAGGAGAAGTATGGTGTCCATAGTCAGCTCAGCCTTGGATGCGGTTGAAGGAGGACTTGCGTGCTTTCATGAACCGTGTGTGGTTCTAGGCATATGTGTTGCTTAGTCCCTAAATATGTCACCGTGTCTGTCCTGTACAAGACCTCAGGGCTCTAGTGAACTGCCCAGCTGCAGTGTGTCATTGCTCCTGGTCCTCATGTGTGCCAGTTAACCCAGATCATGCATGTTTTTCCCTGTGAAGACTTCTGGCTACTGTGCAAAAAACATTTTGAGCAAGCATGGTCTGATACTGTCCCTCTGTTGCATCACATCCTACATTGCACTCTCAATGAGGAAGATTAATGCCCTCTCTGTTGGTGTTTTAAGCAGCATTACTGAGAGTTTTTTGAATTATTTATACAGGTTAATCAGACTTGGAATATCCAAAGTACATTCTTGGGGCTTGTTTAGTGAGAGAAGATACATAAAGTAGTGATGTGTGGAGACAGTTATTTAGGCACTAAATGAGTAACTGCTGTAGTATGTTTCCTGGAAGGCTGTCAGAGTTGCTTATGTATAATATGATTACAGTGGTGTATGGATGTCCAAATGTCTTGGCTATCTGGGTGATTGTGTGGTGGAGCTGGCCGCCCAGTGATTTGTCCAAGCCCCTGATGTGTCTCCTGTTGAATTTCAGCTTGAAGCTCTGCTGAAACCATGTATCACTTCCCTTTGGAAAAGGTGATGGATTAAATGTCATTGAGCCTGGAATTTTCCCGTTGTTTCTTAAGGAGCAAAGACAGGTCACAGCATCCTAACTGGGAGAGGATTTGGTCACATGTAAGCGGTTTCTGTCATTACTGCTTACCAGCTGTGCAAGAAGTGGACTGGGTAACAATTCATTGCTGGCCAAAAACTGATGCCTAGAAGCCTCCCAGCAGGCTAAGCTGGCTGCCTAGGCTATGCCCAGTCACCACTCCTCCTTTTGAATGTAGTTGGTGAGTAGTAATAGGCAGATTTAAATTATTGGGCTAAATTAGTAGCTCTGATTATTTTTGTAGTTTTATCTTGCTTCTGGGAATTAAGACAGTCTCATCTTGAATTGGCTTTCCCTTTCTTTCAAGCTCCTTGTATTGCTAGCAGGACAACCTCTTCTTCCTCAAGCAGATCAAAATACTCTCCATAGCCAGCAAGAATGCAGGAATTTGTTTTATTTATCAACCTCTCTAGGTCCAGCTGCCTTCTAATTCTTACCCACTGCTTTCCTCCTCCCTCCTACATGCCCGGATATTTGAAACAGTAGCTGTGCTGCCTTTGGCTGCTCTGTGACCCCTCCTCTGCTGCTGCTTGGGTGTGCGCTATGTGCCACTTAAGCCAAAACCACAGGCCACTCTGTGTCCAGGTGTATCAGAAGCACGGGGGCCTGTTGAAGTAACGGGAACTTATCATTATGCCAGGTTCTTCATGAAGATCATAAAGATGATGGCTTTTTCTCCACTGTCTTGTCCCACAGACTTACATAAATGTGTGCTCTACTGTGTCAACGTTTAACGTCCTGGCTGCTGGGAGTACGCACTTGGGCAGGAGGGGCAGCACAAGTCCAAGTGTATACTGTCTGAACTAATGCCCACTTCAAGGCTTCAGTCTGTATTTTAGGAGTCTCAATCCACTATGTCTTTGGCAAGAAGAATGTTCTTCCAGAGAATATGTGCTTAAATGTTAAGGCCCAGGTTGTCTAAGGCTGGGGACGGTGTAAGTGCAATACTACAAAAGTTAAACAAAAAAAGTCCTCATTGTTTCCTTCCATTTCTTGCAGCATGTTGACCTCTGTGAATGCCACCCTTTCATTTCCACAACAAGCTCAGTCAAAGTGTGAGGCCCTTGCAATTGCCTTTTTGAAAGCTTAGAGCTGAGCTCTGATATCCCAGCTTCAGGTGTCCAGCAAAAATGGGGAAGACAGGCAAAGTGAAGGTGGCTTCTTGGTCATCAGGGGGTCATTACTGAAAAAAGCTGAGTAAGATTAAACAATCAGTGTGCCCAGTAGAGGTGAGCAGGTACTCTTCAAGGAAGGGTCATCATCTCCCTCCCTACTCTTACGTCAGCTCTGAGCTTTGTCCACCTGAGCTGAAAGACAGGAGCAGCCTGTCCAGAAGAACTCTGCCTGTGAGAGGCTCCAGTAGAGTCCTCCCACCTTGAAGATGGTCTTTGTGCAAAAGGTCACCAGAATGTCCCCATATCTTCAGATTCTGTGACAGGGCTTTTGTAAGCAAGGGCAAGGATCTTTGCTCGATGGTTTCTATAAAACCCTCTCTAGCCAACAGAGGTTCTCCATATAGGCAGTGAACACAGGAGAGGGACAGGAATGCTTCCCAGTGACACCCAGCAGAACAGGCAGTGAAGCTTTGGTGCTACACCAGTGAGAATCTTGTTAGCCATTGGCAGACTTTAAGGAAAGTATGTCACAACTCTTCTTCAAAACAGAAGAGTGAAGTTTCTTTTCTAGTAATTTGGAGGTAGATGTCAAACAGGAGTGGCTGGCTTTTGAGCGAGCTTCTCCCATGAAGGAGTAAGTATAGGACTTTGAGTGGTTATCCCTGCACTTATTACAGCACCAATCCCCTTTGTGTTTAGCTACTGCATCACATGTCATAAACTAAGACATTTGATGGCTTCAGCAGACCAGGCTGAAGTCACTGCTTTTAAGCCAGGGTATTAACACACAAATCAGTTCTGAACACATTTTCTTCTGTGTGCAACTCTCCAACATTAGTTTACAGCCCTCCTGCCTGTGCTTTTTCATAATTAGAGCTGGAAATTCATCATGGGATTTTTCCTCTGAAAAAATGGAAGTGCAGGATTTCAGCACCAGAGACTAGTGCAGCAAGTGGAGGCTTAAGGATATTTTGAAGCCACAGTCTAGCAGGAGTCTGATTTGCCAGCTGTGTTAAAATACTGATGAGGCCTTACATAGAGCACTGTGTGTGGTTTTGGCCTCCCTAGTACAAGACAGATGTGATCTAGGGAATGCAATGATGGGCCACAAAGGTGATAAAGAGACTGAAGCATCTGTCACAGGAGGAGGGGCTGAGGGAGCTGGAGATGCTCAAGAAGGTTCTGGGCGATCCGACCAGTGTGCTCAAGTACCTGCTGGGAGGAAGAACGGATGAGGGGGCCAGACTCTGCTCTAGACAGGATGCAGTGGGCACAAGGGAAACCACACAGAATTCCATCTGAACACAAGGATGTACATTTTTCCTTTGAGGGGTCAAGACACTGGAACAGCTGGGTCAGAGACATGGCAGAGTCTCCATCCATGAGATGTTCAAACTCCGTTTGCTCTGTGCTCTGTCTTCTGCTCCGTGTTGATTCTTTAGGGTTATTTGTTTACTAAGCAAAAATGTCAGGCTTGCAGAGCCAGTGACTTCAAACTGTGTTTGTGAAACCTGCTCAGCAGGAAGCCAGGGCAGCATTAATATGCCATCCAGATGTAGGAATGTAGCCACAATACGCCCAGCTACAGTTGGGAACTTGCAGTAGCAAAGGAGTAAATGATCCCCAGCCAGATGGTAGAGACCAGCAGGGACACGGACGTGAATGCCAGGAGAGTAAAGACTGGTAGAGTCAGCACAGCACAGACAACAGCAAGGACACCTCTCAATCCAACATGGTCCTGGTGAAGGGAATGAACGGAAAGCTTCTTCCCGGGGACCCTGCTTCCCAAGGGTCCTAGTGGCACACAGGGCTGTGCAAAGTGGGCTGGCAGGAGTGGCAGGGACGTGGCATTTCCTGGCTGTTGGCAGTGTAGCAGAGCAGCTGTTCTACCTCTTGCATACCTCTGAACTGACTGAAGTGTTACTAGGTGTCTGGTACTCAAGCAGAACACCAGGTGTTAACGAAGGGGAAGGGAAAACATCATACCATGATAATTATGGAAATAAGGAATGGAAGCTGTTTGACAAAACAGGGCCTGATGGCATGAAGATTGTCCTTTACCATCTACTTGCAAAGCTCATCCTAGTCCTTTCTGTTTCTGTCTCAGACTTCTGAAAACACACAGCCATATACCATGGGTTGATGCTGCCATAGCACAATTACAGGACAGAGGTAAAAAAAAAATGTTACTTCTTGTCATTTAAGTCAGGTTAAGGTGCATCTTGCAGTTTGCAAGGATATAAAGGACTCCTTGTTCAGCCACAACAGGTGAAATTCTTTTTGAGGGGGCTGTAGTGGACATTTCAAAAAAGCAGGAACAGGTTAATAGTGAGTGCTTCATGTTTTGGGTACTCACTATTAATATGCCAACTGCTGGAGAGAGAATGAGGGAGCTTTCATATACTGCCCCAAAAATGTAAGCAGCTGCCTGCTGATTTTAACCAGAATATTTATCCTGGATAAACTTGCTCAAAAATAAAATGAAGCCAAGAAAATAAGATTAGTATTCTTAAACTGGTTATTTTGACAAAAAGTAAGTTTGAGCACAAGCATATGGGCAGGCAGGGTTTGAATGAGAAGACTTGTAAACAAGCTTGATTCTGTCTGGTTTGTAATGCCAAGCCTTTGATGGTTTACTTTCTTCTTAATTAATGCACACCACAGAGGAGCTGGTATTTTCAGACACTTTCAAGACACTTCTGCAAGTGCAGAGTGAAACTGCAGGTTGAAGTGGAGCAAATGTTTCCTGTATCAGCACAGCTCACAGCAGCAGTGTGCCATTGCATGTCTATGCTACATGGGTGAAGTTTTGACATCCTCTCTTTAGAGGCTAAAAGCCCAGTTCAAGGGGATGAATGCTGAGGGGCAGGACCATGGTTTAAAAATACATCTAGCAGCAAGGAAAAATTATATTGAACATCTGCACTTGAGAAATACTAGGAATTGGGCAGGAAATTCCTTTAAGAAGACCTGGTTACAGAAAAAAAACCAAAAAACTGTCAAAACCAGCCTTTCAGTTTTGTTAGGGACATGCAGAAATTTCATCAAACTTCCTCAAATTCTTTATAGAATTTACAATCATTCAGTTTAACAGCTTTCACAGAGGTTAATTTAAAGATCTTGTACCTACTTAAATTTGATTTGGCTATCTATATAGCTGCTTCCCATCAGTTGTCATGCTGATGACATTTCTTCCCTCCTGATTTCACAGTGGCCTTTTTCAAATCACTAATTAAATACTACCAAAATAATTTTATTTTTTTTACTGCAGGCCTTACCTAATACCAAACTTCATCCTCATAATGTGACAGAAGCTGCTGCATCATCCACAAAGGGCAACAAAGCAGCGAAACAAGTCTGTGGCAGAGCCCCAGGACAGAAGCAGGAGTCTCAATTTAGATAGCCAGGTTGCTGCTTTCTTTTAAGCAAAGGCAGGCATTAAAAAGGAATTCTGAAGCTTTTACGAGATACAAAGGCTTCCTCTTGTACAAACCCAGGCTGAGCAAGCCCAGTTATATTCCAGACATAGCAGAGTGCAGCAGCTGCAGGGCAGACCTGCCCCAGGCCTGTGATGCTGACACCCCACCCAGCTCGGGAGACACCCACTTTGCTGGTCTTACCTCCAAGGTGAAATGTCTGTGGGCTGTTTTTTAAATCAAATATTTCTTCCCCTTCTCCCAAATCCTTCTGGTCCTCCTTTGGCAGTGTTTGAAGCTTTAAATATTGGATTAATCATTTTCCTTTAAGGTATTTTTGCAGTCTGTCAGAAGCTTCTCTCATCTGTGAAGGGAAAGAAAGGTCAAAGAACCCTCAGACCTTTAGGTGTCAAAGGCACGTTTCTCCACATTTCACAAGTGGAAGGAACAAGCCTATTACCCCTGTATTTCCTAGTCCCTCCAAAATGGAGGCCTGCAAGGCTCTGTTGGCTCATGTCAGTCAGTGGGCCACAGCTATAGAACAGGACCTGGTGTCTGCCACAAAGAGGAAGATGCAGTTTTAGGAGAACATGATGGTGAGGAGCAGGAGCCGGTAGGGAAGGGGAAGGTGCTGTATGTCCTGAATCTGCTGCAAAGACAAGATTTGCCCTCACTCCCCAAGAAAATAGCCCAGCTTCACACCATTGTCACTTCTGCAAGCCACTGAAGGGCACAAGAGATTTAAGAAGTAACGGCATGTTAAGGGAAGTAAAAGGCAGCTCATATACTTCTAAGTAAAACTTGAGATGTACTGACTCTAAAACATTCCTTCTGTAACACTATCCAGTAAAGAAAACAAAAAAGCTTTCTTATTTTTATAAAGGTTCTGGCTGTAAGAGACTGTTTTGAGCAGGCTCTGTTAAGAGTCCACTGCACATCCTTAAGTGAAACACAGCAGAAAGGTACAGTATAAACAGGAGTCATAACAAAACTACAGAAACTAGTTGAGAGTACTGTCATGACAAGGAAGCCATCTAATAGATCAAGGTGCATAAAAATTGCAAACCGAAGTTGCTCGTAATGCTTGTTCCTAGACAGAATGCAAGGAGGAATTGAAGATAAGGGCTGGCAAGAGACCAGTACTGCCCAGATTATCTATATCCTATCCTGGATCCTGTGAGCCAAAAGCAGTTCAGAGGGAGCCTACCAGGAGAATGCTCCTCTGAGCCACCTACAGTCAGAAACTATCTGCCAGAAAGCTACTGCCATTCTGAGTACTCCCTGAGCTCTCTGGAAGGCTCTAGGCAGGGAACTCTTGGCTGGTGGCTCACAGATGCCATGTCCTCAGCATGCTCTGTAGGGTTGAACCGAGGGGTGCAAATGCCCTCTCCTGGCTAGGACTGGCTCCTGTTGCTGCAGCCTTCCCTACACTCCAGTAGCAGTGCTCCTGCACCTGGGATTTCCAGGAGAGAGATGGGAAAAAAAACATCTACCACTTTTTTTGATTCTTGCTGTATAACACCATCCAAGCCCAGCTACCCACTCTATCAAGTACACTGACTGTGAGGGCTGAAACAAACCCCAGCAAACGGAGCAGGCTCCCTGGGAAAAACAAGAGGTGTTGGAAATTCCTGGGAGTGGAGAACACTGAATGACAAAACCAACTGCATATAAAATGCAAGCTTCTCCATGACTCCTAAGCCTGGATTCTCTTAAAACAGAGTAAGAGCCTTCACCTTGCACTACCCTGTCACAATCCCTGAGCTCTGGCCACTGAGCTCCCATGGCTGCAGGACTGCCTGAGGCCAGTGAGGCTAAAGCCACCAGAGTCTCTCAGGCAGAGCTCAGCTAGCCTGTGGCTAGAATGCTCCTGACCTGCAGCAGAATTGTGCAATAAACCCAAGATGAAAAGCATTGGAAAACTTCCCCAGAGCAGGGGAAGCATATCATGGCTGTACAGGAAGCCAGGCTGTACCCCTTCATTGGTGTCACCTGCTGCAGTTATCCTGGCAGTCTGGTCTGTGAGCACAGGCAGCTCCAGAGCAGTGAGTCTGGTTACGCTGTCTACACCAAAACAAGTTTTACAGTGGTCATCTGCTGCAGATGTCCTTCTCAGAAGTTCTGTACACATTTTGTTTTCCAAAGAGCCAAACCAGCTTCTGAGATGAATGCACACTTTATATGATATATTGACGGTGTAATGCCACTGGGCTGCTTCTAGCCGGATAGCGAGATCTGTGAGGACCAGGGTTCCTCAGGCTGGGCAGCTCAGCCTTCAGCAGGCCAAGTGTCCGAACCCGAAGAGCTGTCTTAGCCTGGCACCTTAGCAAGCTCAGTGACTATCAGCTCTTAGTGATTTTCAGCTCTTTTCTAATTTCAGCTCTTAGCCTGCTAAGGTGCTGGCTGCAGTGGCTTCCACAGTGCAGACGGAGAGAGAGAAGAAGGCAGCCTCGGAGATTCCACCATGGTTTATTTGCAGGGAGTTCACGAAGGGTTCCGAACTCTTCTACCAGAATGGGCCAGGGTGGCTGCTTATATAGGGTTAGGGGGGATTGGGAACTGACCAATTGTAAGGGTTAGGGCAAATAGCCCATAGGGTCACAGAGAGATAAGCTAGGCTGGAGGACCTAAGTGAAGACTCCAGGCTTAGCTATTCTGACTCAGCATTTCCTTATCTCTAAGCTTACATCCTCCACGGGGGCTCAGCCATCTCAGTGTCCGCTACAATTGACCTCTTCACAGCCAGAAGTATTGACAGAACTACTGTGCTGTGCTTGCAAATGCTGCCTGAGCACAAAACTAAATGTCAGACAGGATGTGACACCCCATGCCTACCACAGCTTTCTCTCTGAAAGCTAGAATCAGAGGACACTAATCAGTTTCAGCTTCTGCAAGAGATTCATGTCTTTTCTGTGGATGATGGCTTATACTGCCTTGTTTTGTAAATAACAGTTTTCTATAATCACTCTTTTCAATAATCACTGAAGCAAGTCTCCCTAACAGCACCCTTCCAGTAGACTACTCATGTGCTGTTTAACCCTTTCCTTCCACTTGAGACAGATCTCATCTCACTGCATCAGAAAAAGGAGAGAAGCTCAAATCACAAGCCCTAGAACAGATTCACACTAAGAAATGTGCAATTCAGGTTCTTCTTCTCACAGTAATTTAAACATGGTTTTGTTATAAATGATCAAATTGGCAACCAAATTTATAAAAAAAATTAACAAAGATTTATTAGATCAATAACAAAATAGAATTTCGAAAAACCCACTATAGCCAAGGCAGCGTCAATTTCGGAATTTGGCGCTGGGTGATCCTGGGTCTGACTGACAGAGTGCCAGCGTCTCCCCGGTGGTTCACCCCGACTGCTTCATGCAGCCAGCTTATATCCCGTTTATTCTGCCTGAGGCAGAAATGACAGAAGAACCTTTTGTGTCCTTTCACATGTAGAACTGGGACCATACAGGATACAAAAGCCAGTCCAGGTGTCCGATGACTGTCTGAGCTTCTTTCACATGTAGAACTGGGACCATACGGATACAAAAGCCAGTCCAGGTGTCCGGATGACTGTCTCAACTTCCTTCTTTCACGTGTAAAGAGTGGTGCTGGCACTTGAACTGTAGATGGTAGATGCAATCTCGTCCTGGTGCAGGTTCCTGTGAAAGGCTCAGACATTCCTGGGAAGTCTCAGACATTCCTGGGAAGTCGACACTCATGGCCCGAGAAGGTTTCATTCTTAAGCTAATGGACTTGATATTATCCTAACGTAGTCTGGGAACTACTTGAATAGAAATAATACTCTGCTCCCAGCCAGGATGGTCAAAGACATGAGTTGGATTTTACAATATTTTATATACACACATATATATAGGCATGAATTAACTCTAATATATATAACAATCCCTCCCCATTTATTTCAGCAATTTAATTCATGCCTACAATTTGTTAAATTTTTAACTTTCTACTTCTACCCATCACCGTTGAGGGTTCCTCACAGAGTACTCTTTTACACTATCCAGTACTCTCCTTGTGGGATGCCCTGATATATCACATTACTTGTTTCCCTAGTTGTCTGTTTCTCAAACTTTGCCAATGCCTCTGCAGCATTGCTGGCATACTTTCTTTCTCCCAACCGCATGGTTTTGGATGCGTCGCCTCCGGAAGGTCCGTCCGAGTCCATGGGAACTACTGCGATCTGCATTCCCCGGACCATGGAGTGGATCAGTCTGATAAAGCATGGAATCAGACAAGGGAGGAATAGGATTCCAGCTACTGAACAGAGCACAAGAAACATCACTTTGTTCCACCATGCTCCATCAAATAATTTGTCCCACCATGAGGACTGTAGAATAGAATTCCATTTTTGGACTGGGACATGGACCACCTTTTTGATTTCAGCCACCAAACTTCTTATGGTCTCCCCATAATCATCAATCTCGATACAACATTCTGACTCATTGAATTTTCCACACACTCCCCCTTCCTCGGCCAGCAAATAGTCTAGAGATATTTGATTCTGGTACACAAAGGCCCGTACCTGGGTGTGCTGCTGACTTAGTAAATTCAGGGCTTCGGAGGTGTGATTTGAAACAATTTCCATCACTGCTTGCAATCTAATCAGCCTGTTCAGTAGATAAATCGGAGTCCTTTGGTGCCTGTGATCATTTGACTGTCCGTTCCTTAGCCCAGCTTTGGGATTGATACACCAAGTCCCGATCTCCAATTCACATAATTTTACCCGAGTGCCATTCCTCTAGCAGTACCTGCCAGTTCCCCTGAGGCATTCCTCTGGGGCTGGGTATGCCAAGTGTCTCCCACCCCTGATACAGGGACCACCTGAGTGCATTTTCTGCACTCATCTGCAGAGCCCTCGCTTCCGCCTTTCTTTGGGACCTCAGTGCCCAGACTCTGCGTCTGGCACATGACTAGGCTCAGGTCAATCAGGATTCCCAATAGGCATGCTCCTCTGCCTTTGCCTCCGCCCCCTGGGGTGCCACCAGTCGTGAGGAAGACCGTCTTCATGGCAGCAGGAGTACTCTTTGGGGAAAACGCCCTCGGACCTAGACACATACCTCCTCTTAAAGGCGCCCCACTGTGATACTCTGATTGCATCAGAACTGCACTGGACCCTGATGGATTTCCAGCACTCCACGTCCAAGATTTCTACTTGAGATCTAAGCTTCCCATGCACCCCGTTTTGAAAAATGCGAAACCACTCCTGCGTGTCCAATTCAGTGATAACCAAATTGGTGGCTAAGGTCAGGATACAGTCAGTCAATTCAAGCTCCTCCTCTAAACACTGGGTACACAGTCCCTTTGGCCTCTGCCCCCTTCTGCAATGAACCACAAAAACCCCTTGACAATATTCACACTTAAAGTGTACAAACGGATAGCACACACAATCTGACAGTATACAGCTTATCCGCTCGTTGTTGGTCATGTACAAGGACGTTGGAGTCTGATCTTCAAGTCGCCGGGGGAAGAAGTGACCCTCGACTTGGGTGCTTCCTCCTGCAGTTCGGCCTTTTTCACTCTAGACGCGTGCGTCCAGCCTTTCTCCGCTGTCTGAATGGCCGTGTCTGTTGTCAGGAGCACAAGAAAAGGACTTTCCCAGTGAGGAGAGAGTGGCACCTCTTTCCACACTTTCACAATCACCTTGTTCCCTGGTTGGATTTTGTGAATAGCGAACCCCAGAGGAGCACTCTGTGCCAATATTCCCTGTTTTCAGAGTTCCTGTAAATTTCTGTTGATTGTAACCAGATATGGTTGAATCTGACCATCCTCAAACCTGGGGTGTCCCACCGGCATTCCATGTTTATATGGCATTCCATAGAGCATCTCAAATGGTGAGAGCCCTGTGTCCGAATGAGGCATGGTTCGGATATTAAGCAATGCCAAGGGCAGACACTTCAGCCAGGACGTCTTTGTTTCCAAAATCAATTTAGATAACTGTGCCTTCAAAGTTGGATTCATTCTTTCCACTTGTCCTGAACTTTGGGGATGCCACGGGGTGTGGTACTCCCATCGGATGCCCAGTGCATCAGCCATTTGCTTAATAACCTTTGATGTAAAGTGTGTTCCCTGATCTGAATCAATACAATTCACTACCCCATATCGGGGTACAATTTCTTCTAACAATTTTCTGGCCACGGTCTGGGCCGTTGCCCACGAGCTGGGGAAGGCTTCCACCCAATGAGTCAATTTGTCCACAATTACCAGTACAAATTTGAACCTTTCCATCTTTGGCAATTCCGTGAAATCAACTTGAATTCTTTCAAATGGTCGGTACACAATGGGGCGACTACCCAGGGCAGTCCCTTTGGCCTTTTATTTCTTTACCTTTTGACAAATCAAATACCTTTGTACCTCTTGTCTTGCCAATTCATAAATTCCCTTGCACCCAAAAATTTCAGAAATTGCTCTGCCAGGGCCTGTGCCCCCCCCAGTGCGTTCTTTGGTGCAATTTTCATAAAATCCTTGTGGTAAAACCTCTGGAAACTAATTCCCTCCCATCAGGTAACCTCCACTTACCTTCCTTTAATTCACCTCCGATCTTTTCATAGCATTCAAATTCTTTTTGGGAGAGCTGGGGGGGGTCGTCAGGGCTTTCTTCCCTTTCAATCTCCAGGGTACTTACCACCATCAGCGCCGCGGTTTTGGCCTCCTGATCTGCTAAATTGTTCCCTCTGGTCTGGAACTGAGTTCCTGTCTGATGCCCCTTCACATGGACCACTGCAATTTCCTCCGGCCCTCTTAAAGCTTCTAAAATTTGCCGGATCAACTCCCCATGCATCAGTTCCTTTCCCCTCGAGTTGATCAGCCCCCTCTCTTCCCAAATTTTCCCAAACATGTGAACCACCCCAAAGGCATACCTCGAATCTGTAAAAAATGTTCCCTTTTTCCCTTCCAGTCCCTTCAATGCCCTCAAAACTGCATACAATTTGCATGCTTGTGCGGACCAGCTCGCGTTCAGGGGACCTGCCTCAATCATCTTTCCTGTTTTCCCATCCACGAGTGCGTATCCCGATTTTCTTTTCCCTTCAATTACTCTGCTTGACCCATCTACAAACCACTTCTCCCCCTCGTCCAGTTCTTCTTTTTCCAAATCCTCCCTGATCCTTGGTTTGCAACTCGACTATCTCCACACAGTCATGAACCAATTTCTCTGCAGCCTCTCCAAACAGAAACTGCGCAGGATTCTGCGCAGTCGTTGTCCTCAATTCCAAGTCCTGCGAGTGAATCAAAATGGCTTCATATTTTAACAACCTTGCATCAGTGAGCCATTTGTCTGCTTTTTGCTGTAGCATGCTCCGCACGTTGTGCGGTGCGAATACTACCAGAGGTGCCCCGAAGGTCACCTTTTTTGCCTCTTCCACTAGCAAAGCCACAGCCACAATCGCCTGCAAACACGTGGGCCAACCCCTGCTGACTGGGTCCAAAAGCTGAGACAAGTACCCCACAGGTTTCCTGATCCCTGCCCAGTCTTGCGTCAACACCCCATGTGCCGTGTGATTGCTAGCATCCACAAACAACTGGAAAGGTTTCCTCACGTCAGGGAGGCTCAGCACTGGAGCTGCCATGAGTGCCTCCTTGACTCTCCTGAATTCTTCCTCATCTTTTTGCATCCATTTGATCCGATCTATGGTGAGTTTCTCGTAGAGAAATGTCACCTTTTCGCTGTAACTTTCAATCCACTGCCAGTAGTATCCCAACAACCCCCAAAAGCTGCCAGACCTCCCTTTTTGTCTGTGGGGGTGGCAGGGCAATAATCCCAGCCACCCTTTCTGGGTCTAGTTTGTCCCAAGTACCTGACCTCCGGCTCTTTGAACTGCAACTTTGTCTTTGAAACCTTCAATCCCCTTTCTCCCAAGAAATTCAAAAGCTCAGTTGTGCTCACCCTTACCTCCCCCTCCCCCTGACCGGTGACCAACAAATCATCTACATACTGCAGAAGCTTTGTCCCTCCGGTCAGCACAAAATGACTTAAAACCTGTTCAAGTGCCTGTCCAAATAAGTTTGGAGAGTCCACGAAGCCCTGAGGCAACAAAGTCCACCTGAGTTGCTGCTTCCTGTTCGTCTCCAGGTCCTCCCACTGAAACGTGAAATAATCACGGCTGTCCTCAGTGAGAGGGCAGGTCCAGAAAGCTTCCTTTAAGTCAATTACACTGTACCAAGAGTCCTCTGGAGAGAGATTGTTCAGCAATGTGTAAGGGTTTGAGACCGTGGGGAACAAAGTCTTAGTCCTCTGATTCACAGCCCGTAAATCCTGCACCAGCCTAAAGCTGCCTTCTGTTTTTCTGACTGCCAAAATTGGAGTGTTATGCCTTGACATGCACGGCTCCAGTGTGCCTTTATTAATTCATCGATCACTGGTTTCAAACCCTTCCTCCCTTCCATGGAGAGGGGATATTGCTTGACCTGTATGGGGTCTTCTGGTCTTTCGATTTCCACCCAGGTTCTATGTCCAGCCTTCCAGCTTCCCCCGGAACATACCACCACCCTCAGGTCTATCTTTTCCTCATCTAGAACAGTGAGGCTGTGAAGTCTGATTTTGAGCCGAGATTTTTCCACCGCTAACCTCACTCCCAGAGCAACCATCATGTCTCACCCCAGTAAGATGAAGTCCTTTGCCAACAAAATATTATCATTGTGTTTTCTGTTTCCCGTATTTATTTCTACATTTTTTATGATTGGGACCTCAAAAGGATCCCCCTTTGCCTCAGTTACCACCATGGAGTCCTCGCTCAGAGAGCACCCCTTCAGTAGCTGTAGCACCGTAGTCCATTCCGCCCCCGAATCTACCATAAACCATAGTTCTTCTTTGTAGGGTCCCACTTTTAGTTTTATCAAGGGCTCCCTCGATGTTCCGGACCCTGGACTGAAAAGCCCCTGACACCCCTAATCTTCCTGAAACATTGCCTGGTCTTTGGCTCTGTTGGGACAGTTCTGTGTAATGTGCCCCTTCTGTTTGCAGTAAAAACACTCAAAATCCTGCTTTTGTTTGCCCGAGCCCTTCTCTTGAGACGGACCCGGTTTCTTTGCTGGCACCTTTTTCGCTGTGTCCTTTCCCCGTTCCTGCTTCTGAGCCTCTCTTACTGCCACCACAAGGACCTTGGCTTGAATTTTCTGCTTTTCTTCATCCCGGCGCATGTATACTTTCTGGGCTTCCCGCAACAGTTCCTGCAATCCCTGCTCCTGCCATCCGTCTATTTTTTCCAGCTTTCTTTGAATATCCTCCCAAAATTTTGCCACGAACGTTTTGCCCTTTTGGTACCACCTCCCTGATACCTTGAATAACCATATTTCTTAAATTTATCATCTTTTGCCTCCCCTCCTCTGTATGGGCTTCCCAAGATGGCTTTTCATTTGGCCATCGCTCCTCCCCGGCTCCCCCATTCGGGTTCCGCCTTTCCCAATCCCTGATTGCGGCTGACCAGATCATGTCCCTCTCCTCGTTGTTAAACAGTGATCTTAAGATCACTTGGACATCCTCATAGGTGTATATGCTGGTTCCCAAAAATTCATCCAACCTCTCCACCACCCCCAAAGGATCATCCCTTAAATTTCCAATTTCCTTTTTGAACGCCCTTACATCACTGGTATTAGTCGGGGTGTGGACATATCCAATCACCCCTGGAGCTGTCGGTACCTCCCGTAAGGGATAGATACCGGGTTTTCCCCCCTCGTCCCCACTCTCCCCCTTGGTAGACCTCCTTGCTCTCCGCCTTGTCCGATGTGCCAGGGGAGAGGCATCCCTGGGGATGTCTACCTTTTTCTCCTCAATTTTCAGAGATAACTGTGACGGCGGCCGCACCGCAGCTGCGTGGCCATGTGGGAGAGCGGATGCCGCCGCCTGCTCCAGTGGTGGTGGTGGTGCATTCGCCTGGGCTTGCGGAGCCCCCACCTTGGGAGGCATCCCTGGCGCTGCTTGTGCCTGCAAGGGGTCGGGCTGTTGCGGGGCCACAAGGTAAGGAGGTGGGAGATTTTCCAACGGTTCCCATTCCCTCCCCGCTTTCGCCACGCGCTGGCGAGCTCGCACTGAGCATAGACCCGATCAAACGTGCCTCCACATGTCAGTGTACTTGAGTTCCTCAGGATCCCGCGGGCTGCGGCCGGCCACGTGGTCAAACAAAGACTCACAAGTCCAGGTTTCGAACATGCCGAATATCGGCCAGACCATGTATTGTCCAATCTCCTTCCCTCCCCATTTTTCCATACAAAAATGGATCATTTTCTCCTTGGACTTTCCCACTCTCCGTGGGTTCTCGTCCCAGTGTTCCAGCATCCACCCCAGGGAACTATCTCTGGGGATTACTGGTAGACTTTTTTCGGGGACTCAAGAGGGTTTCTCCTGAGTTTTCTTCTGATGCCTGCTCTTTCCCAACCCCATTTTCTCAAGGAGAGTTATGATTTTTCTTACCTTCTCTCGTTTCGCCAGGACGTTCGTCTCTAGTCCTGTTTTTCTCTCTGATGTTGGATTTTCCGGCTTGCAAAAAGCCACCAGCCTCACCAAATCGTACAGCGAACCGCTCTGCCGACTTTTGAGCTGTTTTCTTACCTGTTTTCTCCGGTTTCAGAAGGTGGATGAGTTTCTGGAATTTTCCAGGCTCATTTCTCCCCTCCTGATCCCAAACATGACCGGTTTTCCCCCTAGACTCTTTCCCGAGCCCCGGGTCTCATGTGTTTCAAACGGAAGCCTTGCACTTCCCCCTTGCCTGAGCACATCCCTCATGGGATGGTGGAACTGCAGTCTTGGGGACCGCGGTCGCCTCGTGACAATGTCACGTCTCACACACGCGTCCAGTCACGCTCCACCCAACCACACAGTACTGACGGTTCTTTTTCTTGCGTGGATCTCTTCGTGCACGGTGAGTTTTTACGGATGAAAAACCTCAGGTCTCGGAAATTTCTCTAGATCTTTCCAAGCCGAGAATCAGGCCCCCTATCTCCCTTGGCTGTGGCTCTGTTTGCAGCACGCAGCTACAATTACGATCCACGGCTCCTGTTGCGGCTCTTTTTGTGGATCTGATTGGTTTCAGAATCCAATCCCCGCTCAGGCCACTGAATTCAGTGGGGTACCCCCCAGATGGGAAAAGAGTTTCCTGAACCCCAGTATCAGATCACGTCAGGTTGTCAGCAAATTGTTATAAATTTTCAAATTGGCTGCCAAATTTATAAAAAAAATTAACAAAGATTTATTAGATCAATAACAAAATAGAATTTCGAAAAACCCACCACAGCCAAGGCAGCGTCAATTTCGGAATTTGGCGCTGGGTGATCCTGGGTCTGACTGACAGAGTGCCAGCGTCTCCCCGGTTGTTCACCTCGACTGCTTCATGCAGCCAGCTTATATCCCATTTATTCTGCCTGAGGCAGAAATGACAGAAGAACCTTTTGTGTCCCTTCACATGTAGAACTGGGACCATACAGGATACAAAAGCCAGTCCAGGTGTCCGATGACTGTCTGAGCTTCTTTCACATGTAGAACTGGGACCATACAGGATACAAAAGCCAGTCCAGGTGTCGGGATGGCTGTCTCAACTTCCTTCTGCAGGTTCTTGTGAAAGGCTCAGACATTCCTGGGAAGTCGACACTCATGGCCCGAGAAGGTTTCATTCTTAAGCTAATGGACTTGATATTATCTAAATGTTGTCCGGGAACTAATTGAATAGAAATAATACTCTGCTCCCAGCCAGGATGGTCAAAGACATGAGGTGGATTTTACAATATTTTATATACACACATATATATAGTATGAATTAACTCTAATATATATAACAGTTTCAATCAGCCATGTGCAAGACATCTTCTCCTGGGACCAGTACAGACACTGCTGCAGAATCAGCAGGTTCTGCTGGCCACAGTACAATAATAACAAACACATTTCATTCCTGTCTCTTTCACTCCAAAGTTTTCTATTCCATGGGAGTACTCCTATATTAAGCACTGACTATCTGTGTCTGCAGGTGTTAAAATATGTCAAGAAAATAAAACTGTCAGGCTGACACTAGAGAGTTAGAGTGGGTTTTCTGGCATCAGTGCAGAAAACACCACTCATTGCACATAGAAAGCAACAGGAAAAACTGGAAAATCATGCACTACTTCCTGCTTACCTCACTATGTCTTTCAAGTTCTTTTAATCATTGGACAAAACAAGCTGGCCTGGGTCTAGAAAACGCTAAAGAAATTCACTTCCCTAGAGTGTCCACTGCATTCCAAACTTTGTCCCAAATTGCTGGGTGAAGAAGAAATTGAGGATACTCCCAAGACAGGAGAAAGACAGAGTCAATCCAAATGCCAGTGCCAGCTCCTTCCCCTTGAACCAGAAAGTTGTGATAACAATTCTGCACAACTTACAGAAGAGAAAAATCCTCTCTTGAACAGACGGGCTTGACCAACAGCATGGCACAGAAGCAAGAGCTCTCTCAAGCTGGAGAGCTCATGCTGGAAGCTGGTATATGCATGCCAAGAGGAGGCATGTGCCAGAGAAGGGATGTGCTAGCCTCACAGTCCATTTGTACTAAATTATGCAGGGGCATGGGAGGTGAACTTAATCCGTTCTATAAGACAAGCAAAAATAATTTCAAAGGCAAAGAAATCACATGTCAGTGCCCACCCTTGAGAGAAGGACAAACTTGTTAGAGGGGGAAACTTAAACATTTCAGCACACATTAAATCAAGGACAGTGGTCTGCCAAAACACAAGTCGCTGGGGAAGAGGAGGTGAAGCCAACTGGTAGAACAAGGGTCTAGAAAGCAAAAATGTATCATGAGCCTTTCATGAGATGTAAATATGAAAATATGTAAATGTGAATTCCTTACTACTAAGTGACCCATTCCCAGAACCGAAGAGCCATTAACATCATTAGGAGGAGGTATGGCAAGCCCTTGAAGTGCAAGCCTAAAGCAAAGATGGGGGATCCCAGCACAGTGAGAAAAGAGGAAGCAAAAACACCAGCTAGGAAGAAACAGAAAAAAATGCACAAACCTCTACAGACAAGCTTAAGTCAGGACAAAGGCATTCTGTGTCAAAAAGCTAAAGAACAACCTCAAAACATACCAATAAACCTTATCAGTTTACTCTCCACTTTCAATTTTGTAAAGACTGGTCTCTTTATAAAAGGAGTTGGCAATCAACAAAATAACGATCAGTGGTGGGAGGTTAGAGAGGCAGGTACGTGGCAGGGTACTCTCAAGAGAACTCTGAACTCTGTAGCCTCTGACTCTGCCTTGAGCTCCACTGCAGGCTACGACCTAGAGAACATGATCTCCTCTGTGCCTCTCTCCTAAGACATTTCCCTCTGTGATACCGAGTGAGAGGGACTAATCTGATTTTTATTTATGCCTCAACATGTGTTACACATATGGAAGATTCCTGTAAGGGCTGTAGGTGTGCTGGCAGCCCCGTCCCCGGGAAGGCTTTGCCCGGCAGTCAGTCAGGGCAGAGGAAGCTTCCACGATCGGGACGTGAGCGACATCCCCGTCCCCCACGCTTGCCGGTGGGACAAACGCCCGGATGCCTGGGAAGCACGCCCAGGAAATCGGGCTGTGGGAGGGGCTTTATCGGACAAAAGCCGCTAACTGCAGCACAACGAGAGCCGTCATTCCTTGAGTTTCTGGGAGTAAGCGGAGGCTTGCCTGAATGGTCGGTTTGGCCCCTCCTCCCTCGGTTTTTCATCCTGGTGGTCCCGCTTCCCTGTCCACACCTGCTTTGCCCTGCTTCACCATTTCGTGAACCAGCTTATCGCCACGACGACCTCTCGCTCCGCCGCCTCCCCAGCGGAGCGGGCACCGCCGCCGCCCCCGCCGTGTTTCCTGGGCGCTGCCGCCGCCCTGCCGCGACCGCATCCCCACAACACCAACCCGTGCATCCCCACAGCACCAACCCGTGCATCCCCACAACACCAACCCGTGCATCCCCACAACACCAACCCGTGCATCCCCACAGCACCAACCCGTGCATCCCCACAACACCAACCCGTGCATCCCCACAACACCAACCCGTGCATCCCCACAACACCAACCCGTGCATCCCCACAACACCATCTCCGTGCGGCCCGCCTGGAGCCGGCTCGCACCCAGCCGTTCACAGGAGCTGCGCAAGGCTCGCTGCGGCTCGCAGCCGGCGCCGGAGGCACGGTGCCCTTTGAAAGCCGCGCCGAGCCGCCACGAGAGCCACGCAGCCGCTGTGACTTGCAACACTCAACTGCACTGGCCATGCTGACAGAGCGCTGGGCTTCCTACGGTAACACTGTCCCTGTCTTCTGTTTCTCTCTCCGTCTCTCTTTTTGCATCTCTGCTCGCGTCTCTATCCCCTTTGGTAGGAATGCTCCTTTACCAATAAACGGTTCTCAGATATAATATTGTCCCGTTTGCACTTTATTTTCGTCTGAGAAATCTAACAAAAAAAAACTATCCCCGACTCCCTCTTTAACAGCATGTCTTAGTTTGAAAAGACAGGTGTCTGCTGAGGAAGGCAGGAGCCTCTCTTGAAATGGAAAATGTCAACCCCCTGCCTCTGAATTGTTATCATTTTGAAATTAAGGGGCTCTCAGGCAAAGATGTGGGACTAGGAATAACAGTTCTGTATTAGGGAAGATAAAAATAAAAATGCAGTAATAGAAAACGACATTGACAGAGTCAGAATAGGACCTGACACCCTGTTGGTCAGGGTTCTGGTAGCAGTCCAATTGAATGGTGGCTGCAGCCCTCCTGCAGTGCCAGGTGTGGTTCTGTTGGAGCAGGGATCCTGGAGAAGGGTGCAGTTTTTCTCTGAAGGTCCAGTGGTGGTGTAGATGGGCATGGTCTTCTTTTGGGAATGCAGTGGAGAAGAAAGCTGCTCCTCTGGGAATGCAGTGGGAAAGGCTGTTGTGGTGTTCCAAACCTCAGATTCTATCCAGGTAGGAATGCTTGGCTCCTCCCCCTGGGAGGAGCATCTCCCAATGGGATGATGGAATTTTATCAGCCATGCAGTGAGACTCAGTGGCCCCGTTAATAGAAGATATGTCCCGGAGGGAGGGTGGGTCTGGAAGAGATAAAGAAAACTGCCCATTGAACAGAAGATAACTGCCCCACCTCTGACAGATGGCAATAAAATACACACCCCCAGCCACATCTTGCATTTGCAACCTAAGACACCCTTCCAGTTCTCCATCACGCTTGGATGCATGATCAGGTGAGTGGGGGGGTCTGTCTGCCCAGCACAGCTGGGTAAGGACACGGGTTGGCAGCTGAAGCATCCTCCTCACATAAGACAATAATGCTGTTTCAGCATCCTCCACACCTGCAGATTAAGGAAGGGGGAAATCATAGGGTAGGGCAAAATACAAACTACATGGCAGCAGAAGTGATGTCTAAAGCAACAGCGTTTATAAAAATAGACTTTTAGGATTCCTTGTAGACTGACTCTTCACATGTCAGTTGCTCCTAAAATTATTCTTTAACTATTTTCAGTAGATGTTGTTGAAAAACTTTTGTTTAACATCACATTTCCTTCTGTGTGTGAATCTTTGATCCACTGACACAAGTGAGTGGGAAGAAACTCCTGAGTTTACAAGTCCTGCTGCCAGCCATGAGGGACAGACTCCCACATCATAATCTTGCTCATGCATTGTTTTGGCCTGCTCTTGTGATAATGGAGATTCCTCTGCAGGCTGTGGTGATGACCATGGTGAAGCAGATTGTCCCCCTGCAGCCCATGGGGATTCATGGGGATGCAGAGATCCACCTGAAGCCTTTGAGGGTCCCTGGGGATGCAGAGATCCACCTGCAGCCCGTGGGGGTCCCTGGGGATGCAGAGATCCACCTGCAGCCCGTGGGGGTCCCTGGGGATGCAGAGATCCACCTGCAGCGTGTCCGGGAGGTGCCCAGGCCAGAGCAGGGGGTGCTGGTGGAGGCTGTGAGCCCGCTGGAGACCTGGTGGAGAGAGGGGGCCCTTGCTTCCAGCCTGGAGCAGCCTATCCTTGGAGGGCTGCATCCCGTGGAAGAGTGTCCCATGCTGCAGCAGTTTGGGGAGGACTGTTTGCCTGTGGGAGGGGCTCACGTTGCACCAGGTCACGGGGAGCTGCTGCTTGGAACCACGCTGGAGAAGTTCACGGAGGGAGGGAACCCACGGCATTGTAGAGGAAGGACCCCTCTCCCTGAGGAGTGGAAGAAAACCTAGGGTGAAGAACTGACCAAACCTCCCAGGCCCTGTCTCCCTGCACTGTCAGTGGGAAGGAGGGAGGGGCTGGGGGGTAAAAGGTTTTCTTAAGGGCTTAATTTACTTCTCATTCTCATCTGATTTTGTTAGTAATAAATTCAATTTGTACCTCTAAGTTGAGCCTGTTTTGCCTTTGCAGTAGTTTTTTTTCCTGGTCCTTATCTCAACTCATGAAGCCTTCATTACATTTTTCTCTGCCCAGCTAGGGCAGGGGAGGGTGAGTGAGTGACTTTGATGGGTGCCTGGCATTTGGCCAGTGTCAAACCACAACAGTAGTGAGTGTTATTAAATCATGCCAGGTCTACCACTTTCCTACTCTTCAGCAAATGCTTTAGAACTATGAATTAATGAAGACTAACACTGAGTTTCATATTTACGTGTTGCTCAAGACTTTATACTATGGAATAAAGAGTCAGATCAAGGTGAACTACAGCCAAGAAACTAAGGGATCAGATAAAGCTGATGGTGCAGTCTCCTGGTTTTGCTTCTGGATTGAAATGTGCATAAAAGTGCTGAGCTCCTGCTGTCACTGCCACAAGAAGGGAAAGGGAAGCTGTGCTGTGCCAGTGGCCAGTCATTTCCCATTTGACAAGGGCTGGATTTCTGGGAGAACACAAAAGCCCCCTAATAACTGACTGGTCATGGAAGTGGGAACTGAGCAGAAGAAATAGAAATCTAGCAGGGAAGAACTTCATTTTTAAAGGTGTACATGAGTTTTTATCTGTATCTGCGCCTCACAAATGCTTTGTGACTTGTACAGAACTTGACCTCAATAGAAGTCACCATAACAGCACCAGGTGTAATGGCACAGTGGACTGTCTGGAAGGCTTGTGAATGACTCCAGCTCAGTAAAACTTGCTGTATGTGATCTGTGCTTGGACATGAGTCACTTTGCTCCAGCCTTGGGAGTGGAGTGTTTTGGTAGTTACTTCCAGGCAGTGAGATGCACATTTCTGTTCTGGTTTTCTCCTAGAAATGCAGTGGTGGTTATTCTGGCTGGATACCTGATTGATAAACTGGGAAATTCCTGTCAGTTCTGGGATTCAGTGAATTTATTCTTGTACTGAAGTGGAACGTCAAGCTGCCCTTTCAATGCAGCTGACTTGCTGAACATGATGCAAGATGGCATGGGACATCTCTGGTCAGCTACAGAAAGTGTGGCTGTGTGACCAACAGTATTCTCCTCACCAGCCTGAGCATAGCATCAGCTGCTGTGCACAAAACAGAGTTTCCCAGCTAGACCCAGTACACTATGAACCAGACCCTGAAAGGAATCCTTTTGGCCAAACAAGATGGTTTTATAATAGCAATTAGGAAAAATAAAAGTGTCTGGATAACAATAACATTTGTATAGATGTATATGCTTTTATACATATATAAATTTTGTATATATAGATGAATTTTGTATAGTTTATATATATTTATATAAAATCATGTATATCCTGTGTGTGATTGATTTGAAAACTAGTGTTAGAGCTTTAGAGCTTTTCTAGTGATCTGCAGGACTCAGGTGGGGGGGGTGTTCCAACAGTGCTTTGGAGAACAGGACCCTGTTCTGTGCCAACCTTTGTAGAGCTTCTAACCTAAACCTAATGTTTGTGTCACTGCTGGTGTTTGTGTCCACTTCAGGACCCTTTGTTCCAACCCCAGTTCTTATAAAAAGTATGTTATATAAAACTCAATGTGGTGCCCAAGGGATGAATAGGAAAAATGTATCAGCATCCTGCAATGTAAATAATGGAGTTACTGGTTTTATTTGCATATTGAGTCTGGACGCACACTTCCAATTTTTTCCTCCAGAAACATTTTTCTAAATGTATATAATAATCTAGATATAATCTATATGTATATAGATATGTATATCTAGATGTATATCGAGATGTATCTCTATGTCAATCTACATCAATGTACATATGTCAATGTACATCAATGTACATCTATATCTATAGCTATCAATGTCATCTATATCTACATATACATTTTAGAAATATTTTCTGTATATATTGTGTGTGTATATGGGAGTATCTATAATTATATATATTGCATAATGTTCCATGTTATATCTATATAAATATTATAATTTTTTTTCACATTTATGACATATTGCCCTCTCCCTCCTTTCAATCCTTGGATAACAGGCTGTGTGAATTTCTTGTGTAGAATTAACTTAGTTTTTGAATTTTATTATTCTTCCCCCTTTTTAGCACCAGCTCCTGACCTGGAATATAGATTGGTAGTGAATTTGATTTCTAAGCCCTTAGTGAGAATGAGGATATAGGACTAATGATGGGGAGGTCAGAGACTCATGAGGGATTTGTAATGGTCTCATGAATGTTTGCACAGATTCAGGCTACCCTGTGTCTAGAAGAATCTTTAGGCTGTTTTTAGAGAGGGAAGAGACAGGCATAAAAATATTTCAGTTGCTTCATCCATTAATTTTCTGAACATGGCCAGGTTTAATACTTCCTCCTGAAGTACTCTGGTGTCTGTGCTGTTGTGAGAACTTCCCAAGAGATAATCAGATCTAATAAAAATGACTGATTAAAAACCTATGATCCAGAAACCATTTGGGATGTCAACCTGAACCTTGAGCAATAGTATTTTCCATCAGAGTGTTGCTATTTCCATCCTGTATCTAGTAACAAGCCCTTATGCTGCAGATGAAGTGTGGGCTTTTGCATGGGAAATAGAGGAAGGAGAGCAGAAAAACTAAAACCAAAGAAGCAACCCTGCATCAGAAACCTCATCTACTCACAGCAATTGTGGCACAAGAACCAGACCAAACCAGATAGAGGACTAGCATTCTTTTTCCATTATTGCTTCAAGGATGAAGACTAATATTTGATAAGAAAAATCAATTAGCTGACAAATAAGATGGAGATTCTGAACACAATCTATGGAAACCATCCTTGAAGAAACCCTTTGAGGAGGAGGATCCATGATGGCTTGTAAATCCTGGAGCATGTTTGTCAGAAGTTGGTTTACTAAAGATTTACCTTAGGTTCTACCTTGCAAGGATATCTACGAGTTTAGTATGGTCACCTGGCTATTGGGCCTCTTATGTTCTGTCAAATCCCAGTCATCTTAATAATTAACTTGAATTTATAGATGCTCAGTCATTCTGATTTTCATTTGAACTATTACCTAGTTCTTTCACTTGTGCATCCATAAATGTATCATAGTAACATTTTGCCTTGGCTGTAAATTTATTGCAAAATGGTAGCACTTTTGTTGTTTTCTAGAGCTCTTGGAAGTCCTGGCTTTAGTGCTCTCATAAAAACCTATGCAGATAATTGAACTTTTAATGTAAGTTTTACAGAAAGCTCACTGAAAGTACAATCAAGTCGTCCTCCTGCCCCTGACCTTCTTGTGCCATTTTTTTCTGATTTAATAGATTTAATTTTCTATCTGAAAACAGGCAATCTCTCCTGGTATATGCTTCCTCTTCTTTATCTGGACTTTCTATCAACAAGTCTCAGTCTCAGGGATTCCTCAAGTGTTCTGAACAGTCCTTTAACATTTAACTTATTGAAGCATATGTCATTATTTGCATTCTGTTCCCAAGTGATTGCTTTATGTGAGAGAAAACAGCAAGATTAGGTTTGTGACATGTATTAAACCTTTTTGAAAAGAAAAATTCACTTCAGTCATGAATAGTCAGGTTAAAGGTCAGTTATAGTATGGATAACGTTTTCAGGCAGGAGAGGGATTTTATTTTTTCAGGTGTTATACCTAATTTTGCAATAAAATGTGTGTTTCCTCTGAAAACAGAGGCAGCAGGAGGATTATTATGCAGTAGTTCAACATACTTTGCCATCTCCTTCTAATGGCTGTGTGTTATTCCCACTGACCAGCCCATGTCTCCTCTCAGGCTCGCAGGGTCCCCAGGGGATATTCTGCTGCCAGATGTTCCTTCACTGCTGCTGCTGCTGCTGTCAGAGGCTTATCAGTGATATGTGCTGCTGACATTGGGGCTGAAAGGGAGGAAAATCCCAAAGCATGGAACAAATAGCAGGAAGGAGAAGTGTTCACAGTGGCTGGAAACCCCATGCTGGTGTGTGTTTGTGCCCTTCAGTGTCTGAGGGATGAGCTGTTCTTTTTGTCCTGTAATGTCCTGCTGCTGTGAGAGCTCTCTTTCATGTAATTAATAAATCCCCTTCCCTGGCATTGCTGCTCCACTTGCTGTGGTTCATCCGAGCTAGCTTAGAGACCATCCCTCCCACAGGTTCAGCACAGACACAAACTCATCATGGATTTACTATGGCACCGAGTTAGGCAGACCTGCTAGTTAATTATATTCTTTTTTCTTGCCACATTTCCCTTTTTGCTGAGCCTCTAATAAAGGTAACTTGACTCTGGCACTTGTCCTGCACCCTTTATTGCCATATGTGGATGCCAGCCAGTCAGGGAGAGAGAAACGACAATTGCTTCTCATGGTGGCTTGTGAGAATTTTTAGGAAACTGTGATAACTTGTTAGTATAAACAATCTGCAGGTGGAATGTATCATACCAGTCTATAAAAAACAAAGATTCTTTTGTAATAAAGCCACCTTTTCTCCTTTTGCATTTGTGTCATTCATCTGTTCTTGTGTCATTCTTGGCACAAGAGTAACAGCCATACCTGAGCACCCGTCTGTCACCTGAAATTTGTTCTGAAGGTCTCTTTTAGATGCAGCTGAGGTTTCTGGTGTCTCTGCTAGAGTCCGACCTCCTTCATACATTGTGTCTTGGGGTGGTTTTCTATCCTCTAGCCGTCTGCTCTAGGCCCAGGAATAGTTGCTGTACTTTAAAGGTGAGTCCAGGGCAGGGGAGAGCCCTTGGGCTCTTTTGCGGCTTTTCCAAACCTCGCTCCCCAGGCGTCCGTGGTGCCGAGAAGAGTGGGCTCTTTTTGTTGCTTAGCTAGCTTGGGGTTTTTTGTTAGCTTAGGCAGAAAAGTTTTTCCCTTGCGCTGGCTTTGGAGACAGTGGCAACAATCCCTTGGTGGCCTTTTTTCCTCCTGAACTGTTTGGTTTGGTTTGGTTTGGTTTGGTTTGGTTTGGTTTGGTTTGGTTTGGTCAGAGAGGACTATCGACAAGAGAAGCAGGGGAGCTGAGCGGTCGGTCCGTCCCAGCCCCAGACCTCAGGAAAGCTGACCCAGGGAACGAAAGGACCCTAAATCCACCAGCTTCATGTACTGTAAAGAGGAGACCAGAGATGCACCAGGTTCCCACTGCTGCATAAACTTGGGTTTTTTCCTTCCCTGAAACAAAAGCCATCGGCATTTTTCTCCCTCCTCCCTGCCATGTGGTCAGCTGTTGGTTTGGGTGGTTTTTTCCTTGGTTTTTTTTTTGTTTGTTTGTTTGTTTGTTTTTGTTTGTTTGTTTGTTTGTTTGTTTTTTTGTGTGTGTGTGTGGGGTGGTGGTTTGGTTTTTTTGTTTGGGTTTTTTCTTTTTTTTTTTTTTTTTTTTTATTTTTTTTTGTTTTGTCTCTGGTGGCTTTTTTTTCTTCACCCCTCGGTGTGGATGTGTGGTATGGTTCTGACAATTCAATATCTAGTATTTATTCACTTTTTTCCTGTGCCATGTGGACACTTGGTTTGTCAATAAATGGCTGGCTTTTCCCACTTTAATCCATTAACATTAATTTCTTATTTGCAGGAAGAGATTGCTGAAACCCTTTTCTTCAGAGGAAACATTCGTTCCAGTGCGTTTTCTCTTAAATTTGTCTCTAATCTGAGACACATTGCTTTATACAAAGCAATGGAAATATATGGGGATGTTGCTGTAAATTTATGAACCACTAAGGTGTGTGCAGCTGTACCTTCCTGCCTGAAGAAATTGTCCTCAGCCAGGCCTGTCTGCCCTTGCAGCTTGTCATCTGAGAGTACAGCAGGAAAAGTGGGGCTGGGGTTGGAGTCCAGGACAGGGGAAAGAAAGCAGCATGCATGCAGGTAGTGAATATTTGCACAAAAGTGACACTGGCTATCTCACATCCTACTCCATCTGTCTCTCACTGGATGGAACACTATTGGGTGCAGAAGGGCTACTACAAAACATTTTAGAAGCAGCTAGCACTTCTGGGCTTACCATGAGCAGCAGCCTGAGATCCTGCTTGGTATTTTCACAGTGTTGCCTGGTTGAACATGTTTTTATTTTGTTTATTGTACACACTTATACTAGTGCCACCTGCTACACTGAAGCAATATAAAGGATTAGAGGGAACACACCAGCATATGCACCTGTTTCTCTGTTGGTTAGAGAAAGCAACATGCTACACTGAAGCCATTAATTACATTTTGACTAACGAGAGTATTGTTTGGCAAACCATGATGGAGTGCTGAGATGGACACAGCTAGGCTATACAAAAATTTCCTAGTTGTGAATGTGTCCAAACCATAGCTTCATCTTTTTTTTTCAGCCCATTTAATTAATAAAACTCTATAATAATGTAGAAAACTACACACAGTCTGCAGTCAGACAAGAACAGAACAAACAGAAATAGTAGAGTCTGTGGTCTCTGAGTACCTAACAAGGATGATGTCAGATTTGAGATAGCTCCTGATTCACTCCAACGCTGAGCTAAGAGTCACCTCAGAGACTGACTCAGTGAGGTGAATATGTGGGGTATTGCTCCACCTAACACGCTAACCCAGCACTTTTACACAGCACAACATATGGTCAAATGTCATGCATATTCATTACATTCCTTGCAATAGGAGTGGTTATACAAATCAATTCTCAAAAGTTATTAATATCATTAGCTTATGTGACATGCAAGCACAGTGTACTCTGGTGGTCGCATTGAAGAAGGCTCTGGGACTTCCTCAGGGGTTGTTCTGACAAAGACCAGCAGTCTTCCTCACTTTGCACTTTTCACCTTTCTGAAGCATGCCCAGTCCTTTGCTGGCTGGTTACATGTTTTCTGTGCCGGTTTCAACAGGTTTTGTTCCTTTTATCTTGACAAGGTGCGTTCTGTTTCTTTTATCTTAACAAAGCTAAGGTGCATCCTGCTTCTTAGGCTTGTGATTAATACTTGCTGACTCACTAGTTTACTCATGGTTACATGAGTTAACTGTTGGTCAACTGCTTTCACCCCATGGCTGTAAACCAAAAATTAAAACTTTAAAGGTGGACATACTGGTAAGGGTTTCCAAGATATATGGCAGGTTGTCTATTTAAAAATGAAAGCTGACAATCTCTATAACACATTCCCTGGCCAAAGCACCAGTCACCACCAGTCACCAGTCACAGTTCAGAAATTACTTGACAAATGAGGTTTTGTAAAACTACCACAATGGGTTTTCCTGACCTTAACAAATACAGAAGAAGCTTCTGCAATGGGAGATGAACTTAATTAAACTATTTGGAAAGGAATGAGGGACTTGTCCTCACAAACAAACTGTGGATCTGCTGGTAAATAAAGCTAGATACTCAGAGATAAAAGAAAAAATGGGAAGGATTCCACTGATTGATAAATGGAATGAGAGATTTGTCTTTACAAACAACCTGTAGGTCTCCTGATAAATCAAATTGAATACTGAGAGATGAAAGAAACAATAGGAAAAACCATAAAATCCATTCAGAAATTCCACTGACTTGCAACAAGGAAAAGACAATGGTGGGGAGTTATACATTAGAAGGTGATCTTAGGTATTAGGCATTTCAGGTATTGGATGTTTCAGAAAGTGTGTACCTGTCAAGTACCTCAGCCAATGGAGAAAGAAAGAGGGAGATGCGGCCAGGAAATGAGGATAAAAAGGAGGCTGTGTCCTCCAAACATTTGAGAGACCTCAGGAGAAATGCCCCATGACCTCTCCCTTTATTCGAAAAAAGTTACAGGACTCCTCTGTCTTCTTTTTGGACATAAACCTCTGGTGTTTGTGCATGAATTTTCCTGACAATTTGAAGCCAAATCACACATTCCTTTTAAATTTTTAAATAGGAATGCCACTAACCAGTTCTTATTCTAGACAGAAATAAACCTTTTAAAAAAGGCTTTATACACTCCTATCCCAGGAGCTAAAGCATGTCAGTCACCCCTCCAGATACTACTGCTTTATTGAAAGAAAGCACAAGTAGTTCCTGCTGTCCATGTATTTTTAAACAAGAATAATCACTTGTAAATGTTAGAGATGATAATATAATATTGGTTTTCGCATTCATAGATTAGCTTTTTGCATCACAAGTATTTTGATATGGTACAACTTTAACTACTTTGTAGTTAAATAGCATAATCTGTCAGTTCATGTATGTGTCAAAAATAGATTAGAAGCTGTTGTAAAATAGTTGGTAATTGTTAAGCATGTACCATTTGGTTATGGTAAAAGGGGTTAAAAGGGTAGTTATGAGAAATATGCTACTCAATGTACCATAATACACCTAAGTAAAGAGCACCACCTCCCAAGCGAAAGGAGCCAGCCTGGACAGAACTGTAATCAAGTGCCTTCAACCTTCATGCAAATGAAGGATCCAAAAAGAAACCAAGCCAAAGGGACAAAAAACAGGATAAAAAGGGGCTTCTGAATCTGTGCTGCTCCACCTGGAACATCGGGGACATTGCTGCTCAAGGAGCCCCAGCGCTGGCGCTGCAGCATCCTCAACGGGATCGCTCCTGCTCAGCCCACAGGCCCCCTTGTTTTGGGCCTTTTTATTATAAAAAATGCTGAAATCAGTTTTAGCACCGGGAGTGTGGTCCCATTTTTAGCTTATGCACTGTATAGTTCATATGAATAGTAGTGTGATAAATATATTGTAGGCTTTAGCAAAATGTTAAGATAGAGACTAAAATACTTTTATGTAACTAACTCAGAGAATAGTGTAAATCAATTATTCTGTTTCTTACATCTGTGGACTGGCCTCTCCAAGTGATAAGATAACAGTGACAAAAAACAGAGCATAAGCATCCAGGAAATATTTATTGACTCTGCGCTATCAGGGAGTGTGAAACAACAGGATGGAACTACAGGAAGAAATAAAAATATATGGAACTAATCTACAGAATGTCCTGCAGACAAGTCAGAGGTTAAAACCAAACAAGAGCTCCTGGAACATCAAAGACTCAAAGGAATGTTTAATAATGTATAAACTAATTGTGAGAAACAACTGCTCACTTTAAGAATTTTAAAAGGTTTATTCAACCCTAGCAAAAATACAACAAAAGGACTAAATAAGGAAAACCAGCGTGTCCTAGGTTACAATATTAAGATGTATTCTATACCCATCCTCAAGAGCTGTTGAAACCAGGCAGGGCATTGTTTTTTCCTTATCGGCTGTTAATGGGCCTATCAATGCCTTTCCCCATGACTCAGAGATAACTCCCTCCGGGAGCCATCTCTGTTTAATGGACCCACCACATGACTCAGAGAATGATAACGGCCCATTGTGAGATGCTCCACCCAGGGGGGAGAAGCTAAGCATCCCCACTTGGATATAATCTGGGATTTGGGACAGAACAGTCAGTCTTTCCACTGGATTTCCAGAGGAACAGGCATCTTTCCCACTGGATCTTCAGAGGAAGACTACACCATTTCTACAGGATCACTGCTCCAACAGAACCACATCTGCCACACCAGCAGGACTGCAGCCATCAATCCAACGGGACTGCTGCCAACACCCTGACCAACAGGGTGTCAGGTTGTGTTCTGTGAGACCGTGGCTGTTTGGGTGCACTCCGGCTAGCTACTGACCCTAGCCCACACAATCTTACATAGATGAAAGCGTAAGACGAGAAGCGCTCTTCTCCACTTGGGGATGACATCCTCTGTTTATTGACTTGCTAGGAGACACCGCAGGCTCTGGTGACTCCCCAGGTGAGAAAGAGGGCATGGCCTGACGGCGGGAGACTTTTATACCTGGTGGAATGGGGGGCAGAGGAGGAGGTCCACAGGCACTGGCATACCAGTGAGAAGTGTCAAGGGGAGGGGTAACCCAGGAAGAGACCACCGGGGGGGCACTGGGGTGGGTGAGGGAAAGACCCTGTGATGGAGGGAAGAACAAACCATGTGATATAACATCAACTATTCAGTGCAATATAAGGACCACTCAGTGCAAAAACTCTAATCACCCAGTGCAAAACAACAACTGAATAAACTGTTTAGTGCAATACAACAGTATTTGGACTTTGTCAGTGGTTTTTCTTTTGTATTATTGCATGTATTTTGGGTTTCTTTTCCCTTTTCCTAATAAATTGTATTTCTGACTTGGAGTGTCTCACTGGTTTTGCTTTCAAACCAGAACACAGTGCTGGAAGCCTCCCGTGGCTGCCTACCACGTGGTCAGCTCGTCATCAAGATGGATGCTTCACCTCTTCTATCTCTAGCCTCTCCTAGAGCCTTGTCAGTCAACTCCTTCCTTGATGTCCAGGGGTAGAGGTCACTTGCTTACATTCTGACTGGAGGTCGGGTGCTGCCATAGTAACAAATCAGCCTTCCCAAATCACCAGATTACCAAGACCATCCCATGATAAGACATAGTGTGGGAGGAGCACATTGCAGTAACACAACTATACATTTATAAAACTTCTTTTAACATACAAATAATGTTCACCCCTTAATTGTGAGAGTCAATAATTCGCTCATCTATAACATAATTGTTAAGAAAATTAATCCACAAACACCAGAGGTTTATGTCCAAAAAGGGGACAGAGGAGTCCTTTCTGGCTTTAATCGAATAAAGGGAGAGGCCATGGGGCATTCCTCTACGATCTCTCAAATGTTTGGAGGACACAGCCTGAAATAAACAGGGCAAGAGATCTTTCTCCTTCTTAAAGCCTTTATTAAAAGTGATCAGGTCAGGTGGGGAGAACCGATGGGTCCACACTCACGCCGCCACTGAGGAGAAAAAGTGCAGCTTCGTCTGCTAGTCCACAGGCAGAGCTGGAGGTCCCATCCTCATGAGAGCACCAGAAGATTCCCTGTTTTCCAGTTTGACATTTGAGGTCCTCTGTCTAGCCGACATCTTTAGGCTATGGTGAGGAGTAAAAAGAGTCTTAGCAGACCCTGGACTCTGTTCCTCACGTCCAGACATCACTTTGATCTGTCCACTTTGTGTTGGCTCATTGTTTTTAGGGTTTTTTTGCTAGGTTTGGTGAGGGGCTCCTCCCGTTGCATGCTGGCTCTGAGGTCATTTGCATGCCAACTGAGATGTCCTCTCCTCTTCACCGTCCAGGTGCCATCTCCCAGGAAGCAGCAGGGTGACACCCGGCAAAGAAAGCCGGCCAGCAGCTGCTCCCGCGGGACACGGCAACCCGGGCTGGTCCCCGCGGGATTCTCCCGGCACGGCTGGGACCCGCTCTGAAGGGGAGGGTGCCCCACCGTTCCCGGGGCGGGCTCGCATTCTTGGGACACTCCCGGACCACCCCCGCCCACAGTGTGGGGCCGGGAAGGCAGTGGCGGGATGGTTTGAGGCACTATTAAGAACAGGCAATTAAAAGGAAACTATTAACAACAGGATATTACGACATGAAATTATTAACAATAAATACCTAGAACCCAAACTTGGCAGCAATTGGTTTAACTTGTGAATTTTGCAACTTTAAAAAATATGGACAACTTTTTACTCATAACACAGCCTCCTTTTTATCCTAATTTCCCGGCCGCATTTCCCTTCTCTCTTTCCCCATCGGCTGAGGTACTTGAGAAGTACAGACTCCCCGATTCGCTTGATACTAAAGATTTCCTTCTAATGTATAACCCTCTCTTTTAATTTTTAATTCTTACAGAATTTAGGTTTTTCTTCCTCATTGTTTCTTTCATCACTCAATGTCTAATTTCGTTTATCAGCGTTATAGATGTATGCTTAATTCATGCTATAAGTGAATATGTGTATGTATAAAATATTACATGAATCCACCGCATGCCCTTGACTCCTCTGGCTGGGAGCATAGTCCCATTCCTATTCAGTCAGTTCCCGGACCATGCTAAAGATAATATCAAGTCCTTAGCTTAAGAATGAAGCCTTCCTGGGCCATGAACGTCGTCTTCTTTGAGATGATTAAGCCTTGACACCAGGAACAGATTACATCAGTCATCCCAAAGCACCGGCACCACCCCAGTACATGTGAAAGAATGCTATACAGACATCCATCGAGGCTTGCCTTTTGCATCCGTATGGACTCGGTTATTCATGTGGAAAAGAACGTCCAGGAAGAGCCTACATGGCTGTGGAAGCACCGGGACTGACTTTTGCATCCCTATGTTCTAACTCTACATATGAAGAAACACAAGGGATATCCTGTTATTCAGGCCTCAGGGAAAATATTGGGGATATAAGTGGGCTGAGACGGGTCAGGTGAACCTCTGGGGAAACGCTGGAGCTCTGTCAGTCGGATCCAGGTTCACCCAGCGCCAAATTCTGGAGTTGACGCTGCCTTGGCTGTGGCGGATTTTTGATAATTTGTAATTAATATAATAAATCTTTGTCAAATTTTTTAAAATTTGGCTGCGGATTCAATAATTTATAACAATTAGCAAACTTAAAGTTTATTTGTAAAAGCAAATATATTTTTCTATTCATCAGTTTAATCGTTCCCATTGTTTCTTTTATTTTCCAAAGCTAGATTTATCTACCAGCAGACCCAGAGCTTGTTTGTAAAGACAAATCTGCTATCCCTCTCATAATGAATATTCATGTAACCCCAGCAATGCAACTGTATATAGAGAACATGATTTTAACCTATCAGTGTACTCTTTGGCCAAAAGCAGCCCAGCACTGAATTCTTCTTTTATCCTTTATTATACTTTAAATAATTCTAGAAAGTGAACTCTGTTTCTCACATAAAATCTGGTTTACATAAATTCTTCCTCTAGCACAACTGTCCTGTGGTACTGTGGTCCGTCTTTTGCTGTTGGAACAACACCTTGAATTTCAGCTCAGTACTAATTGAAGGTGAATTCTAGGTACTAAAAACAAGATCATATTTTTGTTGGTTGTGTGCCATCAAAGTAGAAACCTAATGTTAGGATTTTTTCCCCCCTCAGGGAATTTTCTCCCATCTGTTGCCTAAGAGATAATAATGACCAGCACATAAGAGAGACAAAAGAAGTGCCCAAAGTGGGGGGGAAGGCATGCAGCTGGCTGCAGACTTAGCTGGTGGCTTTTCTCTTGGGAAGGGCAAAGATAGCTGGAGACTTTTTGCTGGGGGGTCAGAGGGCTGGGCTTGGCTCTCCTCTTGCTCTCATGATCAGTGGGGAACAGTCGAGCTGCTGCGATCGCAGGGGAATTTGCTGCCACTGTGGAGTCCAGCCCATTACTGCTTTCTTCCTTAATGACAGTGAGCCTCTGCTCCTAAGAGCAGCCATTGAACTGGGACCTTAGTAATACCTGATCTGACTGCAAAGGACCATCACCATCTACTTGGCTGCCACCAGGGAAAACCCAGGACCCCAAACCCTTCCCTCTTCCCTGAGGGCGTGTCTCCTCTGTGTGTGCAGCCACTGCTATGGAGAAGCCCCCCTGCTGCTGCTTCCCAGCCTGCTGCTTTCTGCTGCTGCCTTGGGTTTTTTTGCTACACCCCAACCCAACACACCGGGTCCCATCACACGCTTGCAGCTCCTGCTAAAGCTGAAGTTTCCTACTACATTTTCTTTGTCACCATGGGCACCCACCTCTGCCGAGTGCTCCGAGATTCCCGCTGCAGCCCATTTCTCCGTCTGGAGGGGCAGTGGGACCGGCTGCCCCTGTGGGTTTGTAAATAAAGCCGCTTTTCTCTCTGCCCCGTCACCGTGTGGAGAAGCGGCTGGGCTCACGCCACAGCGCCCTCTGCAGCCACGGGGGAATCATCGCACCCGCCCTGCCCGGCCTGCAGCCACCAGCGCCCCTGCTGGCTGTGACCAGAACTGCACCAAAGGGGAAGGTGCCTGCAGCTGAGACAAGGCTGTGGTTGGGTTTCTGGTTTTTTGTTTGTTGTTGCTGCCAGTGTTGATATTTGTTTGCCTTGTTATACATATATATATCTACTAGTAAAGAGCCGTTATTCCTTTAATCATATCTTTTCCTGAAAGCCCCATAATTTCAGAGTTATAATAATTTGGAGGAAGGCAGTCACATTTTCTAGTCCAATGGAGGTTCTCACCTTCCTTGGCAGACACCTGTCTTTCAAACCAAGATGACACTGTTGAGTCGGGGACGGAAAGAAGACTCCAGTCTTCAGGTGGATCAGAAGGCAAAAGCATTTAATGAAAGTATCGGGTCTTTTTATAAAGTGACTCGCTAAGGTGATACTTGATTGGTCTCAAAGTAGAAACACCTCACACTATTGGTGAACTATGAACAGCACACTCTGGAGAACCATATCTATAAATAATGGTTACAGAAAGAGAGATAATAATTTTTAAATTTTTTCCTCTAAGATTCCCAGGCTCAGCCTGGGAGAAGTTATCTCTGTTCTTTCTTCAACTGAACTGAGAATATCCACACCATGACACCTAAAAATACTTATTCTTTCACAAAGTTCCACCTGTCTAAGGAAAAAAAAACCCCAGTAGTTAATTGGAGATCATATGGTTATTACAAAAGAATCCTGATTTCCCTTGCATAGTCTCAGTGTTTCTATTCATTCCTCACTCCTTGTGCCTTTACTTTGCCTACTTGGAAAGGTGAGCTCTTCAGAAAAGCGCCCTTGCAGCCATAACACAATTGCATATGTATAGCACAGTCAGTTTTTAGTTTGCTTTTGGTGCTAAGCAAATAACAACTTGAATCCTCGATAAACTCCTATGCTAGATGCAATAAAACCCCAAAAGGGTAGAATAAGCAAATATTTTGCTTGCAAACTTTGATCTGGAAGTGGTATTTTAATTCTTTCTCACGCATGGCAGCACCTAGCATTCCTGCCATTTCTTGACTGATCTCTAGACTTGAAGTTATTTATGAATTTTTAAATATAGGAATGTATATTTTAAAGTACAATTTAAGGCAATCACTGTCTTTCAGCAGGAGCTTTAACAATGTCACTGAACCTGAACCAGGATTCTGTTGTAGAAAGGAGGATGCACTTCAGCTGATATCCCCTACCCTCAGGGATGCCTGCTAGACCTGTTGGGATTACAGTCAGAAGAGTGGGTAATGCCATGAGCTCATCATGGCTCTCTGTGTTTCAATAGGCTTTAGTTTGTGTCACGTCCATTGTTTCAGTTTCTTGTGTATGTGGACAAAATGCAAGAAAACTTTATAAATGTTTTTACATGCTCTCTAGATTACAGGAGCTTAGAAGTTCAGTGTAATATGGAATTAGTGAATAAGTCTTACCTCTCTCTTTGCCTGCCTTGCTTCTCTGTCTGTTCACCTGTACATTTTTATTCATAATATGTTAAATGCAATCTTGCAATTAATAAAGCACACTCTTGTGTTTGTTGTGAATAGCAGTACAACCCTCGGTCCATAAAGTTTCCCATACAAGACAGAGTAAATCAAGGCCAAACATGGGTGAATTTTTGAGCTTTAAATTTTTGAGCAAGAGTTTCTTCACATTTGTTTCTTGCATCTATGTGCTCAGTGCCTTTGATGCACTTGGCTGGGTCTGCTCTGTGTGGAAACATTTGAAAATCTGGTTGTTACATTCAGATGCCTCACAATCTACTGGTGATCCATCCCATAACTAATTACACCTCAGCCGCCTCAATTACTGTAGGATCTTTCCAAGTGAGCTACACCAATTTCATTCAGTATTATTCTATTCTGTTCCATTCTGTTCCATTCCATTTCTTCCCTTTCATTCTCCTTTTTTAAGAGACAAATAGGTTTTTGCTGTAAAAGTAGCTGTCTAAAAGCTGCTATGCTCTGAATCTATCAGTATGTAGTCAGCTATAATGATGTAGCAGAACAAAACAGTCGTGAAACTTAAAATTCTTAATTACCACTGAGATGTGATATTCCCATTGCAGTTAGGCTTTCTGGATAGGGTTAAAGTTCTTTCCCCTTGTGCAATATGATGCTGTTAGGGTGATTACTAGTCACGGCTTTGGAATTACACTCTTCTTCAGAGCTCTAAGCCAAATGAAGGTGTGGGGAGGCTTTTCTCAAATCGACGCCTTATTTCTCTCTCCTGCCAGGCTGTTCTCAGTACAGAGAATTATTCCCGCTGTCTTCTTCCAACTCTACAGCCCAAACTCAGCTGAGCCCAGGATGCGGCAGACTCTGACTTCTGTGACAACTGCTGAGGGTCCTGGAGGCTGCCCCCCGTAATTTGCTGGAGCTTCTGTCCGTAATGTGGTGTGTGCTGCTGTTGCTTTGGGAAATCTACTGATTAAACTCGGTGGTTGTGCTGAATTTTCTTTGAAGACATGAGATGGCAAATTTGGCCCTCTGGCTTTCAGTTCATCCCTGCACAGGTCCTTGTCCGCTCTCTCTACAGTAACTACGGCTGCCTGATGTTGGAAGTACAAACGCCGCGGTGTACCGGGTCCCTACGGCGCCTCCCAGAGCCCGTGCGGTCCGAGGTGCCGCGCGTCCCGGGCATGCGCTGCCTGCGGCTCGGTGTCCCTGCGCGTGACGCCGCAGCGCGGGGCCTGCCGCGCGCTCCTCGCGCTTTGTGCGGAGCCCCGGTGCGCGGCGCTTTGTCTGCCGCGGGGCCCGGGACCGGCCGCGGGCGGCGCGGTGTGCTGCGCGGGCGGCTCGCCGTCACCGCTGCAGCTCCTGCCTCCAGTGCCAGAACCACTGCGGCGCCAGGCCTGCTCTCAGCACGGGTAGCGCGCTCCCCGATCGAGCAGCTCTGGGCGGTGCCCGCCGCGCTCCGCCCCGACCGGTGTCCGCGGACCGTGACGCCGCGTGCGGGGCGGGGCGGGGCAGCGTCCGGTGACGGTGACGGCGGCGGCGGCGTCAGCGGGGCCCGAAGCAGAGGCGAGCGGAGCGGGGCCGGGAGCTGTCGGCCGGCAGGATGCTGGAGATCCAGCTAGACGATGGCGGCGTGGGGGGGTACCCGGGCGATGATTACTGCTCGGGGTCGGTGATGTCGGAGCGGGTCTCGGGCCTCGCCAACAGCATCTACCGCGAGTTCGAGCGACTGATCCACTGCTACGACGAGGAGGTGGTGAAGGAGCTGATGCCGTTGGTGGTGACGGTGCTGGAGAACCTGGACTCGGTGCTCACCGACAACCAGGAGCACGAGGTGGAGCTGGAGCTGCTGCGGGAGGACAACGAGCAGCTGCTCACGCAGTACGAGCGGGAGAAGGCGCTGCGCAAGCAGGCCGAGGAGGTGAGCGCCGCCGCCCCGAGACTATTTTGGCCACGGCCGGGCGGGGGCCCCAATGCAGGGCAGCGGGAGGGCCGAGGGGGTGGCGGGGGCGGCTCAGGGATGCGACCTCGGCCACCTCTCACAGACCTTCGCTCCATCGCCCCGATCGCCACCGCTGGCGGGTCCCTGCTGCCCGTGCCCCTGCGGTGGGCCCGGTTTGAGGGGAGGCGGTGTGGGGGCCGGGCGCCCCGGGGCAGCGACCGTCGGTACCTTCTAGAAGGCGAGGCGAGGCGCATCCCCCCACGCGGGGGCGCGGGGCTCCTGCCCCCGGCACTCCTCCGGCCCCGGCAGGCCCGGCTCGGCTCGGCTCCTCCGCCGCACCGCGGGGCCTGGGCCACTGCGGCTGAGCTGCCCCGTGATAGCGTGAGGGAAAAAAACCGAACCACAATAGCTGCAGTCCTGTGGAATTCCTGAGAAATTAGGAATTCAGTTTGCAATGCCAACTGCATCCGGGGGGGTCAGCATAATTTGTGGTGTAAAAAATAGTTTTTAAAATGGGCAATTTGTGCAGTCATCCAGCATTCTCAATTCTCAACAGCTGTAAGCAGTTTCGTTGGAGGCAAGGAATTGCCTTTAGAGTATAAGGTCTTATTTTTGAAACTTATTTGTATCAAAACTACGCCTTGAGTTTTAATAAAATCGTTCCCAAGTCAGCACCTGCCGTTTCCTGGAGCGTGGATGCGCTCTCGGGAGAGCGGGGGCAGGGTTGCCCAGCTGGTGGGGTTGTTTGGAAGTGGCTCATGCGAAATCCAACCCCTCTGATGGAGAGGAGGAAGAATGCTCCGGTTACAAGGGCTCGGACGTTGACAAGACTGAGGGGAGGTGATCTGCACTCTGTCATCTTGCTGCATCTGCGCCTGTTCCTGCTGAAATACAGAGCATTCTTTCAGCCTTGAAGGCTGGAAGCCGTAGGGATTGCTGTTCAGCCTCTTGGAGTGACAGTCTGTGAGCTGGGATAGAGCTTTGGTGCTGAAAACAGTCCATCCTCACGGCATCATCTCCTTTAAACTTCTTCAAAAGTGGGGTTTTTCTGTCTTTAAGGAAGAGCAGATTTAAGATTCAGTTGCTTTCCTCGGGGTCAAGTTCTGATTTGATATGAGATAATAAAATAAAAGAAATGGTAGTAATGAAATAGTTGTTGAACTGGAGAATGGTGTAAAGCAGATGTGAGATTTTCATAAACATGTTCGTGTTGCTTAATAATCATGGGCAAGAAGCTTGGTAACTCAGTGGGGAGGACACTTGTGGTCCATTACTGATACTGAAAGCAAGAGCCAGTCAGTTAAAAGTTTTAGTCCCAAGTTCTAATTATGTATTAATGGACTAATAAGTGCTCCTAAAGTTCTTTTGAATACTTGTAGGGGTCGAAAATTATTCTGAGTACATGATGTTTATTTATGATGTGTAGAGACAGTATTTTGCAGCTTTTGAGAAATAATTTTTATAGTGCACTATTTATGGGAAGAAAATGGGACTGCCAGTGGGGGTTGGAACAGTCCAGTTGGAATAATCTTGCATCTTTGGACTGGGGTGGATTTCTCTTCTGGGCTTACTAGATACAGGATGTGTTTTCTGGAAGCAAATGTACTGATGGCAGTTACATTCCCTGCAAGGAAATTTCAGAACCATGGCAGAATACCATTTGCCAATGATATTTTTAGAAAGTGAGATTTAAAAAGTGCCAGTGATGATGATGATGAAGATAACCTGTCATCCTTACACACAGTAAGTGGGAGAAGTTTCTGCAAGGAGACTTGTTATCAAAAAGGAATAGATAATGTGTTTCTTATGAGAATAAATGAGCATTCTGCCTCTACTAGCCCCTTATTACAAGGCCATGCTTATTACACGGATGCTGTTTCCCTCAGTATATAATAAAGTACATTATTTATCTGTGCCTCTTTCCCATGCACTGCTTGCGCTGCAGTAAATTGCATGGTATGAGGGTAAAAGTCTGTATATGACAAGGAATTCTGCTGGCTCCCAGGTAATTGTACGCAATCAATGTGTACAATTGATGTACAGAAAACTGTTTTATTCCCAGGACATGCATTGCTGCTCTGAAACAGTGCCATAGTGACCAGGGACTGTCCATCCCACCTCTCCCAACATCATCAGTTTCCTGGGCTGTGCCTCAGGTCTTGGGTTAGATCTTCTCTTCCAACTGGGAAAATCCTCCCCTGGAAACAGGATTTGACCTCAGTCTTGATTCTTCTCTGTGTATGAGCGCCAGTTACTACAATTAAATTGACACTGAGAGGTTGGAGATGAAAAATGGATCTGTTCTCTTGCAATATCCTATCAAAGGACCCTGAGTTATAGTTACATTATATTAATTTATTAAATTCAAAGTAACTGAAACCACAGGTGGACATTGTTCTGGCATTAAAATGTGCATTGTGTTGGCTGATTACCACTGTGCAGAGCCATCACACCTTGCTGTTCATCTTTATGCAGCAGTTCTGCATGAACAGACTGTACAGGTATGGTTGTTAACTTAGGGTTAATCGTAGAATTAGGGTTAATTGTAGAAACATGGAATAGTTTGAGTTGGAAGGGACCTTAAAGATCATCTAGTTCCCTCACCTCTGCCATGGGCAGAAAAACAACTTCCTTTTCATTAAGGCCATAAAGGAATGTTTATTTTTCAAAATTACTGTCTTAAGACAATTCTGTGTATTGTCTTTTAAATCAGTCTTTGCCAAATGCAAATTAATGTTTTACTTTCTAAATGCTTAGGTTGTAGAGACTCCATGTTTTTCATTTATTTTAAAATAGGACAGCAGAAGCATCCGGGCAAGTGGATTTAGAATAGGAGTTTGTTGGCATGAGGCAGTGCTGTCAGTTGCTGTTGTTATGAAGCTTAGTACAGAATTTTGCAATTTTCTGTGACCTCCCAGCTACTGAAGATATGGGATTGCACCAGATTTTTGGTGGTTTTGTTTTCTTCCATCTTTTTCATATGAACATAGAATACATATGTGTGAACGTAGGGTCATTATTGCTTGTGCGGTGTGGTGGTCTGTGGAATCACAGACTCCTCTAGTGTGTCGCTGATCCCCTGGTCTGACCCCTCCTGAAGGCTTTTTGTAGCTTGTGTTCTGTGGTGTGGCAGCACAGAACCTGGGAGCAACTTCCATTGGAATGCCGCTGGGAAAACCTGTCTCAGTACTGGTGGCTGTTCCCATACACTGACTGCTGGGGTGGTCGGTGTGTTTCCCGGCTGCAGGTGTTGGAGGGCAGGTGCTGCTGCCATGTCAGTGTCAAGAGCCTCTGCTGGGCTCTTGGAGAAAGGAGTCTGCATGTAAATGTGTGGCAGAGCCTGTTGAGATGCAGTTCTCGTGGACTTGTGTTGATGTTGGACTTGGCCAGGAGATGGGCAGTGCTGCCTCGAGCTGCCTGAGGTGCAACGTGGGGTTCAGCAGCACAGTAAACCCTTGAAGCAGTGTGTCCTGCCTCCTGTGACATTCCTAATGGGCCGTCTTCAGCATTGTTGTCTTGTGGGCTTCTCTATGGGACTTTTGACAGAATCAAATCAGACAGAATCAGTCAGATGGGCTGAGGTTGGAAGGAGCCTTTGAGCTCATTTGCTCTAACCCATTGCTCAAGCAGAGTCACCCAGAGCAGGCTGCCCATGAGTGTGTCCAAGCAGTGTTTGAGTATCTCCAAGATGGTGGGAGACTACAAGACCTCCTTGGGCAACCTGTCCAGTGCTCATAGGGAAAACTGGTTTTCTGATGTTTAAAGGGAGCTTCCTGTGTTCCGGTTTGTGCCCATTTCTTCTTGTTCTGTCACTGGGCACCACTGGAGAGAGACTGGCTCCTTCATCTCTGCACTTTCCCTTCAGGTATTTATATACATTGATGAAACCCTGCCCGCCACCCCCGCCCCCATTGCCCCCAGCCTGCTCTTTCCAAGTACTCCAGTCCTTTTATCCTTGGGGCCCTTCACAGTGCTTTCTCTAGTCTGTCTCTGTCTCCCTTGTGCTGGAGAGTCCATCCCTGGGCACAGCACTCTTGACCTGCTGGCCATAGCCCAGGACACTATTTTGCCTCAAGGTCACATCACTGGCTCGTGTTTAACCTGGTGTCCAGTAGCAACCCCAGTTTTCTGCCAAGCTGGGTGGACCCAGCAGGTGCCTGTGTTCCCCAGGGGCGGGATGTGAACTCTGAAAGCCCTTTGCTGGCATTGCCAAGTGTAGGACTTTTACTTGAAAGGCACCTGGGTGTTGTCCTCCTTTCCCACAAGAAGCAGTGTCCCCATCTCCTGCTGTCATGTCTCTGTGGCCATCACTCCTCATTATAGCTTGCTGTTTTTTGCATTGTTATTTACCTTATAAGCACGTTCAATTACCAGTAAGTAATTTTTATGTAATAAGAAGGCTCTGGTGTCTTGTTTGAAGATCAGTGCAGTATTTTGGAAGAACCGGTCCTTTGTGAGGGACGCTGTGGCTTCCACCTGTACCTGAAGAACTTTCCGACAGGGTGGCGATACGGTGAGCTTGCTGGCTTTTGTCTGCATCTCAAACAGCACAAGAGCTTGTAAAAATTTCCCCCCCTTTGTTAAGGGATGTCTTAAATATTGTCCCACCTCATACCCTCCTTCTCTTTAGGAAATTGGGGAGGAAGGATGACAAAAGTCATGATTGTGGGCTCCAGCCCCTGGTGTTCGCTAGAAGTCCTTTCTTTTGTCTTGCCTTTTATCTGCTTTCTCTGTGGAATGACTTGCGGCCTGGGAAGGTGTTTTGTTTCCCCACCCTGAAAACAGATCTTACAAATAGCTGAATAATGGGAATTTCTGCTGCCTGATGGTGACCTCATACCATCCAAGGAGGAAAACTTTGTGGAATATGGGAGACCAGATACTTTTACCTGGATCCTTTGCACTATAGGCTGGTGAAAATAACTGACAAGCATGAAGTGCAGGTTCACTTGGTACCAGATCTGTCTCCATATCCTTTAGGCCCTCTTGGTCCGTTCCTGGAGCTTGCAGGTACTGTCAGATTTCACCCACAGAACAAGTCTGAGAGTCTTTGTGGTTATTAGAGGGTTATTCCAATTTTCCTTGAATTCTTTTCTGCAGTTGTCTTGATTTACAAAAGCTGTTGGTCCTGGAGAAACCAGATTCTTTATTTTCATCAGAACTACTGTAATACTTGTAAAGATGATTTTCTGCTGAGCAGGCAGATGTTTGCTTATGTATTTATGTTACTTTTTTCCTTTTTTCCAAAATATGTCCATTTAGTTGTTCAGAAGTAGAAAGAAACACAAGTGAAAGCATCTGTGGTGATTCCATTGTGTCTTCTGGATGAGGCAAAGCTCACATTTTGGGGATGTTAACCCTTGTGTCTCAATTTTCTCTTATGCCCTTTTTTCAGTGATTTCATTTGACCATGATTCAGAATTGATAATGGTCAAATGATCAATTGACAATACAATTGCACAATATTGTAGATTATGATTAAAACTCATCAACTAAAGATAGTAAAATTAAAGTAACCAACAACATAAAATTGTTTCTGGAGATAATTGAGTTTGAAATTTATATCTAAGTAGGTTAGGTATTTTAGATGAAGATTCTAATGTTCTCTCTGAACTGGTAAAAGGAACTCACTGGCCATCCTTACAACCTGCTCAGGATGTCTTCACACTGAATTATCTCTCCCCAGGCTGAATTTTCTCACCTTTGTAAACATGTTGTCTGACAACTTCTGCAATAGAAATTGCTTAGTAAAGAAAAATAACTTTGTGTTTCAAGCATTATTTAAGATTGTCATACAAATAAATATGCGTTAGGTAGACATGGATGTGTATTAGAGAGGCTTGTTATGTAAATTTTACTGTATAAAAGATGTAGCTTTTTACCCCAGAGTGTGCTTGATTTGTGGAAGCCTACACCTTGCAACCTGCACAGAATAAACATCTCATTTCTAAATTAGCCTTAGTGTCTTTATTTAGAGAGCTCCTAAAATTGACAGCTCTCACTGCGTTGGCCTACCATCAGCACATGCCCCCTGTGAAAGGTTGGCAATGTTGGGACGCTGAGCATGCCTTGCCTTACAAAACCTGTAGCAATAAAACTGAATAGGATTGTAAGCTAAAATTTTATCATCCCGTCATGTGTCTTCTGATGCAGGACTAGGATTGATGTTAATACAAATAACTGAAAGGAAATAATTCCTTCCTTTCCCTGAAGGTGGACTGGGGGGCATTTGTTGAGGGGTAACTCAGTGATGCCTTTTCTCTGCTCAAAGTGGGGGTAGAGAGCTGTGTCTGCCAGCAGCAGGAGTGTTGCTTGCCATTCTGGATCAGGTGCTGCTTCCCTCGCTCCTGCCCACAGGACACCAGGGCAGGGACCACTCTCTTCCCTTTCCTGGTATCATGATAGTGTTGTGGCAGTCTGCCCTTTTCTCTTTGTCTCATCATTTGTGCGTGGCTGTACAGAAGAAGGGTGATGGTTGGCTGTGGAGTGGGGTGACAGCACAGGTGGAACCTGGGCTGGCAGCAGGGAGGCGTGCTGAAGAATGTAGAATGTGCTGCACTGTTCTGGAGACCTCAGCTCCTCAGCCAGTGCTGGCTTTGAGTTGTGGAGTGAGGTGTGTCCTGCTGCTGGCTTCTCCCCAGCTGGTCTGATAGAGGATGCCCAATGCAGACTGAGAGCTGAAGTACAAATGCTTTGGAGTTGTGCTCCAAGAGATGCAGAAGCAGCTTGCCCTTCCCTTGCCTTTGTTGATCTTCTCCCTGTCAAAAGTTTATGTGCAGAATAAATTTTTTTGGTGAAAACTTCATGTTTCTACCTTATTAGAGGTGATGTTATAGGACATCAGCTGTTGGAAAGCTACTTGCTATAGACACATGACTAGTTATTACAATTTTTTCCAACAAATTGTGGGAATTCTATATTGATAGGGTGAAATGCATTTTGAGACTCTTCTGTTTACAAGTTCTGTTAATTTAAAGGGGTTAACTGATGCATATTTCTAAATGACTTCTCTATGAGGAATCAGGCTTTCCACATGTAATGCCAATCAGTCCTTGCCATTTGGTAACCTTTATTCTTGCTAATCTTGGAGGGAAAAAATCTGTAACCATACACAGATTCTTTATACAAATCCTCACTCAAGCTCATGGCTAGTTACTAATATTCATAAATATCAGCGTGTTACTAAAAATTGCCTTGAAAGTAAAATAGTGAGCAAGAACTGTGAGCTGTAATTTATTTAAAAAGCAGTTCAGGGTAATCTGAATATCAGTTAATAATGATGATCAGAGGTGATGGCCAGGTTTCTCCTCAACAGGGTTAACTGCATAAGTCAAATTGTGATCCCCAAGTGAGCTTTTATGAGAAACATTTTTCCCTCTGGTGCAATGGAGCAGCTGCTGCCTGGTCCCTTTCTGTTCATGGCTCTGCAGATTGATTTGTCAGTGATACTTTTGGGATTTCCCCAGGTATTTGTAGGCAGAAGTTACTACTGGAGTTTCAGGAAGCAGCTGTAAGAGAAAAGCAAAGAAGTCTGGGAGGATTTGGCTTTACTACCATTGTAGATGGATTTAAATTATAGAATCACAGACTGGTTTGTGTTGGAATGGACCTTCAAGCTCATCTCATTCCACCCCCTGCTGTGGGCAGGGACACCTCCCGTAGACCAGGTTGATCCAAGCCCCATCCAAATCCTGGCCTTGGACACTTCCAGGGATGGGGCAGCCACAGCTTCTCTGGGCAACCTGTGCCCGGGCCTCCCCACCCTCACAGGGAATAATTTATTTGTAATATCTAACCTCCTTTAGTTTTAAGCCCCTTACCGCATCAAGTCTGGAGAGGGATTGCAGTAACTGAAGTTTAAAGAAAAATCCCCAGTCAGTCTTCATTTATCTGAAAATGATACAATCTTCCATGTAACAAAGGCATCTTGGCCACCTTCATTCTTTTCCTCTGGGGAGGATGAAGATGGCCCACATCCCCATCATCATTGGTTGTCTTAGTGCCTCTGACGAGCTGTAGCAGGCTGGATCCTTTCATGCCATTGAGGAGGAAGCAAGGGGTGTCCCAGATGAGAGAAGCTGTATCTTGCCTGGCAGGACAGGTGGCTTTAGTTCAGGATTCTGTGGGAAGCACCGAACCTTTTGCTCCTGAGTTGGATTGTTACGTGGCCTCCTCTGTTCGTGAACACATGCTGGTGTCTATTTTCTGTCCCAGTGCCCTGCTTGGAATGGACTTGCTCAAAGCAGGACAAGATGCTCAACTGAGTCTGATAAAAACAGTTTCAGGCTCTTATTTATCTTTCCTCTTCTGCCTGGGTCTTGGCTATCCCGCTTGGTGATATGAAGGTGAGTTGCTGCTCAGTTCCAGAGCAGATCTGCTTGTCCCCCTCAAGACAGGAAACATCAACAGAGTTGCCTGCCCATTCATCTGTAGGGTTTTGTGGGAAGGTATTCCCATTGGACACGTGCCAAGTTTCTCCCAAAACATAATTGTACATAATAATTGTAAATACTAATTGAAAACGGGAAAATTTACTGATCTTTTAATGGTTGGGTATTTTCAAGGCATATGGCCCAAAAGCACATTAGCTTTTTGCCCTTTTTGGGTTTGGGATTCTGTGCTTCTAAAAGGACTGAAAGACCTCACTGGCAATACATTTACAAACAGCACATATGGGAGCAGTGTACAGTGTGACATACCATACATCTTGAAGAACGTGGGTATGGAGAAGTACCTTCCCTTCCCCACAATGAAGAGAGATGTCATTTCAGTGTATTTTATCATTTTCTTTCACCAGTCAATGGTAGCTTTAGAAGAGAGCTCAAATACATGTTTTGTTTGAGCTAAATCAGTAATCACTATTTATTAGCAAAACTGGAGAATTCTACTTTGGAGGGGAGAACAGTGTCTTGGCAAGGACATCACAAAATCATTTAGGTTAGAAAAGACCTTCAGGATCATTAAGTCCAACCTTTGACCCATTGCCACCTTGTCAAAGAGACCAGAGTACTGAATGCCATGAACACCATGTTTCTTGAACACCTCCAGGGACAGTGACTCCACCATCTCCATGGGCTGGGCTGCCCCGCTGCTCCTGGACTGGAGTTGGGGTTGGCGTCAGGTGATGTCTGTCAGCTTCCTCCCTTCCGCCCCTTCCGCCCCTTCCTTCTGCCCCTTTCTTCCTTCCGCCCCTTCCTTCCTTCCGTCCCTTCCTTCCACCGCTTCCGCCACTTCCTTCCTTCTGCCACTTCCTCCACTTCCTCCCTTCCTCCTCTTTCTGGGGCCCTGCCCTCCCACCAGCCTGCTCCCCTTCAGCTGAAGTGCCCCTGGCTGTTCTGCTTCCTACTTTCACGTGGTCTTTGATCTTCTGCTCACTTTGCTACAAACTTTTAAACTTGTAAACTAAGGATGTAATATCTCTTGGGATAGTTTTGTGGTTTAACACAGGTTTTCATCACTTCTGTATCTGTGCTAAATGCAACTGCAGTATCTTTGTAAGTTCCACTTATTTGAACTTCAGTAGCCCCACCTTTGTCCCGCCTCCGTGGTTATGTGCCTTGTCATCCCTTCAGCTGAGTGGTTTTTGTGGTTCAATCAAAATTCTTGAGTTCAATCAAAATCACATTATTTGCACCATAATTCCAGATAACAAAAATTCCTACAAATATATTTTTTCACTTACAAAGGAAGACAAGTTAACACTACCAGCTTGTATAATTTTATTTTTTTTCCTTTTTATATTGTTAATTCCATTAATATTTGTTTTACTGTCTATTGTTATCGATGCTCTCTCTCTGCTCAGCATTTAAAACCAGTACACCAGGGTCTTTTATCTCCCTGAGTGGAGGCATGTGCTAAGCTATGCAGAAGGCAACTGTAACTTCAATAATGCAATATCATACATGAAAAAAAAATTTTTTTGGAAGAAATTAAAAACAGGCAGGCCAAAGTCTGGGCAGTGATTGTTGTATGCTTTGCACTGCTGCACTTGGGGTATGATGAACTCTATGATTTGGAAGAAGATTCACATCTATGCTCTTGAAATAAGGAAGCTCATCTAAACTAGTACTTGCCAGAGAATTTTATTGGGAATGCCTCAGTCCAAGTGCCCAGCTTTCATATAGCAGTCTGCTGTGTGAAGAAGCAGTGTGTGAAGCAGGAGGTCACACATGTTACGAGGTAGTGGCTGTCTGACAGCCACTCAGCCTGTTAATAGTATAAACTGTGTTTATGCACACACATTAGGGTGATATTAGCATTAAAAATGTGCGTAGCTGTAGTAGGTATAGCTACGTCACTAGACGCTGTCTTGGTTTAAGTTGAATTACTTCAGACTTGAGCCCTAGAGACTTCTTACTGCATAGTCATTTTTGCCCCAGTTTTGTAGCTGTTTTGCCACCAGCATTCTCAAAAACACCCGCTCTTTCTTAAAACTCAGGGCAGCAGCACTGGAAGGGACTTCCTGAGTGAGCATGTCCAGTCGCTGAGTATTGCAGGAACTTGAGTCACATAACCAGTTTCATAAATCTATATCAAGCTTGGTTAAGCCTCCTGCCTCTATTCCTCCCTTCCTCAAAATTGCGGTGGAATTCTTTTTTGGGTTTTAATTTATGGTCTGGTTTTCCTGGTTTGTTATTGTGCTATCATTATCTTTTACTATTAGTGAGTTTTTGCTCTATCAAGTATTTATTTCTTTATTTTTTAAGGGAAACTGGTCCTGTCCTGTCTGGTCCCTGCAGGGTCCTGGTGCCAAACTCTGTTCCCTTGCCAAAGAAGGGAGGTTTGCTGGCCTGTGGCATGTGTCACCTGGCCACCTAGTCTTGTTTTATAAATTCCCTCGTATTTTCCTTGAGTGACCTGTAGCCACATCTGGTGCTTGGGCTGATCCTCTCTGAGAGGCAGAAGAATAACATGATTTTCCAGGGAAAACTTACCTATGCCTTACAGCGTGTGAATGCTCTCTGTGAGTGTTCCATGGCCTTGTTTAAAGTGTTAGTAATAACGTTTATGTGAGGGCTTTCACCTTCATTAGTAAGTCTGATGTGGCCTATATGACGTGGAGTGGCTGAGACAGAAGCATGTCCATCTCCTCTCTGCCCTCCTTGGCTGCAGTTGCACCTGGCCCACAGCATGTCATTGTGAGGCCAATTAGCTGATGGTTCCATTATCAGCTCCTTCCTCTCCACCCTTCTCCTCACAGCACAACTGGTGGTTCTCATGTGCATGCCCATGCACTCAAGTGCTGTTCAGCCCTGCATTGCTCTGGTCTCCAGTATAATTCAGTTTTTCTCTCCAATAGTTGGTTCTCTTTAGTGCTGGTGACACCTCCTGTGTCTGTCATCTTCAGGACTTCACAGTCATACCTTCTTTCTTGTTGTCCATCCTGGTGGAAATAAGGTCAAGGCTGTTCTCAAGGCCAGCTGCTCTGTCAGAAGCCCATCTCTTCTGTGTGCACCCTTTTCTTCTCATGCATCTTCTGTCCCAATTAACCTTGTCATTAGTCCCACCTGGAGATGAGAGCAGCTGGATGGGTGAACAGTGTCTGAGGCAGAGCCTGGAGCAGGGTCCAAGATGTGGGAGGGTCCTTCTGTATCTTCTGGCTGTGCTGGAAGACCGGGCCTTCTTCATGGAGAGCATCATAAAGGCAAAGTAATTCTCTATTGGAAAAAGGCTCAGGTCCCTTTGAGCAGGAATATGGGAGATGGTAATCTTTGCATACATCAACAAAAAGAGATATTTATTTCACGGAAGACACTCAAAGTCCCATCTATGGTTATTAAATATCTACTAGATAAAAGATGTCATTTTGACTTCTTGAAGTTAGCATCAGGAACAGAAATCTTTTATCTCCAAGCTCTGCAGATATAAAGGTAATGTTGTTTCACTATGCTTCCATGGAGAATGGAATGTTCTTTCAGGAGTGCATTTGTCTTTGAGGATAGCAAAGATTCCACCACCAGGGCATAGCTCAGAGCATCTTTCCACTGATGCCAAATTGATTTTTGTGTTTTTTGCCTTTATATATTCTCAATGTTCTTTACACATATATTTGTAGCTCCGTAGCCTATTATTGAAGGTATGTACTGCGTGTCCTTCTGGGCTAATAAATTCCAAAAGCTAGGTTAAAAATACAGTTAAAATGACACTATATTCTGTTCTCTTTTATGATGTTTTGGACATTTTGCTAATAATTGGCCATGTTTACAGTCAGCTTTATTTGCCAGTAGAGACCTTACCTGAGGAAGGCTGGTAATTATTTTTCCATATGAAATGCTTGTATGTGTGTCTTCGTGTGATTCAGGGTTATATACATCTTAATTACTCAGTATAAAAAAGTTCTTGTAATAATGCATTTCTAATATAAAATTTCTCCAGGGCTGATATGTAATGTATGCTATACTGGGAATATGGTTTGAACTTCAGGCCAAGCTCTGCAATGAAAACGTAAGAGTTTTCACACTCGCCACAGCTGTGATGGCACAAGAACACTCAAAATGAGGAAACCACTGTAAGCAGAACAGGGGACACTGGAGAACACAGAGAGCAGAGCAAGGGACATCAGAGAACACAGCTGGAATTTGCTGAGTTTTGTGACAAATAGGGTAAGATTTTGAACAAGTGTGAAATTTGAGTTGGTAAATCAGTTGAGAATTTTAACAAACGTGCTCTAGTTGCAGGTTTAAATTGTTGGTTCTTTGTGATGGAACTGCAGCTCTGTTCAGCTTGTGGCCTCTTTGTCAGTGCCGTGTGGGAGGGTGAGAGTTGGGCTTTTTGGGCTGTGTCCTCTAACACTTACAGTGCAGATGGTGTCTTCTGTTTGCTGTAACCCTTTGGAGATGGAGAAGATACAGTCTGTTACCAGAATTTACTCTTACCAATGGTTTGTTTTCTCATGGCATCGGGGTCAGGTGTTCACTCTACAGGTACCATGACTGCGATCACTTGGAATAGGGTCTGCTGAAGGCAAGGCTTTCCAGGAGAAAGGGTGGCATTGCTTGGAGCATACCCAGACCATGGGTCTGTCATGTCAAGGCACTGAGGAGCAAGATGAGTGATAATTAGGTGAAATACAGGGAGCTCTTTTTTACCTGTAAATGACACTGCTTTCAAGGAGCCAAAACATTTCTAAAATTCATGTTAGGTACAGCATGATGGAAATGCAGGAATGTTTTTATCATGGGAGGGACGACTAATGACCATTTTTCTATTTTCTGAGGGTTCATTTCAGCTCTTGAGACCAGCAAGGGAGAGCAGCTTTAAATATTTTTAAACTCTTTGTTTTCCCAAGAGAAACACTAAATATGTCTGTTCTGCCTTTCTTCTGGGAGTGTTCTCATGCAATGAAGTCAAGTTAGTGTTAGTATAAAGCAGACAACTAAATTTCTTAATCTGCTACTTCATCTTTGCTAAATAAATGCCTATAGGGATAAAAAGCTGAACGTAGAATCACAGAAGGGTTTGGATTGGAAAAGACCTTAAAGCCCATCTTGTCCTACTCCCTGCCATGGGCAGGGACACCTTCCACTAGCCCAGGTTGCTTCGAGTCTCACTCAGCCTGGCCTTGGACACTTCCAGGGATGGGTCAACCACAGCTTCTCTGGGCAGCCTGTGCCAGGGCCTCCCCACCCTCACCGGGAAGAATTTCTTCCTAATATCCCATTTAACCCTGCCCTCTGGCAGTGGAAAGCCATCTGAGCATGCCTGTGGCGTCCTCTGGACTAGCTCCAGCAGTTCTGCATCCCTGTGGTGAGGACCCCTGAACTGGAGGCAGCACTGCAGATGGGGGTCTTACCTGAGTGAAGTCAGGGGAAGAATACCCTCCCTGCTTCCCACGCTAAAAGGAAACCACAGCTGCCTCAAGTGAGGGGTTTTCTCCCAACACAGCTTTCACCCACAGCCCTGCACCATCACTCAGGTCTGGACTGAACCCCAACACTCCCTTTGCTGGGCCCCCACTGCACACACTGTCAGCCACCACAATTTAAGGCCACATAATGAGATTCCTGCATCTCTGTGCGTCTCTGTCTCTGGTTTCTCACTGATGTGATGTGATGATTTCTGATATGTTACTATTTTTAGTAATTTTCTTCCTTTGCAAGAGACAAGAAAGCAGGAAGCCAAGCAATTCACAATGTACCACTCCTCTTCAGAGGCATAGTCATTGTTTGGCCTTAGGATGATTTTGTGCTAGTTATTTTCCCTCTAAAGAGTAGTTTGTGAGCCATTGTTGTTTGCCATAATCCTGGATTATTACAGATGAGTGATCCTACTTAAAATCTGCAGTTAGACCCTAGCAGAGAAAAAAAATCCATGTGACATATATATATGTGTGTGTGTGTGTGTTTGTATCAGTTCCACATTCCAGTTCTCTTAGATGACTGAGGTGATTAACTGTTTAATTGTTCATATTCAGAAATTATTCTTTGAAATTAGGCATAGAGGCTCTGGAAAAAAAAAAGAGAAAAAGCAATAAAATAATAATGCTTTGGTCAGCCTCGCTGTTGAGAGCTCCTGGGGCTGGGGGCTGTTTCTGCTTCCAGTGCACCCACTTCTTTGTCATTATGGGAGACCAAAAAAAAAAAGTACTTTATTTCTTGATCATCAGTGGAATTCTTGTGTCCTTTTTGTTTCTCTTTTCTGAAGGTCTTTATTGCATCTCCATAAAGCTGGAGTTGGAAGCTGTGAATTCTTGAGGTGAGGGTGTGAGCTGAGCTCTGTGCAGTGAAGCCATCAGGGAAAAGCAATGATAGCACTTGGCTGTGGGAATGAGGAACCTTTGAAATCAAGGGCAGCTGCAATAGCAGGCTCAACCTGCTATGCTACACCACCACCAGATTTTTCTCTTGCCTCTTGGCAGCACTAAAGTGGAAAAATGCAGTCAACAAATTTGCCATGCAGTGTTAAAACTCAATAGCTTGGGCACTGGAGTTGTGGCAAAGTGCTTTGTAAAGAGTGTATTGGGTTATTTTAAGATGTGTTAAAAAGTCTATGAGGATATGCTGTTTGGTTGTTTCTTTGGAGTTTTTTGGTTCCGTACTTGGATTAAAACTGACAGAGGTCAGGGTTAGATTGGGTATTGGGAAGAAATTGTTCTCTGTGAGAGTGGGGAGGCCCTGGCTCAGGTTGCCCAGAGAAGCTGTGGCTTCCCCATCCGTGAAAGTGTGCAAGGATAGGTTTGGATGAGGCTTGGAGCAACCTGGGCTAGTGGAAGGTGTCTCTGCCCATGTCAGGGTGCTGGGACAAGATGGTCTTTAAGGTCCTTTCCAGACCAAACCAGTTGTGTGATTCTATGCTCCTGTTAAATGTTTATAATGAAAGAGCAGTATTTGTAGTGTCTGCTTTCAGAAGTCATTGGGATTGTACTGTTCTGAGACCAGAATTGTGGATTTGATTCCTCTGAATATTCCCTGCCCTTAGGAAGGTTTGCTGGTTAGCGTGAATTAACATCCACAGAACTTTCGAATTTCATCTTTGGATATCAAATGTCTGTGCAGCATTTAGGGAGGATTGGCTGGGCCTAGACTGAGATTAAAAAAACAAGAAAAGCAGGAGAGTAAATAATAAGGATTCTTTTTCTGTTATAACTGTGTTCGATGCTTTTTGTAAATATGACAGACAGAAAATATTCTGATGGGAAGGGGACTTAAAATTAGTGTTCCCTCTGCCTGGTTATTTTTAGAAGGTTTAGAGAGTTGGGGTAATATACTGGATCCTCTTCAAGTTACTGAGAAATTCCCACAGCTTCAACAGGGCCAGGATTGTATAGTCCCTCTGAAAGAAATGGAAAAAGTGAAATGCCGATGGATATTTGTTTACTGAGTTTTAGTCACTCAATAACATGTACATGCAATATGACTGTCTCTGGGAGCCTGGTTAATCAAAAAAAGTTAAAAAAAATTAAAACCCTTTATGCAGTTTGTGTTCTCAGTTTCTCCTGCCCTGTTGCGAATTTTCAGCACCATGAGAATGCGGAATGGTGTAGAGAGCACTGGGGTTTCTTGTGTGCTGGGGATACACTTAGTAGATTGAGTTTGGGCAGGAGAGATGCTGGAGCCAGTCTGGCTGCTCATCTGGGCCACCTGCAGCCACATGCCTTGGGCTGTGAGCCACAGCTTGAGGGCTGTGGTCTGCCATCATGCTGGAGATGAAGTGCTGCCTCTGCTGATTGTCTCTGGAGGCTCTCGTTCACAAGAGTAACTCATATGAACGTCAAGTGCCTGTTTTCTCCGAACTTCTTGTGCAGCTTAGTTGTACTTGTGGGTGTGCTCACATCTCTGGCTACAGTTAGTTAAATCTCTGCTGTTTCTAGTGGCTAGTGAGGTGTTTCCTTGGATGCTGTATGGAATGTCTGTTGTGGCTTACTGGGGAAAGATAAAGCCTGCCTGGATACTCTGATAAGACCTCACTGGTGCCATGAAGGATGAGCAGCAGTGACATCTGGACATTAGGAACATCTTCCTTGGGCGAAGCCCTGGCAGGAATTATTGCGGGTAAACCAGAACTCCTGAACAACTGACCAATATGATCACGCAGAAGCTGTTTATTGTTTACATTACACACACTTTTATAGATTCTACAAACTACTAAGATCACAGTTCTTGATTGGTGCCTTTGTCTTGTTCACTCGTTCTCTGCCTCCATTTCTCAGTGTCTGTGATTGGTCACCATGCAGATGTTCTACAGCCCTCTGTTACCTAGTTTTTGTGATCCTGGTATGCAGTCTCTCAGCTTCTTCGTTCTTATTTCAGCACAGTTTATGTCTTAGTACTCTTGATGAATTCCAGGGTGCACTGAGAAAATTCTGATAAGAGCAATTACAGATTATATGGCTGGTGCACACTGAGGTCTAAGTTGTTCATATACATTGCTACAAGGAATCCTCTCCTTGTTCTGCAGTGTTAGCTGCTCACTTCACTCTGGATTTGGGACTTTTCCTGCTGTCAGAGCTTGTGATGAGCATGGAAAAGCTTAGGTGAAATGAATTCTGATGTCAGAGCATTTACAAGGTGCTGCACAGCCAGGAACTGGGTCAAGCCTTTGGGCCTCTGCACACAAATTTGATCTCTTCAGCACCAGGATGGGCCATCCTGCAGTGCTTTTATCCAAAATGCTGTTCTGCCCTACAAAAACTTAGGGCAATATTAATTTTTAATATAGTTGTCTCCATGTCTTTTTCCCAGGTGCTTAGTTGATTTCTAGTTTTATGTTTCTTTGATTACTTTTGAGTTGCAGAATAGACAGGTATGAGGAAAAAGACTGAGCCATATTTGTAGAAGAGTTAAAGTTAAGAGTGGGGAGGAGGGCGTGTTGCATGTTCCTGTGTGGAGAAATGGGAGCAGGGAAGTGATGAAGGCTGAGCCACTGCAATGTGATGGGGATTTAGCCCTTGGCTGTAATTAAAAGGGTGCATCAGTAAAGCTTTAGCAGAGAGTGCTTCCAGCAAAATCCTGTGAGATAGAGATTATCCCAGGAAAACACTCTTTTGGAATAATTTCCATCAGCCTCTAGATGGAGCAAGTGAAACTGCTGCTTCTCAGCTCATTGTCAGTGTCTGTTAGGACTTCTTTTCCTTTTTTATTAATTCTGAAATGATATTGTTGTTCTGAAAAAGCATTCAAAAAGAAAATCCACAAATTTACAAAGCAGGTTGTTTTATAAAGTCCTCAGAATCTATAAAACAGGTTGCTGGGTGAGTGACTAAGGGATTTCAGTGTTTAACTGACATCTCAGGAAGAAACACATTTAAAAATCTAAACCCAGGAACAATCTTAAAATATAATCAATAAGTAAATGTTTAGTCTCTGAAATGACTTCTTTATAATGGAAGAAAGGTGTTGGTGTTGCTGCTGTTTCTAGAAAATTCTGTGCAAAACAGCCATAAGTGGGAAAAAACCCCAAGCCCTTATTACAGTAAATTTCGATAAGAAGAGGAATAAAGTTAAAAGCCCAGTTAGAGGTTAAAGGCACTGCAGAACACTGAGTACAGGGAAGCAAGAAATGGCTGAAGTGTGTTTGATTGTTTCTATAAATACAGATATGTAGGAATGCAAACTGAGTCACTGCTCCCAGGAATTTACTGAGCAGTTTTAAAAGTTTGCAAGAATCATAAATAGCATGGCTTTCAGTCATCTGCAGAAAGAGTCCAATTTATAATGATGGTTCCAGTATCCCCACTAATAATTCCAGTAAAAGCAGTAGGGAATGGGCAGATGGTTTACCCTGAGAGTGCAGCAATGCAGATTGGTTCATGTGCAGAATTTAACAAAATAATCTTACATTTAAATGTGTTAGTTTCCCTGAGAGTCTTTGCCACAAAAAGATTCTTACCAGTATCTGTCTCTTTTGAAGTAAAACAAAGCTTTAATTTGTTAAATTGAAATTATCATGCCCCTGAGCAGTGACGTTTGTGGAGAGAACACTTACCCTATGCAGAGGGCAGAAGGAGAGGGATTTTCCTCCTCATTATCCATGCTTTTAGACAGAGGAGGTTTCTCCAGCCAGTGTGCATGTGCTGGTGAATCTAATGGGCCTGGACCTCAGGAGGATTTGGCAAACAGATGGAGAGAGAGAGGCAGGGTCAGGAGCAGAGCCTTGTGAGCTCTTCACAGACCCCTCTTAATTCCTGTGGGCTCCTCTTGGCCCATAAACATTTTTAAGGGTGGATTAAAGCCTGCTTAGCTTAATTTCCTTCTCCCTGTCATCCTCAGCAGCTCCAGATCCAGGGCTGCTCCCAACCCTAGCTATGCTCCTGCAGCTCAGCTAGGTGTTCTAGTTACTGGACTAGTAACTGGGTGGTGCAAATAATGCTGTACTTTTGGCTTTGCTGGGTGGAACTATTCAGGAGTAATATAACGAGGCCAGGCCAGGATGTGTACTGCAGCTGGTGGGGTAGCTTTGCAGTACTGTGGCCTTGTGAGCCTGGTGGTAGCATTCAGGCTTGGTTTGCTGGAGAGAGGCACATATTCTCTGAGCCCTGGAGACTTTCCCACCAGTTTGTGTCTGGGATGGTACTAGAAGCAGCTGTTTCTAAACCTAGATGTGTGGGCTGTGGGTCATTATTGCATTAGAGTATTCTGCAGAAAACCTCTGATAACCATGTATCACACAAGAACCAGGCTGGTTCTGCAGAGATGTGGAGTTGCATTCACTTCCCAGGGATCCTGTTTACTTTAAATATTTCATGATACTTTAATATATTACATGATTTAATGCTATTATACAATACTATATGATATTTATTATATGGAGCGCCTGTGGCTCCAGTTCCTACCGTGAGTTCCCACAGTGGAGCTGGACAGAATGTTCCACATGTTTTACTCTGCTCTTGTGTGCTGATGTCCACAGCAGGGAGTGACTAAAGCTTGAAGGCAAGAAGTGACAGTTTACAGAAAGAACACCCTGAAATCAGGTATTTTCCTGTTGTGTTTTCGTTGTGAAATGAGTCTATCTCTAAAACCTTTCTTTTGGTCCAGTGTCCTGTGCAGGAGTCACACTGCTGCGTGCAGCTGCCTCTGTGTTGGTGATAATGGGAGTGAGCAGCACCAGAGTTGGAGCTTAGTTTTCCAAAAGACTTGCACATTTCTGCAAGACTTGTCCCTCCACAGAAATTTTGGATGGAGCTCTCAACATTTGCATCATTAGAAGAGTTAGTCTGAAGGTTTCTGACATAGGTACTTTTAAATACATGATTGTAAATAAAATTTTTCTTCTGTGACATCAAATTAACAGGAATCAAAATTCAGCCTGGTGCAAAGAAGACTGACATTGCTGAAGATGATAAAGTTGTGCTGGTTTATAGAACTCATGTTGGACCATAGTTTATATCTTTATTATGCATTAAAGATCACAAGTTTCTGTATAAAATAGATTCTTCACCTTGATAAAGCGTTTTGCACGTAATCCTCATCTGTGCCTCCTTCTCCACTTCTTTTCTGTGCAGAAGTTCATAGAGTTTGAAGATGCACTGGAACAGGAGAAGAAAGAACTACAAATCCAAGTGGAGCACCTTGAATTTCAGACTCGACAGCTGGAGCTGAAGACCAAAAACTATGCAGACCAGAGTAAGCAAAGCTGTGCACCAAACACCATTATACACATGCCTTCAGCATACATACAGTGCTACTTTAAAAATAATCTTCATATATTTTTTTTGTTTAATATAATTTGTGCAAAGCCCAAAATATCTGGTTATGATTTACTTTGATGTAAAATTCTGAGCTTTCCCAGGGGTGGGATGTACCCACACTAATTCAGTAGAGGCTACATTTCTTCTCTTTTGTGGTCAGTCTCTCCAGATGCAAGGTGTAAGATTTGGGCCTTTGAAACCTGGTTTCCAGTTTCTCCTTGTAGAATCTTCCATTCTTATAAAAATCATCACAATAATTAGCTAGTTAGTTAGTTAGTTAGTTAGTTAGTTAGTTACTTACTTACTTACTTACTTACTTACTTAGTTTGTGTATTTGTTTTTACAAATACTTCCTTAATAGGTTCAGGCATTGAAGTTCCCCTCAGAATTTGTTGGTGTTTCATCCAGTACTCCTGTTCCTCAAATAGCCAGAAGAGCCAGTCCCAGAGGACAATAAATTTTTGCCAAGCTAAGATGCTTACAGGGCACCAGGCTACTGCTGAAAAACTTCTGTGGTTTTACTATATTTATAGTACAAAATCGCTGGTATTGGGAACATGCAGGTACCCATGAACTAAGAGTGTAACAAAGACCAAATTCCACAATTCTGTTTGTTTTATTCAGTAGGTGTGGTGGTGTTCACAGGGGCCCCAGGATGAGGGAAGAGATGAGAATCTTGACTCCATGTTTCAAAAGGCTGATTTATTATTTTATGATATATATTATATTAAAAGAAAATGATATATTAAAACTTCCTAAAAGAATAGAAGAAAGGATTTCATCAGAAGGCTAGCAAGGAATAGAAAGGAATGATAATAGAATCTTGTGACTGACCAGAGAGTCCGAGACAGCTGGACTGTGATTGGTCATTAATTAAAAACAACCACATGAGACCAATCAAAGATGCACCTGTTGCATTCCACAGCAGCAGATAATTATTGTTTACATTTCATTTCTGAGGCCTCTCAGCTTCTCAGGAGAAAAGATCCTAACGAAAGGATTTTTCATAAAATATGTCTGTGACAAGGAGGTGTAAATTAGTTTCTAAAAAAATAGGCTTTGTTTCTCAAATAGTTTATTTTGAGTGCCAGGCGTATGTTAGCTGATAGTTGGGAATCTTCTCTTGGCAGTTTCTCGACTGGAAGAACGTGAATCAGAAATGAAGAAGGAGTATAATGCTCTGCATCAGCGTCACACAGAGGTAGGATATTATCTTTCTAAATAAATAAGCTCTTTGTTTATATCTGCACGGCTATATCATGTCAAAGAACTCAGCTTTACAATCCTAGTGATGACCAGAGCTTCTGAACTTTGGGAACATCAGAAATACCTGACTGGAGGGTGTAAAGAGGATGTAGATGGGCTGTGTTCACTGGTACCCAGAGTGGAGACAGCTGGCACAAACTAAGACACAGAAAACTCGCTCTGAACAAAGTAGTAAAAACTACTTTCTTGCAAGGGCAATAAGCCCTGGCACAGGTTGTTCAGAGGTGTGTTGGAGTCTCCTTCCTTAGAGATATTCATAAGCCACCTGGATGCGGTCCTGTGGCTGCCTGCTCTTTTCCCTGCCTGTTTCAGCAGGGGGTGGACTAATGGACCGTAGGACATTTCTTCCAATCTCAGCTGTTCTGTGATGCTGTGCACACTGCCCCGCTTCCTCATCTCCCATTGCCAGTGAGCCTCCTGGCTTATGTTGTTTTTTTCAAGGCTCTTTGGTTATGAGATTCAGCTGAAGTGATTTCGAACACTATTTGCTGACAAATTTCCTATCAGATTAGACCATTCACTTACATATCACCTTAGAAGGCAACAGTAAGCACAAGGAAGTCTGCAAAAAACCCCAGGGGATTGGAAGTGGATACCATAGAAAATTAAACAAAAGCAGAAAATGAGCCTTTCCTTCTCATCTGTTTGCCGCATGGATTTTTCTCTCCTCACAGATGATCCAGACCTATGTGGAACACATTGAGCGATCTAAGATGCAGCAAGTTGGGGGAAATAACCAAACTGAGGGCAGTGTACCTGGGAGAAGGTAGGGTCATGACCTTTCTGTGTGACATGTCACCTGGAAACTTACACACTGACTGTGCATGCTTGAAAGAGAAAACAGAACAGGACCTTTCCCTGGGGACATGGCTTGTAGCTAAAGCTCTGTTTTAATGGGTTCTGGGTGAGTTGTGGGTATTTGATGGTGAGGAGCTTTCTATGTTGTTTTACAAAGGTGAGGCTTTATCATGCTGCTATTGATGGGACCTCTGGAAAGCACGTTCATATTCTTAGGTAGTGTGTAAAAGTTTATCTATAGAATAGATGAAGGTATGAAGGTGTCAAATAAAATGTTTGTGTGTTTGTGTGTCTTTGTATGTGGGGTAGGCAGCAAAACCATAGCAATTAAATGCATTAGCCATTACAGGACTTTTTCAACTGTTGTTCTTTCAGAGGAAGCTTTCTGTCAGTCACCAAAAATCCTACTTATATCCAAGAAAGGGATTTTCCTGTGGTGTTTGGGTTCTGACTAGAAATAAATTGTCTAAAATAGAGGAATGAATTGAGAAAAACAAAAAAAGAAGCTAGATGTCAGCTTCCCTAGGCAGATGAGGGGTGTAGAAAGCTTGAGAGGACATGGTCTAAAAAGAACCAGTTGCTTGTAAGTGCTCATCCATTCATAAAATTTCCCTTATCAGACTGTTTTTCTTCCTTCTTTTCTGTCCCTCACAGTCTGGAAATCCAGAGTGAGTTCACAGAACATGATCTGATCCTAGTCTTAGAGATGGAATGGGATAAGTGTGTTAGGCTTGTTTCTCTTTCAACTTACAGTTCTGGAAGTAAAAATATATCTGTGGAAGTGCTTACAGTAAAATCTAAAAGTATTGTAGGCAAAAGCAGACTTAGAACATCTCTCTTTTAAAGGGTGAGTGCTGTGTGCCCCTGCCAGCTTTTGAGTCATAAAATCATAGAATATCCTGAGTTGAAAGGGAGCCACAAGCATCATTGTAGTTCAACTCCTGAGTTGGACTGTGTAGTAGAAATAGTTTTTAATTTCTTCCTTTTTTAAAAGCTTAAAAACTTTTACTTCCCTGACTCTTAAATAAGCTGATATTAATTATGGCTTTATGTTAACATTCCATGAAAGAGTTGCCCCGTGAAAAGTGTTGCTGGTTGTATGTACAAGACTGCCAGTCTCAGTTGGTGAAGGGCAAAATTTTCATCAAGAATTACCTTTTCACGTCAGAGAAGTTAGTCTTTTATCCTTTAAGTGTGGCACATTGCTAGTGTCCTTGGAGAGAAACACTGTATGTCTGTGAAAAGCCCATGATGGGACTGTGATCCAAGTCTGTAGGAGCTACCAGTGGGAAATGGGAGTTTTTCCTTAATTTTCAGCTTTGTGTGTGTGTGTGTGTGTGTGTGTGTATTTGTGTGTGTGCATGTGTAGCTCTGTTGTGCTTGTGCACAGTACCTGGGCCAGGTATGTTTTGATGTAATTGCACAGCTGGAGGGAGGAACACCAGTGTTTGTGGATCTTAGTGCACTGGGTGGGGGAACAGGCATCATTTCTCATGACCTGCGGAACAAATTTGGGTGCATTTATTTAAAATAAATGGGGCTAGGGAGAAGTTTGTTCCACAACTTTAGTGGGGGTGGTGTGTATCAATGGCCATCCAAGAGGTGTAAATAGTTTGTACCTGTCGCTGTTGAGTAAGAAATGACACAGACTTTCCAGAAGGCTGGTTTGCATAAAGCTCACCTCTTTACTTCAGATCCTCTTTTATACATTGTTCCAATTCAGATAGACCTGATCGGTCAGTTAATCAATACATTTCACCTGATTGGCTCATTGACAAGGCGCCTTTCTTATAAACAGTCATTGAGAAAAACAAGAAAACTGAGAGTAGGAAAACACTGCCTGCAGGTTGTTTATGAAAATAAGCTATCATTGTTTATTTTCAACTCCCTAAAGTCTGTCAGACTGATTCTGGGAAAACTTATTTAGTTTTCTTATTCTCTGACCAGGCTGTCACATCCACAGTACCCACTTCCACATGGCATGGGGGTTGCAGTGCACATGTACCTTGTGTCTGTGTTAGGTTGCATGTTTGCATGACATTTGCTCTCTAATGGTTGTTCTTTTTGTCTTGCTTTTTGTGGAATTGCTGCTGTTTGGCTGTTATGTTTGTCACTGCAGTCATCGCCAGTCCTGGAGGAAAAGGTAAATCCTATTGCTGCGTCTGAACTTCATTAATCCAAGTGTTGGAGGTTGCTGTGGAGTGGTGACAGTGTGATGCTGGGAATGTATTGTACTGGCATATTTGCTCTCTGTGTCTACTGGCACCTGTGCTAGACTTGCTGGTTGAGGGGCACAGAGGGAGCCATGGAGCTGGGATAACACAGCAGGGAGAAACTTGTGTGTGCAAATGCAGAAGACACACAAGTTTGTTCCCAAAACAGGATCAGATGTCTGGGATGGGATGTTTACACTTCACATCCCCTAGTGTTTTAAAAAGTCATAGAATCGTAGATCCGTAGAATCGCAGAATATCCTGTAGAATATCCCGAGTTGGGAGGGGCCCATAAGGATTATCAAATCCAGCTCCTGTCCCTCCACAGACACTCCAACAATCCCATCCTGTGCCTCAGAGTGTTGTCCAAATGTTCCTGGAGCTCTGGCAGCCTTGGGGTCACGACCATTCCCTGGGGAGCCTGTTCAGTGCCCACCACCATCTGGGGGAAGAACCTTTTCCTGATGTTCAGCCTGAAACTCCCCTGACACAGTTTCATGCAATTCCCTCAGGTTCCAAGAAATTTCCTCTCTCTTATTTTACACTAGATAGGAAGCCATGCCTTATTTTTCAGTGGAAGTAGAACAAGTGTCAGTAGGTTTCCAAAGGTACTTTTGGCTGATGATAGGGCAGGGAGTGCTATGCACGGAGCCTCCAAAGAGACTAGTTCTCCTCTTTAAATGCTGGCAAACAAACTAGTTTTGTTATGTTTTTTAAACTTTAGGATGTTGCTTGTAGAACATCCTAATCCAGGTTTCGGCTACTGCAAACCTTCATTGGAGAGTGTGCTGTTCACCTTGTAACTGAAGATGGAACTATCAAGTGTTAAGACTTACCCTGGCTGATCCTGGAAAGATTTGGGTATATGAGAGAAACTGCAGCACACAAAGTTTAGACCAGGATGAGTCTAAATGAGGATACTTTAAATTTATTTGCATTTAAATTTGGTAGCCAAATTCAGAACTGCAAAACTAGAGTTAGCTCTTCCTTCCCCTTTCCTGGGAGGTTTTGAAGATGCTTGAAGGTGTTTCCAAAGGTTCCCATCAAGGAAATTTCCTAACAGTCTGTGCTAAAATTCTATTCTGACGATTCTGCAGCTTCTGATGCTACAGTGATCCTGTACCTCTTTAACAGGGACTGTGAAATTCACGCATTTCCTCTCTTTTTTGTGGCTCCTGTATTTCCTTGTGTGTTAAGTATGTATGTGTTTGCATATCAACAAAAAAGAAAAAGTATAATTTAATGTCTGTCAGCGTACTTTGGGGGCAGCTTTTATTTCTCAGTGCTGTCAGTGAGTTATGTCAAGTCGTTCCAGCATAGTTACTAGGATATTCTAGCTGCAGCACTGGTTTGACAAGGACTGTTCTGCAGTTATGGGAAACTTTCTCCTGCTCCACAGACCTGTGAAAGCAAGACTCTCTTAAAACTATAATTCGGTCCTGAAGAAAAGGAAAGATATAAAACTAATGGTTAAAGCATCTCAAAAAATGGCCCAATTTTGTTTTCGGCATAAAAAGAGAGATTTTTTTTTTTTTGGAAGTAGACTCTTAGGGATCCTTGGGTTATTTCTTAAGCTGTATAACTAAGAATTTTCTGATATTGTAGCATAAAGTGGCTCTGATTTCTAGTTTTGAATACCTTTATGATCTCTTACACATAATTCACTACTTTCTGTGGTGCTTGTATCAGTGCCAAGGTGAAGATTTCCTAGGAGAGGAAACATTTGCCCAGTATATTATTTAGAAGCTTTTGCAGAAACTTGAAACCCAAGTGTTAGAAACTTTCAGGTCCTTGGAATGATAGCAGTGGGATAAAGAGAAGTACCTGCAGCAGACAGGCAGACGTAATTGTCCTTTGGCATCATGACCTAGTAGGAGCAGATGTAAGTGGCAAGTTACAGTCATAAACTGGGATTTAGACAAACAGCAGTAGAATGTTTTCACTAAACCTTCAGCCATTATTTAAGTCACAAATAGCAAGATGCCTTTGGTAGTGGAAAGGAAAAGCTACAAGGAAACTGACAATTCCTATCACATAGAAGTCTGGGTTTGAATCTGTGGAGAATGATAGAATCATTACGGTTGGAAAAGACCTCCAAGGTCATCAAATCTGACCTTCAACCGGATGCCCTCACGCCCAATAAATCATATTGCAAAGTGCCACATCGGCACGCCTTTTGAATGCTTCTGGCGATTGTGACTCCACTACTGCCCTGGGCAACATGTTTCCATGCTTAACCAGTCTTTTGAGTGAAGAATTTTCTGCAATATCCAACCTGAACTTACCCTGGTGCAACTTGAGGACATTTCCTCTTGTTCTATTGCTTGTTACTTGTGGAAAGGTTAATGATGTTTTATCAGTGATTTGTGTTCCTCCAAAATCCAGTTAGATGCCTCCTTTCTGAGAGGGTTTGTGTATGAAACTTCCATGTATGAGTCTAGTATCTTCAGGAGAGGATTTTAGTGCAGATTCCTAGGAAAAGTGCATCCCAAGCAGGCCATGCTGGAAATACATTTCTGTCCCATCTTGCCTATCTAGGACAGGCCACAGGAGGCCTTTTTGCCTATTTGAGGTAGGCACTGATGCAGCAATGCAGCGTGCTGTGGTGACTGGGCAGTGCTTGGAGTGAGAAGGTTGGGCACTGTGGTTTCTCTCAGCAAACATTGTCTCCTCCGCTGGACACTCCCATCTCTGTCCTTCCTAAAAGAGCTGGCTGGTCTACCACCCCCTGTGTTAGTGTGTGCTCTGTCCCAGGGGCCCTGTAGCAGTTGTTTGCCATGGTCACAGGTGAAGTGGCTGCGTTTGTTTCCCAGCCTGGGCATGACACCCAATGCTGATGATCATTACAGAAAGGCACATGGACGTCTGCTGTTACTAGCAGCGTGCTACAGAAGAGCAGGTTTCGTCACACTCCCAAGATTAAGCAGAATAGGTGAAGTAAGATTGAGTCCAAGTATGGGTGCACATCACACAGAGAATCAATTTAGTTCAGCTCTGCAGGGACTGGAGTCAATTAGAGATACCCTGAACCATATGCTGGGTTTGGCAAGCTGCTGCCACAGCCTTTCCACCTCCACTGCTTGCTCTAGATTTTCTCCCACTGAAGCTTGGTCTCAAAGTCTGTGCCAGCTTGGTCTCAAAATCTGAAGCCCACTGAAGCTTGGTCTCAAATCTGTGCTTTTATGTTCAGAATCAAACCTGCAGCTAGTGAGTCCCTGCAGTTGCCAGAAATGAGAGGATGAACAGAACACACTTAGAGACACCTAGCAATATGTGTGATGCATTTATTTATATCTTTGTTTAGTTTTTGAATTGTGAGTGCATTGTAATATGGGTATCAAAGGAGATAAAAGAATAGAAATACTCTCTTCCTTGCTTAAAATTGGAAGTGATCCAATCCCTCTGGTTCCTCTTGTTGAAGCTCACCAGATTTGGGGTGGAATGTCATAAGTTTCACATAGATGACACTTAAAAGCCTTATTCCTCACCCTGTGGTGACATCTCTAGTAGCTATGGAGCTTTTATTTTTTTGCTGTGAGAGTTGTTTGCCATGGCTTATTTTCCTCCAGTACCTTTGTTTCTCAGAAGCACTGGCTTAAATTTGCTGGTTCCCTGCACTTTCATGTTCTTCCAAATTTCTCATACTGATTGAGCAGTCACTTGTACCTGTAATGGCCACTGACCCCCTCCATCTTAGTTTCCCCAGGAGAAGGTATTACTCTAGCAGTAACACCATGGGACTGTGGGAGTTCAGAGTTCAGACAGCTGCCATGTGAGGATAACAGTTGCAGTCCAGTTTCTAGTAACTGGTATTTCATATACACTAGTGTGCTGTTTGTTTTCTATCAGAACCCTGTACACAGCTAACACACTTTCCTCTCTCTCCCTGTTTGTCTGTTTAGCAGGAAGGAACGTCCCAACTCTCTGAATGTCTTCCCCCTCGCTGATGGCATGGTACGTGGACAGATAGGGGCCAAGATCATCCCAACACTGGACCACTGGCACCTGAGTGACCTCGGCCAGCTGCAGTCCAACTCCAGCTACAAGGTTTTCTAGACCATCACAGAGCAAGGGTTTCCCACTCCTTCACTGTTATAACATCTCACATTTTCATTAAGCTAGAGACAATCTGTCCGTAACCCTTTGCAGCCTCTCCCTTTGTGTTTGCTCCCATAGTAGCTGTGCCGGAGGTGGGAGGATATTCTTCTGCAGATCTGGCATATGGTGCAGGAAGGATTTGACACAGCTCTTCATGCTGCTTTGTCTCAGGGATAATCTCCTTTACTTGGCTGGCCCCAAGTTGAGAGGGATGTGTGTGGAGGCAGTTAGGGATTGAGTGAAGAGAAATCCTTCACTTCTTAATAGCTTATTTGGGAAAGGACATGGTAGAACCTGTCCCTTCTCTCTGCTTTGATAAGAGCAATGGTTCTGCAAATCAGGTGGGGCCAGGCATTGGGTTGCACTTGCCCTTAAGTGTTTGTCATTTTTGACTGATCTCCTGGCCTTCCTGTATTCACTAAAAAGGGCTCCTTCTTATCCTGTCTGAATGCCCAAGTCTTGCACTGTGCTTAAAGGTCTTACATTCCTCCTATGCCTAGTCACTGCTCTAGACTTGCACTGTCTACCTTCAGTACATCTGTCACCATTACTGCTCTGCCTTCTGCACCAGGGTTTTCCAAAATCTTCACAGCATTGCAGCTGCACTGGAGCAGCTCATTAAGAGCTGCTGCATCTTGTGCTCTGCTCTGCCGTTCAGGGGTCTCCTCTCTGCTATTCAGAGATTGGTCTGATAGATTAGGCTATGCATGGTGAGCTGTACATGTGAACTTTGCAAAGTCTTTGTGCTCAGGATCCCACCAAATCCTTATCTTTAAATGATTTTACACAAGTACCTGGTGACAGATCTGAGAGCCACTGGTTTCTCTGCTGAGCACAGCTCAGTGTGTCCACTGGTATCGCACAGAGCTTCTGCTCTATTTCAAAAGTGTCTGATTAAATTTACCTTCACTTTGCTTGGAATTCATAGAACATTGGCTGTTTTATGTGTCACATGTAAGGACTGGCCTCCTTTTGAGAAGTTTTGAATCACTGATCCTGTAAACTACATTGATGCTATAAAGGCAAAGAGGAGAAAAGAAATCCCCAGCTTGTTCTACCCATTCTACATGTCTCCAGATTCCATGAACTGGCTTTCACATGAGGGACTTTACAGCTGTGGCCTTCTTGATGCATAGACAAATTATCAATTTACTCAGAAAACAAAGTAGCAAGGTAATTTTTTTGACACTACGTCTGTAAAGCAGCCAGGCCTAGCATAGCACAAATGTCAGCACTTGGTCAGCTCTCTGCCATTGTGGAATTTGGAAATCCAAAATATCTTTGCCTAGGATGGAGGGTTGGAATCCAGTCCTTACTGTAATGTTAGAGGCACGAATTTTGGGAAATGCAGCAACTTGCAGAATGCCATTCAGATCCTACAGTCATTTCTGGAAAGCTCTGCCTGGAATTAGGGACTAGCAGTGCCACAGTACAATAACATAATAACGGATGTTGGAAATGAGGACAGAGCATGAATGTGTTTCCTCATACTAGTGCTGTGCCAGCACAACCAAAATGTATGGAGCCCAGCTCACCTCTAGAATCCATTTTTCCTCAGGCTTTCCAGGCAGTGTCGCACACTTTAGTGCGAACAGACCTTCCAGTGATCAGGCTGGGCAGTGGGGTTGGTTTTTGGGGAAGAGCTGGGTGGACACTGTGGTTAGATCCATCTTCCACAGCCTTGCTAAGGTCTAATTCTTTCAGTGGTCCCACTGAGAATTTGCAAAAGAAGTAACCCAGTGTCTGCATGGCAGGAGAATGCAGCAGCAACCCAGATAAGTGGGAAGCTTTGGTGTCCAAGTTCAGGTAATAGGGGTTGTTCTGCTTTGGTCAGGGAAGACACCCTGCACAGGGGTTGGTACTAGGTGATGCTTAAGATGCTTTCCAACCCAAACCATTACTGACTGGATCTCTTAGTTGTTTGGTGGTGATGGTGGTATCAAGCAAAAAAAAATTGTTTCCAAGAAAGCTTTTTGCAGAACTAGCAGTGTGCTTCGCCAAAATGTATCATGCTGGGATTCATGTTGGTGCTCGTTAGGGAGACTCAGAGTGGAATGCTGGGATAAAGGAGGCTAGATGGTACAGTGGACCTTAGGAGCTTGTGCTGTGGAAGACTTGGATGGGTAGTCTGTTATGGAGAATTGCCTCAGTATGGAGCAAATCAATGAATAATTAAAGGATGTGATGGACTGACTTGCTAGTTAGGAATGGAGATTTTCCTCCCACAAGCTTCTTGCACACTCTGTGACTGAAATGCTATCTCTTAAATCCTCTGCATGATTGACTTCTCAGAGGGCATGGCTCATGCCTCCCTTGCCTCTTCTCCAAAGCTCTGATATTTTGCTGACATCACTCACACATGACTCACCTTCCCAGTATGTACCTGACTATTCTCACTAGTTTTCCTTCTTCATGGGGCCATGCTGTACTTACATTTTGAGTGTCCTTGTTTACTTTTTATTACTGTTTTCTATTTTAGTTGTTGTCATTATTTTATTTTTGCATTCAGTTTTACATTGATTTTATACAGTGTTTTGGAGATTTAAAGTCCTTAACGTTTTTGTTTTTATGTACTATGCTTTCAGTGTTATAACCATACAATTGTGGCTTCTCATGGTGACATATGACTGCTATGAATGTTGGGCCTTTACAATGCATTTTGGAGGTCACTACTACACAGTTGATGTTTAGGAGGTTTACAGGTATGGCCGTAGGTAAGTGGTGGCTGTGGAGATTATTCTTTGGGTGAGCTGTGGGTTTTGGAGAATGCCTCCTGTGCTGGAGAGAAGAGCTGTACTCTTAGCACAATATTTAGCATTAACAGAGCACTCAGACAATAGAAGGAAGATACCTGCTTCTGGGCTGTGAAGAGGAGCACATTGGTAGTACATCCATTTGGGAGGAATTTCTCCAATGCAGGTTGGAAGGTTGATAAAGTGTGTTTTCTAGGGAAATACAAAACTCATATCTGTAACCAAAGAGTAGTGAAAGACTGGGGTAATTACTTATTCATGTGTTCAGGGTAAGGGACAGGTTATGTCAATAAACAAGAAGTTACAGGATATTGTTGATACAAATATTACCCTATAGACACTGATGATCCAGGACTTTTGAATGACATCTGGTTCATAAGAACAAGGAATGACACTCACCTAGGTGTCTCTTACACAGCTAAGATGCTTCTGAGCTTTGCTTATTCTCACAGACTTAGAGTGGGTCCAAGAACATCCCTGAAATCTTTCATCCAACAGCAGTTTTGTTAGAGGAAGGAGGTTTTGTGGTTGCACTTCACACTTGATAATCTTGTCCCTTTGTACATCTGAAAGCACAGAAGACAAACTGCAGTTGAGGTAGTCCAAAGCTTACTGGATCCTATTTATTATCAAAAATCCTATTTGACTCTTTTTTTTTTTTCTTTACATACTGGGAAAGTAGCTCCTAAATCAGGAATATGAAATAGAGGTAGGAAGTGTGGTTTTCACATGTAGCAGCCTAAGTGCGAAGTTCTCATCTCAGTCTTGATGCTGAAACCAGTATATTTGAAGGGAGATGGTTTGGATATTCATGTGGGAATGTGGGTGCCGTTTGGACTAACAATGTGGAAAATACCGAAAATGTGGATTGCATTTAATGCTAGTGCCATTGTAAAAAACCTGAGTTTCCAATATAAGTGTGCAGGTGCAGTGTAAACCCTTAGACTTCTGTAGTGCAGTGTGCAGCAAAGCATTCTAAGATAAGCATACAGAGGCCAGTCTAATTAAAGGAAGATCTTAATAAAATTCCAGATTTAACAAAAATAAGGCTGCAAAGGGTTAAGTCACCATTTTTTTCAGTCTTCTCACTCATCCCGCATTGGATTTTTTTGTCATGTTGTGAAGCTGTTATTAGAACAAGAGAACAAGACTTCCAGATGAGCAAAGTGAAACCCTGTCACAGCTCTGAGGTTTGGGGGCTCAGAGCAGGCTCTGAGCAGAGACAGGATCTCTCTAGTACTTGCACAGGAGGTGAGAGGCCAGTGGTGAAGATGAAAGCTGGGTCTGGATGTGCAGATGAATGCCACTGCGCCCAATTGCAACTCACTGTCGCATATAACTCTCAGTGTTCATTATGTCACCTCCCTACAGGCAGTAATTAGAGTGGGCTGCCCTTAAGACTGGGGAAATCTCCTTGGAGTCTGAGAGAGGTCATGGCGCTGGTCAGGGCATTCCTTGTCTGACTGAAGCAGTGTGCTTTAATTGACAAACAGAGCTTACAGTGTAAAACCCTGACAAAGCCTTGAAGCCTCAAGACATGATGGTGCAAGAAGTGGGGCCATAATGTCTGTTAGAACCAAGAGCTATTTTGCACATTCCATACTGAGAATCCATCTCCTGTGTTCATTTCTCACCTTTCTGAATTCTTGGGTATTGTCATCCTGCCATTTGGAAGTGGGAGACCACACCTGTTTATGCTGTGTTCTCAAGCTGGACCCATGCCTGCCTAGCTGTGCATAAGGTGGTTTGGGGACATAGGTCTCTTGTGTCAGACAAGCTAGAGCATCCCAGATCAGTGTCCACTCTGCTTCTGCAGTTTAGTGGCAAAACCAATTTGCTGTTTTCTCATCCAGGTGTGTTGGTGGCTTACAGTAATGACATCAGCCAAGACTTCTAAAAGGCCACTTCAGATCCTTCCCAAGCAATATCCATGTTGCCTCCCAGCCTTGGGAAACACTGGCCTAGTTTGCTGCAAGTGCCAAAGCCCTTCAGCTTTCACTGTAGTCTGTGTGAGCTACAGGTGCTTTACACCTGTGATAAGGCCACCTTTCTTGAGGTCACATAGCAATGTGATTTGTGAGGACCAGTATTCAGTATTGAAGGAGTTATCAGCCTTTTTGAAGAAGGTTATCAGCCCTTTCTACAGGTGGGATTTGCTTGCTGAGCTCAGCACAAGAACTCGCTGCTTCACTGTGGTGGTAGTGCCCAGTGTCACCAGCAAACAATGGGACATGTAACTGGTACAATGAGCAAGAACCATGCTCAGAAGGCTTTAAGGCAGCCATACACCAGCAAATGGGACTTACTGAAATGTATAATTGTGCTTTTCCCTTTCTGTTCTGCTGCCCTGGAATTGCCACAGTGCCCCCAAGATGAAATGTCTGAATCTGGGCAGTCCTCAGCAGCTGCCACGCCGAGCACCACAGGAACCAAGTCCAACACTCCCACGTCATCTGTACCCTCTGCTGCTGTCACCCCTCTGAATGAGAGCATCCAGCCCATCAGCGAGTACACCAATGGCACCACCAAGAGTAATAAGAGGGCACGAGAAAAGCGTAACAGCCGGAACATGGAAGTCCAGGTCACACAGGAGATGAGGAATGTCAGCATAGGTATGGCAGCTGGAGCTCAGGTACTTGGTCACTAACATAATCAACTTCCCAGTGCTTGTGTCTCTCTGTTACAGGGAGAGGCTGGGAGACTGCGCTGTAAGTATAGAATTTGAGGAAGCCTGACTTGGAAAGGTATATGAATGAGACAGGGTTAATTGGATGTTAACAGTTTTCTGTGTTGTAAATTTTTGAAAACATCAGTTATATGAGTAATTTCACAAATTGACAGAATGGGAACAGGTTACTGAGTTCAGTTCCCTGCAGTGACATGCATTCATGTCTTGGAATCTCTTTCATGAGCACTCAAGTCATGTCTTAGGCTGAGCTTTTGGGAAGCTGTTCCTGGATCTCATCAATATGAAAGGTAAAAGCTTATATTTAGTTTTCTGTCTGTATTTATTCATAAGTATTTTATATCCAGTTGTTCAAATGCCAAATTTATTAGTGAGATTAAATAGTTATTTTCCCTCTGTGCTCTTGTCCCACACTCTGATTTGCTTAAAATATTGGTATCCAGCTGTTTTTCTCAGCTAAATGAGCTGATTTTTTTTAGCCTCTTTCTCATATAAGAACACTCCCAAATCTGTGGAAGTTACAGTTGTTGTCTCTCCACTTTCCAGAGTACTTTAGTAATTTGAATTCATGATTTCTTGTCAGGAAAGCCATTCTCTAAGCTTTAGCACCAGGCTGTTAAGTAAATAAATTATTTAATAACATGATAAAAGCCCTTCATCTGTGCCCATGTAGTGTCTGAGCAGGTCTACCCTGGATTGTGAGACTTGCAGTGGCCATCAGAAATGAGAAGTGATCTGTTTTACAGGTCATGAACTTAATATACAAAAGGATGGTAAGATTTATCAAAGGTCATTAGGATTATATGCAGGAACAGAGGGGTAAACACAGGTCTATGAGGTTGGCATCTGAACCAGCTGATGATCTTCTTATCCAAGTTAGTCTTTGGGAAGCAGAAGTTATAACTAAGTTATTACTGAAGCAGAAATTTCTCTGGTAACGTTCACAAGCTGGTTTCTAATGAAGTAAAACCATAAAGCAACATATAACATCTTCTGGTGTAGCACTGAAGGAGAACTGAGAGGAGAGGAGACTTGAGTCCCAGTCTGTATTTTCCTGAGGGGGCCCTCAGGGTCACAGATGTCCATCTGTCAGAGACTAGGATAGTTGTCCATGGAAGCAGATGGGTTCTGAAAAGCCTGCTGTTAGATTGTGGTCTGGCTGTGATCCTGGCCAAGGCAAGACCATGAAACACTTGTATCAGGAAAGCTAAGCATGGATGTCAGTAGTTTGAATGCCCTGTAAATACCCTGATTTTTACAATTGCTGCTTTACATTTACTATCAACAGTTTTCTTGGGTCAAAATAATCTCTTTTTTGTATGTGTGCAACTGTGAAGTGGAAGCTTCCCCCCCCCCCCCCACTTTCTTGGTGGAAGTGTGATATTGGGGAATTTGCTCAAAGCAGATTGTTATGGCTTCCTTATGTGGTCTGCATAGTCAACCTTTTGGCTATTTCTCACCCCTAATGAGAAATCAATTCTCCATGCTTAGAAGTAATGCACATACTTGAATTTTAATAATGTATTTTATGCATCTGTAATTAAAATGTCTGTCAGCGATGCATGTGCCTTAGAGCTGAACTACCAAAAATGGTACTCAGAGGTGTTTGCAGAAAAGCTTCCCAGCTTGGTAATATAAAGCTGAGGAAGGCTGTGCTTGTGTTAGACCCCCTGGCTGTGGATGCCTGCTTTGGCAACGGATCCACATCACACTTTGTCTTCCAGCCGGGGTTTGCTGCCAGCTGGCACAATGCCAGCCTGAAAGAAATTAACACTTCAGTTGTCATGGACTTTGTATATTTGGCTACTGAGATTGTCTGGAAAGGTCAAAAATGTCACATCTACGTTCATTGAGGGACTAATGTAATTCACAAATTAGGTCATTAATCTTTCAGGAATTCCTTGTGTGAACAGACACTTCATGTTGCTTGTTCAGAATAGGTGCAAGTCTGAGCTTTTGAAGAGTTTGGTATTCAATAAATAGGACTTGACAAGAGAAAGAAATCCCTTATTCTTTAAATACTGGCTTCAGGTTGTAGATTACACGCAAACCAGATTTCCTTTATCGATTTTGAAGTCAAGATTCACTGTGATGGGTATCTAAACCAGTGCAGACTTGAAAATTTGTATTGAAAACCTATTTCTGTTAAAACTAAATAGTGCCAGTTCCTAACAATAGTAATTTCTATGAAGCTGTACAGAAAATCACTGAAGTTGCCTTCAAACTCAGCTAATGCTATCTGGGGATGGAGGAGTTTTTTATTGGTAGATAAAAAAGGAGTTTTAGAATTTATTTCAATGGATAAAATATTTCTGCTGATCCCATTTACTGAGTATTCAGGGCAATTACTTTAGTGATGCTTTGGAATGGGAGTGGAAAGAGGAATGCTTATGGTGTTCCTGCTCTGGAATTGAGATACCACCTTCAGCCGCCTTCTGTTCTGATTTTAAGACTTTGAACATGGCACCATGAAATTTTCAAATCTCAATATTCAAGGTTGTAAAAGTCCCTTCAAGAAATACCATTCTCTGAAAGTCCTGATCCTGTACGTGATCTGTACTGTCTTACCTAGGGATGGGCAGCAGCGATGAGTGGTCCGATGTGCAGGACATCATTGATTCCACCCCAGAGCTGGATATGTGTCAGGACCCCCGCCTTGAACGCACGGGGAGCAGGTACTGATTGTGACTTTACCCTGTGTGTGTGCTCTGTCACTTGGCTTCATGAGGAATGACGAATGGATGCTCTGGCTCATAGTGAACTCACAATGCAGCTATTGGAGACAGTCCATATATTCTGCCTAATATCAGAGGTCCTCACCTGCTTTGGGTTCTCCAAAAGGCAGATGCCTGCTGGTGATCTGCAGGAGGATCTGTGTACAGCTGACCCAGGACTGGGCTCATTTGCCTTACTGGTCAGGTGGTTTCGAGCAAAAGTTTTAAGACAAGAAAAGAGAACATGGTTTTAAGTTGTCAGGAATAGGGAAAAGGTGCATTTGTCCAATAAGAGCTCAGTTCTGAATTCCATTTTAAAACCTCAAGTTTCTCTCAGTTCTAATTTTGTCAAGTATTTGAGGAGGACAAACAGAGGTAACCTCAGCAATCCCAATCCCACAGGTTCTGAGCAGGGAGGCTCAGATCACTGGTAGTGAGCCCTGTCAGCAGCCCCAGACGAAGCAAGGGTGTGAATTTGGTCCCAGTGCTACCTATGAGCAGCAGGAGACAGGACTGAAGACAGGTGCATCTTAGCAAAGAACTGAAGGCATAGGCCTGAGGTCAGAGGGAGCCCTGGGACCAGGGGGTAGGTGCGGTTCCCAGGTGAGGCTGGTCAGAGCAATTATGACCCATCAGTGCGCTGAGGAGTGGTTACAAATCCTCAACACAGTTTTCAGAAGAATCATCAGACTTTTACTAAACTATTCTGCTGCTCTGATCCCTACCCATCACCCATTTTGTTGTAAATAGGAGGCTTCCTAAAGGCTATTAATTTTGGCACCACATTGTTGTGAGGCATAGGTACCTTGATTTGGTTTTATTGACGTTTACCTTTTACCCTTGTCCAATGGGTAATTTGGCACTGTATTAGCAAAAAACCTCCCCAGAATCTTACACATATGCAGAAAATACAGTACCCTGTCAGAGTGAAGGCAAGATTATCTAATGGTCCCAGTCTGGATTGGATTTGCCCACCCTGTTGAGCACCCCCACTGAGAAGGGTATGAGCAGCAATAACACCTGCATTTCTCATCTGGGAAGGCACACACAGTTAAGCTCCCCTTGGGACATGTAGGATACCTGGACTATTTTTAGGGTCAGGAGGAATCTAGGGAGTTGAAACTGATCAATGTGGGGAAGACAAAAATGACTGATGAGATAGATAAAAAACTGGTCAAATACAGGGGAAAGAAGGAAACAGAGAGGATTGATGTGCCAGAGCTCTTCAGGCAGGAATCTCTACTCCAGGTGGTGAGACTGAGAGCTACAGGAGACACAGCCTGACTTGGACTGCTGACAGTGTGTGTGCTGCTCTGAAAGCAGAGTGCTTTCATGATACGTATAGATCTGAAAGCTGCTGAATGTTGAACAGGAAAGTTCAGTCTGAATTAGGTTTCCAGGTCAGACTGAGTGCTGCTTTCTCTTGTCATTTGTGCTGACCCTTGGATTTTGTGAACTGATTAATTGCAGTGCCATCACAGCACCATTTGTACTTCCTCAGTGCTCTCAGATGTGTGGGTAGCTGGAATTTTTCGGTAATTGAAAAACCCACTTTTTTTTCCTCTTCTTTGCAGTGTACTGTAGCTGCAATATCAGAGGCAGCTACTACACTCCATTTATAATCACTAGGATTGTTTATGTGATAATGAAGCCATACAACTTGAGATCATCTTAGTTGGTGCTGACCTTTCTGATAGATTGCTGGAGAAATTGCACAGCTGCTGCTCATGCTGGTTGATGTTACTCATACAAAGCAGGGCACTGCAAAGGGTTTATAACCCACATTAAGACTGTTTTTTAGAGTAGACAGCCACAATCCCAAAAGTTGCCTCACCTGCACATCCTGAAACAACTCTTTGCTGCTTTGAGCCATGAGTCTGTCAAGAAATACAAGAAGATTCTTGATGGTATCAAAGACACTGAGAGGTGGAAATGTGCTGTCATCTGATAAGACTAAAAACTATTAACTTTGATTTACCTTTAATTAAATACATTTGGTGACATGTGAAGAAATGCTTTTCAATACATAGGCCTACCCAAAGGGAAAATGGACCCTTCAGACTGATTGCACTTACTGGTTGGCCAAGTAAAAAAGTTGTTGCTGTTTTCAGCATTGAATTTCTTATTTGGTCTCTGCTGTCTGAAGTTTCTATCTAGATTGATCAGAGCATGGGAATCCTTGCAGAATCTGACAAGTCAAAGCTGAGCTCTTCTGCGAGGTGAAATTTTCTGTGAAATACTGGATAGTCCTTAACTTGTGTGACCTCAGAGTAAATCATCTGGGTGAGCTTTCAGGTTGTGGATGATAGATGTGTCCTCAGCACAAGAAGAACATGAAGCTGTTAGAGCAAGTCCAGAGAAGGCCATGGACATGGTCCAGGGACTAGAGCCAGGCTGGGAGAGCTGGGTGGGGTTCACCTGGAGAAGAGGAGGCTCCAGAGAGACCTCAGAGCCCCTTCCAGGGCCTAAAGGGGCTACAGGAGAGCTGGACTTTGGACAAGGGCCTGGAGGGACAGGACAATGGGGAATGGTTTCCCACAGCCAGAGGGCAGGGTTAGATGAGATATTGGGAAAAAATTCTTGTCCGTGAGAGTGGGGAGGCCCTGACACCACTTGGCCCGAGCAGCTTTGGCTGGAAGTGTCCAAGGCCAGGTTGGATGGGGCTTGGAGCAACTTGAGATAGTGGAAGGTGTCCCTACCCATGGCAGGGGTTGAAATGAGGTGGTCTTTAAGGTCCCTTCCAACCCAAATAATTTCATAATTCTATGAATTGGGGAATAACACATGCTATTTTCTTTACTCAGTGTGCTTCCTGATTCATTCAGTGGTGAACAGATAGGTTTTGATTGCAATAGTCTGAGATGCTCAGTATTTCAAAGATAAATATTTGAGCTTAAATGTTGCCAAGTAACAAGATTCCTTCTGGTTTTTTGCTTCCAACAACAGCCCAACACAGGGGATTGTGAACAAAGCATTTGGCATCAACACAGACTCCCTGTACCATGAACTTTCCACAGCAGGGTCTGAGGTCATTGGAGATGTTGATGAAGGAGCAGATCTGCTAGGTAAAACCTTGTTATTTTCTCTGGTACAATGACTCCATACTAAGCTTCTAGAAACATTTAAATTCTCTTTTTCTTTCAGAACTTGGATGTTTCTCTTTTTTAAGAATGCATGGAAATTGAGATACGTGTGATAGAAGCATATACCTGCAGTACAGTAATGATTATTTAGAAAATAATCTCTGCTGTTAGATAACTTTTATTTGGGTTGTCTTTAGTGCATAAGTTATTTTTCTACAGGTTTCTCCCACACAAATAATTTGAAGACAAAATTTGCTTCTTCTGCTTCTGGCTGAAAATTCCTCCCCCAGTATTATACTGAGAGAAGAAATTTGTTTGAAATTTGTAAGAAAGTAACTAATTTGGTTAAGTTTTGGATGTTTAAATTATGTGGAAATATTATGGTCTGTAATGCAGTATTTACTGTTTTGCAGTCAGCCTAAGAGATGTAATAATTAACTTTTTAAGCTGATTTTGAAGGTGTTTGTAATACCTGTAGCCAGGCTGTGTTCTGTGTTCCTAGCTGGGACCCTGCATCAGTCAGAGAAGCAGCTTTGCCTCAGGGAGCACTCTGAGCCCTCTCCATATTTTTTCTGTTGGATTCCTCAGTATCTAGATCTTGTTTTTTGACAGAATTTAAGCATGTTTTTAATTCTTGCTGTTTTCCTGCATCAGGACAGTACAAGTGGTCTTTGAATACTCAGGTGACATGGGCAGCTGATAGAGTTTATAACAGTGTTGTAGCTCATTTTCCATGTTATTGCTTGCTTTAAGGAGCCTTAGGACACATGAGGACTCCAGAAACAAGGCATTATATGTACTTAGAGGCAAGAGATCAGATCTGAAAGTGAACATTTCCTTTCTGTGATTACTGATATAGATCTGCTTATGGATAATCTTGTAAATTTGGTTCTGTGTATGTGTCCAGAATAGAATGAGCTAAAATGTGTCATGCAGACTTGCAGCAGCTCATCTTTGCCCAAATTATGAAGGTACTTGTATTGGCTTTGATATGTCTTGTATCAGGACCCTTAAAAAGCATATGTTTTTGCAGGGGAGATAGATTTTGCCCTATTAAACAAAAACTTAACCTTGAGGATGCAGACTGAAACTGGAAAGGAGTTAATAAATTACTTCTTGTTTGATGAAGGACAAGTATCTGTGAAACTGTACTATTATAGCCAGTAGTATGACGGGAATTAAGAACATGAATCAGACCATCATGAGAATGCTCACATTAGATTTTGATATGAGTAGGTTTGTTTTTTTTTAAATCATGCAGCAGGTATGAGAGCCCTCATGCCGTTGCATAAAGCATAAATCATTTATTGTTTCACCTTCAGCTCAAGATTGCCAGAATAAAAAAAAATCTGCAGAAGACTCAGGATGAGCACACAGGCTTACTCTGCCAGCAACGGGAGCCAGTCTGTGCAGATATTTACAAAATTAAGAATTTTGAAGGAAAAGTAAGATTTCCAGGTTTGAGAATCCCCTGGATGCTAGTAGCCATTTGCAGAAGGGCTGGGGCTCCTGCTCAAAGGGAAGCTTGACAGTAGGAACTACATGTGATGGTTAAAGCTGTGGAATGAATTTTAGTTAGCCAGCTTCATACATTGTCAGGAGCTCTCTTCCTAGCAGAATCAAAACACTGAAACCATAGATAATCTTGCTGTTGACTATCTGCTTTATCTTGGTCCTCATGTCCACTCCTTCCTCATCAAGGACTGTTCAGTTGATTCTGTGGCTCTGTCTGCTAATCACTGTGCCAACTGCTGCTTTCTTTCTCCCCCCAAAATGGCTGGGGTATCAGATATTATTGGCTTGGAAGAGTTACTATTGTGGAAAATTACTTACTCGGTGTACGAACAGCTTCAGACAACGTGCTTCCCACTTTGGAAGCCTGCCTTCTGGAAATCCACTTCCCCTTGGGATTACCCTGTAGTCTGACCCAGTGATCAGCAAGAAATGCAGACTGTCGTTTTCAAAGGGCCAAACCTTTTTTTTGCCCACATCTTGCATGTTTGTTCACTAGAGTCTCGGATGAAGTCAAAGGTGCTTCTTCTCTGAGATGTCTGTTGTTTGGGAGTTACCACTTGCAATAAAATGTACAAAGACTTTGTTGAACAGTGCCCATGTAAGCGTGGGCCCTGAAGATCACCATGTAGTTTCTGAAGACTGCAGCATGGCTTACAAGGAGGACATTCTGTACTGGGACCATTTTTCTAGTCTGAGCAGAGCTGCAGAACCCTTTCAGGTGATCCCATGGCAGGCCAGCAAAATAGGAAGACTAGTTCCTTTTCAAATCTGGGAGATGGACTGTGCCTTGTTTTGTGATCAACATTGATCTAATTAATCCTTTTGCTGAGTTCTGGCCACTGACTTTGGCACATAAGGGTGTTTTAAAAATGAACATATACATTGCTGGTTGCACAAAGAGAGGAAGCACAGAGAGATCTCAGGGGTTGTGTCTCAATAACAAATGAGACTGGTACTTTTTTTTGTCTTTGCACAATAGAAAACACAAAAGAAAGTCTGGTAAAGATACAAGCAAAGGGCTAGATCTTAGGGCTGACAACAGTCTGCCAACATAACCCAAAATTTTGCTTTTTTTGTTAGGTAGAATTTTGTTCTCTTTGTGCTGTACTTTTGAGTCTGAAGAGAAACAGAGGAAATGGTGCTTTATGAACATGATATAAGGAACAAGATCCATAAGCTGAAAGAGTCCTCTAGGTCATATTTGGAGCTTGTTTCTTTCTGTAAATCAAATTCATGAATGACTCTAAGCTCATTTAAGTGAAGACTTATTACTTCCTCCAGTCTCTCAAAATTTGGCAATCTGTAAAGAATATTCTCTTTTTTTTTCGTTTTTTTGGTCTCAGTTCCTTAAAGAAAGAAAAATTTAATTAAAGATGACCTTAAAAACAAGACTTACAGAAATTGCCCTTGAACACTGACTGGCAGTCAAGTCTGATTCTGAAATGGAAAATCCCATTTATTCCTTGTACATAATTGGCACACTTCATGTTTTATTATTTTGAATAAACCCCACAAAACATGTGGGTTTCCTCCCGTCTCTAATACTGCTTTACCTACATGGGATATAGGAAGTATTCTGGAGGAAAATGTGGAGTGAGAACAATTATTTACTAATGAGCATTGAGAACCAAATTCCCTTATTTCTCCTACAGACTTGGGAGCACTAGTTGGCAATTTTCCTGCATATACACTTGTTAATCACAAGTGATCCTGGGTAGATTTCTGTTCTCCCATCTCCCCTTTTCTCAGCTCCCCTTCTACCAGATCCCCCTTCCTGCTCTTCCCTATCCCAGATGTTTCTAGACATAAACAATCACAGCAGTTTGGGTGTGCTCAGTGGACAGACCCTTTTACTGAGGGTGGTGACAGTGGTGAGCTGATTGATTGCCCAGAGAAGCTGTGTCTGCCTCATCCCTGGAAGTATCCAAGGCCAGGTTAGAGGGGGCTTGGAGCTCCCTGGGATAGTGGAAAGTGTCCCTGCCCATGGCAGGGGGTGGAACTGGATGATCATTCCGACTCAAACCGTTCTGTGATTCAGGTTTAGGATAACCAGCTACATTTGCTTTGGAAATTAAAGAGCAGGGGATCTGTGATCAAGACAGAAATGTAGTGTTATTAGTGGTAAGTTTATATACAGTGTTGTGTACAGAAGTTGAAATGAGATTATCAAACTAAGTCCCAGTGCTACACTGTACCAAAAAAGGTTTTAAATGCAACCAGTTTTCTTTTGCAAGCTGAAGTGTCACTGAAGAGCACAGTTATGGTCAGAAGATGCAGCTGTTAAAATTGCAAGGTGAGGGGAAGTGAGAGGTAGTGGGAATGAGCTGTTCTGCATTTAGTGGTGATGACTAAATAAAGACAAAATAAAGGTTTACCCAGTCCAGGAAGATCCGATTGCCTCAGATCCAAATCTGGAAATCTGGAGATAGCTGAGGTGTGTGGTTGCAGTTGTACCATGGGTTACCTTTCCATGGGGTTTTTTTCTGTCCTATATGTAGAGTCATGCCATCAACAGCTGTGGCAGGTCCTGTCCTTACTATTTCATGCCTTTTGACATTGAAATGGCTGAATCATTGTTAATTTTTTTTGAACAAAATTTTGATTTTGTTGGTTTTAGTCACTGATGGATCCTTTTTCACTTCCTTTTTTCCTTGTCTCTCTGTGCTTCGCTGGACATGGCGCATAGGGGAGTTCTCAGGTGTGTATCTCCTGCTCAGTTCTCCTTGTTTCTTTTTTTCTGATTGAGGTCGGATAATGTGGTATACACGTGTGATACTCCCCTGCTGTTGTCCAAACACGGTTGGCTTTGCAGACTTTTCCCACCTCGCCTTGCTTGGTTGCCTCACACTGGTGGGTCCCTGCAGCAGGAGGTCCCTGCTCTGCTCACGTTCCTGCCACCTTTCAACCCGCTTTCTCTTCTGTGGATGTGGGCAGGTTTGCTCCACAGTGTTGCACTCGCCTGTCACTCAAGGTCTTGGGGCTCAAAGGGCTTTTTTTCTGCCAGGAAGGGTACTTGTAGCAGAGGTCGGGTGGGCACAGATTGATTGAGGGTCCCACTGTCCTCTCCATGGCCTGTGCTGTGAGGAGTCCCTCCACGTGCCAGTGGCTGTGGGGTGTTATCTGGTGCAAATCAATCCCCTTTAGGTATTGTAGTGACATTAAAGACACTTTTATGATGGGTTAGAGTGGCAAAGCCTCTGTTTTTGGTGGAAACTTTGCCCTTCTGTCTCAGGAGTTGGGTGATGGCTCTGTCCTTTGTTGGGGGAGGCTGCTCACTGCCCAAGGGTCATGCTTTGCCATCAGGTTTGCGCCTGCTTGAAAAATACACTTGGGTCCTGATGAAATTTCAGTTGAAGTCAAGGGAATCTCTCTTGATTACAGTGCAAACTGGGTAAAATTTGCCCTATAGTAAAGTGGTGACCTGGCAGCTGTGATAGTGTCATGTGCCAACGAGCTCTGCCATGTCCCTGTGCCTGGCACTGCTCAACGTGGGCTCTGTGACGATACCAAGAAAGGGACGGCATCATCCCTTCTTCTCATTCAAACTGGTTTTACTGTAAGCCACATTTTGTGTGAACATTCCTCAGAAAACCTCCCACTGCAGTTGGGTTGGAGTTTGTTGCAGTGTGGAGGTGGATTTGGGCCTTTTTAGGCCAGATGAAAGCTTTGATACTCAGCCCCACTTTTGCATTTTCCCCTACTACTGTCCTTTCTTCACTCTCTTCATAATGTCTATTGACCTGCCTTTGTTGTGGCAATAGAAAACTCAAGGATGTATCATACAGGGAAAATGATGAAGATGAAGGAAGCAGATGGCGTCATCTCAAGCTTATCCTGACGTCTGTTGTGATAGGACAAGGGGTGATGGTTTAAACAAAAGAGGGAAGATTTAGATTAGATATAAGAAAACCTTTTTTTGCAATTGGAGTGGTAAGGCCGTGGCACAGGTTGCCCAGAGAAACTGGGACTGCTTCATCCCTGGGTGTGTTCAAGGCCAGGTTGGGTGGGGCATAGAGAAGCATGGTGTAGAGGGAGATGTCCCTGCTCATGGCAGGGGGCTGGAAGTGGATGAATTTTAAAGGTCTCTTTCAATCCAGACCATTCTGTGACACTCTAAAGTCAAGTCCCTCTTAGGTCAGGCTGCTGCAGAACAAGATAACTTTCTACCAAGCATCATGTGTACTGGCAGCACACACTATATATGGGCTGACGAGCTGCTCTGTTCGCTGTTTACAGACTGGTACTTAATGGCTGCTGTTTTTCTCTTCCTTTCTTCCCCTTTGTCCCAATTTCTTTCTGTTCCCTTTCTCGTATGGGATGGCTCTCATAGTACGGGATGATTTCTTTGGTAAGGCAAAAGGCCTTTTTACTTTCCTTTTCCTTTTTCCTTTCCTTTTCCCTTTTCCCTTTTCCCTTTTCCCTTTTCCCTTTTCCCTTTTCCCTTTTCCCTTTTCCCTTTTCCCTTTTCCCTTTTCCCTTTTCCCTTTTCCCTTTTCCCTTCTCCCTTCTCCCTTCTCCCTTCTCCCTTCTCCCTTCTCCCTTCTCCCTTCTCCCTTCCCTTCTCCCTTCTCCCTTCTCCCTTCCCTTTTCCTTTTCCTTTTCCTTTTCCTTTTCCTTTTCCTTTTCCTTTTCCTTTTCCTTTTCCTTTTCCTTTTCCTTTTCCTTTTCCTTTTCCTTTTCCTTTTCCTTTTCCTTTTCCTTTTCCTTTTCCTTTTCCTTTTCCTTTTCCTTCTCCTTCTCCTTCTCCTTCTCCTTCTCCTTCTCCTTCTCCTTCTCCTTCTCCTTCTCCTTCTCCTTCTCCTTCTCCTTCTCCTTCTCCTTCTCCTTTTCCTTTTCCTTTTCCTTTTCCTTCTCCTCCCCTCCCCCTCCCCATCCCCTCCCCATCCCCTCCCCATCCCCTTTTCCGCATTTTTCTGCATTCCTTTTATCCACTCATCGTCCATCCATATGTCTTGCATCACCTTGGTTTGGTTTTCTTGTGGTGGTGGCAGCGCCTCTCCAAGAAGCAGGATGCAGCTGCTCTGTAGAGCTGGTTTGGGGATTCTGGTCTGTTTCATTGTAGTTGATTATCCGCCTTGATGCTTCACACTTTGCCTGGCTGTGAGAGGAATATAGTGTAGGTGCTCTTCTGGACAGGGCTTTGCCCAGACCTCACCTCCCTTTGCTCCATGCCCCAAAGGGTTGAAAACTGAAGGTTTTCTTCCCATGAGCAGAGCTGTCCCATTACAGCCTGTGCAAGATGATCTTGTGGTGCCATTCCATAGCTCTGGGAGGCTTCCTCTTGTTCTTTATTGCCAGAGGAGCCCTTCTAACCTCTAGATGGTTAAGACATTGGGCTGTCACTGTGTCACACACAAGTAGAAGCTGTGGTGAAGGATACTGACAGAATGCTGTGTGGCCTTTAGTTCTGGCATGATAGCTCACCCTCTTCCCCAGAATTTTTCTCTCCTAAAAACAGCTGCAGAGAGTGATGATTCAAGAATATGAGGGGAAAAGATTTAATCCAAAACAGATGGGGATGAGTTCTTCCCTTGATATTCTTCAGCTCCTTTAATGTTCTTGTGCCAGTGTAATGCCTTACAGGCTAAATATTTAATTGATTATTTGTAGAATCACTAAAACTAAGCAAGAAAAAATTCAATAAACAGAGGACTTCTGAGTCTTCTGACTGATATGCAGCATGTCACAAAAAAAAGGGCTATAGATCCTTCACCTTACCAATCCAAAATACGCTGTAGTTTGCATTGATATTAGTGTTTCCCACTTTTGTGCTGTTGGAATATTCTCTGACACACATTGGCCTGAAACATCAAAGTGATTAATTGTCTGCCACTGATTTTTCAAGTTTTTTGAAAGAGCTGCTTCTAATTCATTCTTGCTGGGAATTTGCTTTTGTCTTCATAAATTCATCCCATTTAACTGTGGGAAGAGGATCTCTGTGTTGAAGTGTTTTGGTGTGTTTTCACTTCTCATGCGCTGCTATGTTCCTCTAACTTCCATTTAATTCAAGTTTGTGTTGTTTTTATTTTCTGCAAATACTAATTAATCAGAAAATGACGTATCATGAAGACTGTTGATGTCTTTGCTATGAAAGAAGAGAGAGTTCAGAGGGCAGGACAAATACTGATTGTGGGGAGACTTCTTCATGCTCTGGGACCTGTGGTGAGATATGAGCTGCACCCCTTAGCACTGTCCTCCAACAGGGAGAGGCCTCTCTGTCTTCAGTTTTCAGATGGTCTCTGTTCCTCACTACAAGATAGAGACCCTGGGACTCAGCAAGTCCCTGGTAGCAAGAAACAATCCAGATGTGCTTTTGGTACTTAAATTTCATTGGTTTTATGAAATGCTGAACTCAACCTTCACTCTTAGCCCCAGATGTGTCAGTGTTCTTGTAAACCAGCAGACTGCAGCTGTACATGTATGCCCAAGTGCAAGTGCAGAGTGTCTGCCGTAATGTTGAGTATGGGTCTGAAGTGGTGGAACCAAGACTTCACATTTTAAACATCTGTGAGAAAGCTGTTAGAGCTAGGTGTAGCAAGGGACAATCTGAAGTCCTATTAAAATTGCTCTAGCAGAAGGTCGATAATGGGGAAGCCTTTTATGTGCATGAAACTCGTCACAACCATTATCCCAAATCATGGAAACAGAAAATTTGGCTTATACTAAGAAAGGAAGAAAATCACTACTGTGCAGGACAGCAACTTGGACAGTGTTCTGCTATCCTCTATGAAAAACCCATAAACTCTACCTTCATTCGGTGTGAGGAATGATAAAAACTCTTTGCAATAGCTCTGGGCTGAACGAGGAGTTACTGCCTTGACTTCCCTGATTGGTATTAGTGAAGCTCTCCCCTCTGTCCCTCCCAAAGAGGTCTGTGAAGATTGGGGTGAGAAGTTAGATATGAGTTTGGATTCTCTACAGAACACATGGGTGTCTTTGCTGGTGCTGTTTGGTCATTCAGGTAGAGACACTACACCTCACACACAGGGCACAGGAATCTAGGGAAGCCTTACAAAAGTGATTTCTTTTCCTCATGCATAAGTTAGGCAGTGCCACAAAAGCTGTATGTATCTAGGAGAGCAGGTGAAAACTGCCTGGCCTTTCTTTTCAGGAATGGGAAAAGAAGTGGGCAATCTGCTGTTGGAGAACTCTCAGCTGCTGGAGACCAAGTAAGGAACTGTGGCATGCTCTGACCTACCTGCCTGGTTATAAACAAGATGTCACCTTGGAGTAGGTCTTGGCCAAAACTCCTGCCTCACTTGTTTATCTAACTCGTTGTCCTGAATACTTGTTCCTTCACTTTTAGAAGAAGAATTGCTCTCCTAAGCTGTTGCCTAACTGTTTCCTTTCTTCAGACACTTGGATAAAGCCTCTAGGCATGTGCTGGTAGGGCCTGATGTCATCTGAGATAAATTGCAAGCTTTAAATTCAGTGGGAATCCATGTGTTGGTCTGAGCCTCTGTGAGGATGTTGATGATAATAAGGTTTTATTTGGAAGGTTTGTTATTAGGAAAAAAAAAGAATTGTAATTGTTGAGTTCTTAAATATTTCGTAGTTGATGGAGGAGAAGCAGACAATGTAATGAAGTTGGTTTTTGAGAAAAGCTTGCAAACAAAGTTGAGGAGCTGGGAAGAGGAAAGCCAAGTACTCCCAGGGGAGAGCTGGAGGACCTACTGTGATGGGAAGCTACTGATTTTATAAATGTAAGATGTTTTGGAGCTGATTGGAAATGCATATTTCTATTGCCATCATCTGCAATTATCTTCAATTGCAGATGACAGCAATTCTGAAGGGTGTATTTCAGACTTTCATTCTGCCAAAAATAGATAGGTTGCTCTACACATGCCTTCTTCAGTGTTCTGTCATCTTCCGAAGGAGAGGTTGTTTTGTTAGTCAGGATGCAGGAATGGCCAAAACTTGTCCTGAACAATTATGGTGACTTCTCTGTTCTTCTGGAGGTCCGTCTTCCCAAAGTTTAATTTCCTTTGAGTCATAGCTGGACTGAATTGTTAAACACACTTGTTTCAACTCTCCTAGTAGCATCTGTGGCTTTAGTTAAAGATCTCTTTTATGTACAACTGCTAGTTTTGGGCATTTTTGCTTATTGTCCCTTTTACACCTTTAAGAAATGCTTTGAACGTTGTGAAGAATGATTTGATTGCCAAGGTGGACCAGCTGTCTGGTGAGCAGGAGGTGCTGAAGGGAGAACTGGAAGCAACAAAGCAGGCCAAAGCCAAAATAGAAACCAGAGTCAAGGAGCTGGAGGAGGAGCTAAAGAGGTGAGTGATTACCCCTCTGCCCCAAGGAACTGGGAGTGAAGAGTGGTAAACCCACCCCCTCTGTTTCACGCTGTTTCATTAGTGGGATTAGCATTGGCATTCAGAGGTACTTTAGAGAGCACAAGAAGGCAGGATTAGGATTCTGAAGGAGCGATTCCAAACCCAGGCTCCCTAGAGGTGGAGCATTTAGGGTATAAATTTGCAATTAAAAGCCAACCAACCAACAACAACCAAAACCACCCAAAGAAGGGGAGTTTCAAGACCAATAGTTTTGAAGGAAACTGCCAAGAACTTGATCCTCCTAGCAACCAGGAAAGCTGTGAGAGAAGTGAATGCCCATTCATTTACTGAAAGAGCTCATACAGAGTTGCACAAGAAATATTTAAATGCCTATATCGGTAATTGTTTCATTGTTCATGTTAAGAGTGAGAAGAGACAGAAGAGGTTCTAAAATCTGATATAGGAATATGCCAATTTTAATCTTCCTTTCAAACTAGAGAAACTAAAGCCCAACTGCCCAGCAAAGCCTGGGATGGTTTTACATCCATACACACAAAGCTGCCTCCTGGAGCTCAGAGCAGAACAGTTCCATTGTGGCTGGCTGTGCATGACTGCAGGTGCTCAGGGCAGAGGATAGGGTTTGTTCTCCAGCTGGAATCTAGAAGGTTCTGTAGTCTGAGCTCAGAATCACCAAGAATAACACAGACTGGTCTCTTTATTGTTCAGAATGTCTGAAATGAAAGTAGTCTTGCAAGCAGGGAGATTTTTTTAAATGTCTTTTGTAATGCCTCATAAGGTAGGAGTTAAAAGAAACTGAAAGCACTCACTTAAATACTTTCAGTATTTTTTATCAGGGCTTGGTGTTCTTCACCATTTTGGCAAACTGTTCTTCACGTTTGGTGTTTTCTTCACTGTATTGAATCACAAAGAATCAGAGAATCTACTGAAACCAGAAGCAGTCCAGCAGAAGCATTTAAGCTAGAATTTTCCCTTTTGAAAATGGCTCAGTTCTCATCAAATATTTGAATGCAGATGCTGGTTCAGAAACTGAAACTGGCTGAATTCTTCCAGTGGTCAGTATTTTGGTGCTGACAACAAATGTTTGAAAGAAAAGGGGTGAGATCGGTGAAACTGTTTGGAGTAATGTGCTGGAAGAGGGAGGGAAAATGCCAGAGAAGCATCCCAGCATTTGTACACTTGGTACACATGGTGATGGATACAGCCAGACTTCCCATAGCTGTTTCTCTTCCCAAAGCAAGCCATGGTGTCACTTGCTGTTTTGATCCCTTTCTTCCTGTTTCGTAGAGTGAAATCTGAAGCAATTGTTGCCCGACGAGAGCCCAAAGAGGAGGTGGAGGATGTAAGCAGCTATCTCTGTACAGAATTGGTATATGACATTACTAAAATGCCTGCGGGGAAAGGGGGTTGATTTACTTACCTGTATTGCTTCATGTATATGAATCCTGAGATGCAGATTGATGTACCTTTGTTAGCAATGAGGGCAAGGGTAGTGAATGGGTTGTAGCTGATGAGCAGGAAATCCCTTCATACAACTTTCAAACCAGAATCTGGTGCAGAGGAGCAGCCGACCCAGTGGCAGTATGACTGTGCAGGATGTAGTTTCTGTGGCTGGGTGCTAGAGCACCACCCTGCTCAATACCATCCTAATTTAGAATCAAGATCTAGTGTGCAGTGTGGATTCTCTCAGGGTGTTATGACTGTCAGGCTTCTCCAGAAGAGCCTGTCCCCATGTAGGCAATGAAGAAGATGTAGCTGTGAGGACATCATGCAGTGAAATCCAGCTTACACAGTCAGCTATGCAAGAGTGACTACCACCATGTCTTTGTGCTGCGTTTTTCTTGTTAATTCTTTTCCATAAGCCAGTATTGCCTGTTACAGCATACAGGCAGAGAAGGCTTGTGGGCTGTTCTTCTAGGACAGTTCTTGAAACTGTTTTGACTGGGATAGAGGCTGTTCAACAAAGACCAACTGTAGCTGAAAAAAAAAAGGCAAATCAAGCAGTAACAAGATTTCCTTGTAGATGTCCCTACTAGGACAGGGAATTCAATACATTTACTTATGTGATGTTACTGTTTTCTTTCTTACACGAGGTATCAGAGCAGGTTCAGTTTTAGCCTAGATCTCTTGACTTACTTGGAGTGAACTTGGTCTGTTGAGAATTTAGGTAGATGGGCACATCTACCTAACATTTTCAAGTTGTGCTCATGAGCTGCTGAAGAGAGTTGGATTTGTTTTCAGTTGAACGGACAGGAGGTCTGGTTCTTTTTATAATTTAAAAAAATAATTGATAAATTTCTTTCTGTTTATACAGTTCTTGTTTTGACTAGTCATACAGATTTGATTCAAAGTCCAGGGAGGCTAGAGAGGGACTTGATTGATTTGTGCTGTTCCAGGTCTCAGCAGCACTTAACTGCCAGGCTGAGTTTGGGAATTGCCACAGTCTAGCACAACCATGTGCCACCTCCTAATAATGAGTTCCCAAAACCCCTGCAGTCTTTATTTTGGGCAGATATTTTTTTAGTCATGTTGTTCTCATTTTCCACTTTTCAAAAGAGACAAAACAGACTTTTACTCATTTTGTTCCCAACCCAAAGCTGCCTTTGCCCTCATTGGAAGGTCAGTTTGTGTCACCAAAGAGGAAAACGTGTTTCCTTAGTTTCCTATATCCTACCTTTATCCATCTGTACTAACAGCATACCTCCTTGCAGTCCTCCTGAGAGGGCAGGTGGCATTATGTGGTGCTCCCTGCTGCTTGTGACTGGCTTTGCTACTGAATTGAATCTTTGGTTTCCAAATTTCTGGACCAACAGACCACTGTCAATTCTTACCATTCCTTGCAGACTATCAAAGCACCTTGCTGGCAATAGTCCCACACTGGGGTGTGTGTATGTGAGGGCTCTGTGTTCAAGTTGGTGGTGATTCTCATTCTAGTTTCCGTGGATTTTTGAACCCACGGAGGTCTGTGGTCATAGTTTGGAGCTCACTGTCTGAATTAGCTCCTCATATGGGGTAATGCGGGTGAAATCAAACAGAGCGGGAGAAGAACTAACAAATATGTACCTGTCCCTGACATGCCCGGTACTAACCTCAATCCCATTCCATCTTTTGTTGGCTGAAGCAGTGCTCCTCCCCTCTGCAGGACAACATTCCCATTGCCCAGCGCCGGCGCTTCACCCGTGTGGAGATGGCCCGGGTCCTGATGGAGCGCAACCAGTACAAGGAGAGGCTGATGGAGCTCCAGGAGGCTGTCAGGTGGACAGAGATGATCAGGTGAGGCTGGGTGTCAGGTGACATTCCTGTTTAGGGCAGAACCTGTTCATGTTTTACCTTGTGGTCAATGCATCCCCTACCAACACAGAGTTGAGAAGTACTGGAAGTTTTCCAGACTGTAGATGCTCTTCTCCTAATAACAATTTTTTCTGTCTTGCTCCTGAACCTGGGCTACAAATCTCATGTTGCAGCCATTATTTGGTGACACTTGGGACAGTTGTTTGTCTTGCTTGTTTCTTGTGTGCTTATTAATCTGGGAGAAGCTCTAGGAAGGAGTATTGCTTCTGATTTATGAGTTCTAAAGGCTATGGCTTGAAGTGACGCTAATGCTAGGTTCTGTAATTCCCACACTGTCTGTGGCAGACAGTGTTACAGAGAGTTGATAATCATGTTAAACACTCTTACTTGCCTTTCACATCAGCCTTGATACTTAAAGTGGTTGGGTGTGCTTGCTTGAAGACCAGGGCATGTCCCATTCCCTGGTGTCTTTCGAAACATGTTAGAATGAATTCTGACTTTCAGCATGGCTTCCTTGTTGGAAATGACCTGATGCTTGGCAGAGATGCAGAAATTAACTTGGTTCTGCTGTGTTTGTCCATAGAGCTTCCCGTGAGCACCCATCCGTGCAGGAGAAGAAGAAATCCACCATTTGGCAGTTGTAAGTTCTTTGGTGGTTAATGCAAGATTAAGAAAATGGGGAGTGTTGCCTTTTCTTCTTCAGACAACAACTTAATAGACTCTGATATTAATGTCAGATAGAATTTGGCTTAACCCTTTTGCCTTCAAGGGCTTCCTTTGTCCTTAGTGAAGTTAAAATCAGATCTGACCATGCACATTGATTTTGTTTCACAAGCTGAAAAAGTTCATGAGTATCCTGGAATGGAAACTTTCATACTCTGTCCTGGTTTAGGAGGACACACTCACAGTCAATTGTAATAAAGGGCTGTTTTTAGAAGGTACCTATTTCTGGAAGCTAAAAACACCTTATGCCAATCAAACCAAGGATGTAGGTCTGATTTTGAAGTCGAGCAGTTTTTGTACAGGCTTACAGCCTTTGATCCCAACCTCTTGCTTCCCCTTTTGTGTATCTATGGTGCTTGTCTCCCCAGGCACGTTTTCTCTTACTTGTTGGCCTTTCTCTGTTACTAGTTTCAGCCGTCTGTTCAGCTCTTCCTCCAGTCCTCCCCCAGCAAAGAGGACCTACCCCTCTGTGAATATCCACTACAAGTCTCCCACCACGGCGGGGTTCAGCCAGCGGCGCAGCCACACCATGTGTCAGATCTCCTCTGGCAGCCGCACCCTCGAGTTCTTCCCTGACGAGTGAGTTACAGGGCTGTGCCAAGCCAGCCTCCCCTGCAGCTCTCCCAAAGAACAGCAGTGTTTGAAATAAGCTTTTTTCCACTTTGGAAACAGTCTGTGTGATGTTAGTATGTCTCTGTTCTCTGTGGCTTATCTCCCTGAGCTTTCACTCTTCAGTTACTATATGGATGGGTTCAGCAAACCTTGTCCTCCCAAACATACAGTATCCATGGCTTTTCAGGCCATGATGGATCATCTCAGCAGGGAACACCGGAGCTCTGGGTGGCCCCACTCCAGTTCTGCACTTGTATTTGCAGACCGGGATGGAATGAAGGAGGGCTTTTGTGGTGGAGTGTGATGGCAGCATCAAGACAAAGGGATGAAATGTCTGCACAACCCTTTTGACAAAGGGTTGAAGTGAAGATAAAAGTTCTCTCCACAGCACATTAAAGTTCCAGTACTTGGTTTTAATTTAAACCATGCTAAAAATGAGCCTCTGGGTATCGCTACTACAGTCTTACCCAAATTCTTTGTGTTGTTGCTGATATGAAGGGAGAAAACTCTTCACTGCTTTACATGACTTCACAATGTGTTCTGTGATTGCAAAGGTTGTTTGGTTTCACATGGGGTGTGTTTTTATGGGAGGACTTTGGAGAATGTGGTGGTAAAGTAGGATAACTTCTACAATAAAAAGGATTTGTTGAAAAGACACTGGATCTTGTAAAAGGGTAAATTTAAACTTTTTAGATACCCACTGCCCTTATTCCATCTTTTTCTCTGATGACATCTCACAGTCATACTGTGGTGTCTGAGTAGTTCTCAGCAGTGTTTTACATAATGGGGTTGCTCACATGATTAAATTTTTCTGCTGATGTTGTTTGTACCTCAGAATGATACATTAAAAACCTTTTGAGAGCTGGAACAGACAAACAGCATTTGTTTATATTAAAAATGTCTAAAAGCTCATCCCTCAGTTTTTGGTTTAAGCTTTGCCAGTGCAAACCTGGAGTTGTTATGTTGGAACCAGCAGTTAGTGCATGTTTTCCTTGTCAGCAGACAAAGCTTAAAAAGGGATGGAAAAATCCATAGTTGACTATAATGAGGAGGGAAAGAACTGAAAATGCCTTCCTGATGGAGACATTAGATTAGTAAATTGTAATAGCTCAGCAAGAATTGGTGTGATCTCCTAGACAGGTTTTAGAGAAGGATTATTCCCTGTTTTTGAAGGGCTCTTGGAACATCATAAGAGGTGATGACGATGACTTGGCTTGCCACATTGCTCAGGTGATGGGTCAGAACTGCCTGTGTCTGTTTCTCAACACAGTTTTTCTGTCTCTGACTCCCTACGTCTTTTCACAGCTCGATTTGGTTTGCTGTGTGTGCCCTCCCTGATTCTGGCCACGCTCCCTTCACCCTCAGCTCCTCTCTTTAACCATCAGCTGGGTGACGCTGTGCTTCTCTCCTCAGTGACTGCACATCCTCGGCACGCCGTGAGCAGAAGCGAGAGCAGTACCGGCAGGTCCGGGAGCACGTGCGGAATGATGATGGGCGGTTGCAGGCCTGTGGCTGGAGCCTCCCAGCCAAGTACAAGCAGGTAGGGGCCATGCTCTGGACAGGCTGAGTGAAGGTGACTTTAGTCATTAACTAGGGACCTTAGTCATTAACTATTTAATTTAGACACACCATGTGCATATTTTGTTTGTATGATAATTGTAGGCGCGGACCAAAATGATGTTCTGTATATCTCCACCGAAGTCAATGGAGGGACATTCCTCTGCATGAAAGTACTGAAACCAAAAAGTACCCTAAACTAAAAGTACCCTAAACCAGAATTCAGTTCTTTTTAAAATAAATTTCCTTTGTTATAATTGGGCTGGAACATTAGTTATTTCATTTATACTGTAAGAACTTTAACAGTCATTTACTATGAAAAACAAATGCAGTTTATGCCCACTTCTTCCCATCAGTAACACAAAATCAAACAACATCAGCCTCATTTGTTGGCTTGTGACACATTTAACTGGTCAGAGACCTCCTGAAAGGGAGGAGCCTGGCAGCATGGCCTGGAGGTTTCAGGCCACAGAGTCATTAAGTTTGGAAAAGACTTTTAAGATCATCAAGTCCAACTGTCATGATGGAAGGGAATGCTAGTGTCCTGACTCTTTGCAGGGAGCATCCTTTCTCTATCAGCAGGGCAATGTGTAGCCTCTGTGGGCCATCACTGGGGCGCTGATGATTGTGAGATGGTCTCTTGGGTGTGCTGCTCCTCTCCCGTTAAGGACTGTCTTTCACACAAGATGTGGTAGGAAGCCTCAGCAGCAGCCACCTCTCGTTGGTTCTGTCGCACTGATTCCATCTCTCTTGCTGTATCCTGGTGTTTGCAGCTTTATACTGTCTTTTTTGTCTTCTCTCCCCCTAGCTGAGTCCCAATGGTGGTCAGGAAGACACTCGCATGAAAAATGTCCCTGTGCCTGTATATTGTCGCCCACTAGTAGAAAAGGACCCAACTATGAAGGTACGTTGTTTCTGCTTACCATGCTGTCCAGAAAGGGGACATAAAATAAGCAAAGGATTTGGGTCACTAAACCTGCCATTTTTACAACAATCTCTATTCTTCTGACATTATATATTCCAAATTCTATCTTCCACTTCCTTTTTTTTCTGAATGGTGGTTTGTAGTGAATGTAGGAAAAAGTATTTTAGGACAAAATTCTCAGCTGGTTCTGGTTGCTAGGTTCCCTGCTGCTCCCTGACTTTTTTTGCTTTTTTGAGACAATTCATCAACAACAACAATATTTTATGCCTCTAATGCTTTTGCTAAGACTCCTCAGGGTGTAGTGAAAACTAATATAAAAATTAATGAAAATGACCAAGTGAAAGTAAAAACACATTTCATCACTCCTTCGATTCTACTGTTCTATTATTCTGTTGACCAGAATTCATTGGTAACAGGCCAGTGTTATCTGGAGTAGATTTTTGTGAAGCCATATCTATTAATACTAAAATGTTTTGAGTAGAATTGCAGTTGGGCATAAGCGGTCATCTGTGTAGGTGGCAGACTTACCTGCTGTAACTGGTTGTTTTGAAATAGTTAGTTTGTCATTATTTCATTCAGAGATGATTTTTAGAAGTCATCCTGATGGTTAAATTTTAAGAAATTTTTATGCTGTTGTTTCTAGGAGGCTCTAGGTGTGATCTTTAGATAATGTTCTGTGCAGCATCTTTTCTTTAAGGTTTTGGATAAATCTAGTATTTCTGTAGTCCTCTTCCAGGCATTCTCTTAAAAAGCTCCCTGGAAATAATTCATAGGAGGTTAGCTGGATTTGATTTCAGAAAACTGCTTATTTGGGAGCTGAACCAGCAGACTGTTTTCCACACTTCTAGAGATGGGGCAGCCACAGGCTTCTCTCTGGGTAACCTCACCAGCCTCACACCCTCACAGGGAAGAATCTCTTTCTAATACCTCATTTAACCTGTCTTCTGTCAATTTGAACACATTAAACATCTGTCATGTCCTGGCTTGCATTGCTGCAGTGACTAAAAAGCAGTGATGTTGCTAGGTAGAGATCCTCTGCCTTACCTCTATCAATCTGGATATCTTCTAGTAGAAATCATCAAGATCTGGTGTTTCCAGTGAAATGTTTTAAATGTTTGACATTTGACAGTTCTCCTCAAAGGTGCCTAAATTCAGAGACCACAGAGCCTGCAGAATTCTTAGTTCAGATTCCTGCTTCTGTTTCTTAGCTGTGGTGTGCAGCTGGAGTAAATCTCTCAGGATGGAGACCTTTGGAACAGGAGTCCGGAAATGGGCAGAAGCTAGATCCTGGGCATGATCCTCTCACCTGTGACAGGGAAGTGGAAGGCGACAACAACAAAAGTAACCATACATCTCCTGAGAAAAAAAAGGTCAGAAAATAAAGTGGATTTTTTTCCCTCCGATGTTTTTTCTTATTTCATCCCTATCATACCCCCTCTCTCAGTATCTTTGTACTATACTATAAAATGCTCTTGTACTTGTGGGACTGTGTTGTGGTGTGCTGGCTCTTCTGTTACTTTTGGTGTGATTTGGGACAAATCATCCAGTATAAAGTTTTTGAACTTTTGCTTTTGAAACATTTGGAATTTTGAATAAAATCCTAATAATAAGGGCAATGAAATGCTTGATTGAGGTTGCTAGGAAGATTTTATAGCCCTCATCATTGTAAATTAATAAACACATTCAGGCAAAGCTTTGTTAAAAGAACATGGTCTGTGAGTCCATTTGGGCCTCTTGAGATTTAATCTAGTTCTGGTTTTTGGTAGCCTTAAGTGATTTTTTGGGGTTTTTTCCTGTTTAAAGAACCAAGCTGTAATTTGCAGATAATCATGCAATATTTTATACTGTCTGGTTTGTAGGGTTTTTCTCCATCCCTGTCTTATACTGCTGCCTTATACTCTCCCGAGGGCAGCTTGCTTAAGCTGATCAGTTGGGTGCATCCCAGACTCACAGCATTCTGGATGACTGAATAATCAGTGATACATTTGTCAGACATCTCAACAGAAAAATTAGTGGCCACATTGCTCTTGCCCTAAGGAGTCAGACAGGCTCTTTGGCCAGTGCTCTGGATACTAGTGCAGCAACATGAATGGAATCAAATTAATAAAAATAAAAATATAACTGACTAGACAACAATATAAGAAGGAAAAATTTCTTCTATAGTTCTACTGTAGAATAAAATATATAATTTAAAATAAATTACACCATGTGTAGGTGTCGCCAAGCACTGTTAAGCTCAGGTTGATCCAAGAGAAGTGCTGATTATGCCCATGTGTGTCTGCTCTCCCAAAGGCAAAGGAGCTCCATGAGATGGATGCCACATCCAGCCGTGTCTGGATCCTCACTAGCACACTGTCAACCAGTAAAGTCGTGATAATTGATGCCAACCAGCCTGGCACAGTGGTGGACCAATTCACTGTCTGCAACGCTCACGTGCTCTGCATCTCCAGCATCCCTGGTGAGTGCAACCCAGGCTGGGGTCTGCACACGGTCCCTGCCCCACTGAGGAGTAATAGATGTCCTCACTTGGAAGCTAACCCCTGGGCTGTGTTGTGTTCTGTAATTGTTCCCCAAAATCATAACCCAGATCTTGCCTTCCTGTAGGACCTTTCTGTGGACATCCCTCCCTGTTCAGTGTTCAGTAAGTTTTCCCTTTGGTGCACAGTGGGTGTTTTTTGGAACCAGGAGTGAGCCTTGTTGGGCATGGAAGGGCTCTGTACCTCTGTACCTATACTGATACTAGGGATGAGGGGATCTGCTGTGGACCAGGCTGCTGATGGATGGTGTGGTGCTTCCCCAGAGTGGTGAACCCTGAAGGATCAGAATCTGCCATCATTATGGTGACCTCAGGACTACATTAAATTAGCACTGATTGCTTGATTTACATAAGAGCCTGTTCTTTGCCTTCAGCGGCCAGTGAGAGTGACTATCCCCCAGGCGAGATCTTCCTGGAGGGGGATGCTAATCCCGAAGAGTCAGCTGGAGCAGATGGTGTCTTGGCAGGGATCACGCTGGTGGGCTGTGCAACCCGCTGCAATGTGCCACGAAGCAACTGTTCCTCGCGTGGGGACACACCTGTTCTGGACAAGGGACAGAGTAAGTTTTGGGATGTAAAACTTAGTGACATATCAATCACAGCTAATCCTGTATGAGCTCATGGTGTTACAGCCACATCTTCTTGTCCCCAAGTTAAGCACTTCAGAGGCCTCCAGAATTTTGTTACCCCAATACAGGATTGCCAAAGGCCCTTTTGGTACATTTCTTCTTAGAGCCCTCCTTTCTTCTTTGATTCACATGCCACAGCCTGGTTGCAGGAGTCATACAGCAGAGTATTTTGGGCATGTGAGATGTTTCCCCTGCTACGGGTGCTGCTGTTCTGATTGTTTTGTTGCCTGAGTGTTGGGAAGCCAATTAAGCTCACATGCAAATCATACTGCTGCCCTTGCTGACTCCATACTGTAGTGACAGCCTTGGAGCCCTTCCTATGCTGTGCTGTGCTAGTCACAGATTATGCTTCACTTTAAATAGTGTCTGTTTTCCCATCCAGGCCGAAGATACCTGACGAGCTGCTGTGTCTGTGGCACAGGCTCAGGGCTTGATTGAGTTTGGCAAGGAAAGATAAATTAAAGAATTGACAGCCTGATATCTATATAGTTAACTCATCAACTGATTCTTCAACATGTTTCACATTGTTCATTGTCTTTCAGGTGAGATGGCTCCTGTCTGCAATGGAAAGATCAACCAGTCTCAATCTACTGAGGAGGCAACAGAGGCTACAGAGGTACCGGAAAGCAGTGCCAGTGAGGCAGAGCTGACACAGGCCCGGCCTGGGCCCCTCACCGAGCATGTGTTCACAGACCCTACCCCAGCCCAGGCACCCAGGCAGAATGGGTAGGTGAGCCGGGGTCAGAGTAATGGTTCTGTTCTATTACTGATCCGTTTTCATAAGCTTTGTGATAAGAGAAGCAGCCTGATCTTCTGATAAAGTTTAGACTTCTATCAGTTTTGTGCCCAAGCAATTTTATAGATAGTATAACAGGGAAGGGAAAAAATGTAATGAAAACAGACATGGATCAGCGGGCAACTGACTGGGTCAGCTGTTAAAATGCAAGTATTTGAGCTCTCACTATGAACTTAGACCTGTGGTTAAGACAGATCTCCCAAAGTACATGTACACTTCATGTTCTTACTGAAGGACATGTTCTTACTGATATGTGTGTAGAAATGATGATTGTTTTATTCTAGTAGTACCTCTGATGTGCTGTAAAAGTAACGAAGAAAGTGTATTCACCACTCAAAAAGTTCTTAAGATAAACAAAGCTGATGTGATGGCCTGAAGAATAGGGTGGAAGTCTTGGATGCAGATTTTTCCTGAATGCCAATGTTGTTCTAAGTTGCTTCTGTTGAAGCTGCAAATATAGTTTGTATAATAGTCTTGCTAAACTCAGGTAGGGTCTGTAGATTTGAAGTACTTGTGGTTTGTAAGGGAAGGAGGAAGGAAATACTGTAAATTGCAGACTTGCAGTTGAAAACTACCAAAGAGAAGGAAGCGATTTGTGTCTTCAAGGGCCCATACCTGTCTGTGAGTGCCAGGCTGTGGGCCTAGGTGGGCATTCTGTGCACTGCTGCTGCTAAATCTCTAACACTGTTCTTTTGCCTCTTCAGGGAGAACGGGCAGCTGAAGATGGAGCCCAGCACAACACTGCCAGATCAGGAGTCAACCAGGGATGCTGGGACCTGCACCAGTGCTGCCCCCACCATGTGGCTGGGAGCTCAGAATGGCTGGTGTGTTCTCCTTGGGCTGGCAGATCTGTGTGTCACCTCCCTGCTCTGGGCTCTATTTTTCAAGTCCACACACCTTTTGTTCACTGCTTGTTTCTGGAGAAGGTTTCCATTCCTCATTTCATTGCTCACCATAGTCTCTGGGATTTAACATCACTTTCTTACCTCACCTCCACCTTTCCTACCAGAAGGGAAGACTCAAACCTGGGCAGGCTGAAGGTGTGGGGCTCTACTGCTAACCCTCCCCAATTTGTCCTCTCTCACAGGCTTTACGTGCACTCGGCTGTGTCCAACTGGAAGAAGTGTCTGCACTCAATAAAGCTGAAGGACTCTGTGCTGAGCCTGGTGTAAGTGTGTGTTCCAAGGGACCTGAAGGAGAAGGGCCCGAGTGATGCTTTAGAGCTCTTGGTTGTAGACTTACAGAATCAGAGAATAGTTTGGGTTGGAACAGACCTTAAAGATCCTCTTGTTTCAACTCCCTGCCATGAGCAATGATACCTTTCACTAGACCAGGTTGCTGCAAGCCCCATCCACATTCCCAGCCTCAAACACTACCAAGGGATGTGGCAGTCCCAACTTTTTCTTTGCTTTCCTAAGTGCATTGTTTTGTGAGAGAAGTTTCCCAAGGTTTTTGTAATGGGAAAGCCTCATACCAACCCATTTTTCTGCTCAGTTGTGGTCCTGACCTGATTCAGTGAATACATGTCTTGCAATATCAAGAGGAAGTAAGTGGGGAGGAGAAAGGCAAAATTTCACTGAGGGGTAAATTAGGGGGAATTTGTTGAAATTGATGGTGTTTTGTGAAGGAGAATGTGATGGTGTATTGTGAAGGAGAAGAATTCCATCAACAGAAAACTCACAGATGTGATAATCTTACTGCAGTGAAGGTAAGAGGTGTGACCTCTTGCAGAATGTTCCTGCAATGCTAAACTGACTGGGAATTCTGGAGACTATGTAAAGATGGTATGTGTGGATGGCAGGAAGAGTTTTTGAGTCCCTCATTTCTACTGCATTTTTTATGTATTTACTATTCTGTTATTTCAGGCATGTGAAAGGGAGGGTCCTGGTTGCTCTGGCAGATGGAACACTAGCCATATTCCATCGGGGAGAAGGTAAGAATCAATGTAATAAAGAAAACACAGTTTGGCAGTGGATTAAATGTTCTTCCAAGGTGAGAAAGTTGCTGGCTGCTGGGGTACAAACACCGAGTTAAAACACATGGCTATTACAAACATCATCACTATCCTAAACCATCTCAGCTGTACTCTAACACCACTTCTTGAGCTTTTCTGAACAAAAATGTGTGTATGTACTGTGTAGTGCATGTGGAGTAAATGTGACACTTTTAGGAATACATATGCTGTGCAGTTGTTTGAGGCACACTTAGTAAATTCAGTTTCTGGTCCTCTTCACTGCTGTGGGTTTTGTTTCCCTATGGCTTGAACAGTCTTAGCTATGTTCACATTGACAGCACATGGGGATTTACTAACTATGACTAAAGAACTTAGTTATTCATTGAGTAGCAGTTCATTCAGCAAGCAGAAATATAGAGATTTCTGGGCTTGTGCAATTCAAATTTTGATTCAGCCTTTGTCATGAGCTCAAGCCTGACCATTGACACATGAAAACTGTTCCCATAAGAAATAAGATAAAGCTTCATGACATAGAGGCTTCCTGTCTGTGAAGGACACAATATCTGCCTGGTTATTAAAAATAAGAGTGAGAGAAGGGAGGATTCCATTAAATTCCTGGTTAAATCCAGGATTTCCTGGATTTAACACTTTGGGGGAATTATGTTGTAGGTCTGTGATGTGAGGAAGCCTCACCACAAGGACCGTATGGCCCATTTCCTTTTAGGTTTCTGCATAATCTTGTTCAGCTGTCTTCCTTCTTCTCTCATTGCTTTTGTTGTACTTGTTAGAGAAGCCTGTTCACTTCATTGCAATAAGGGACGTTTAAATTGGCTCGATTTGAGAGCTGTCGGGCATCAAACTAAACTTTATTGTTACGTTTCATAAGTGTAAGGCTGTGCCCAAAGCAGGAGTCATAGGAAGGTCACAGACATAAGCAAACTGAGCATTTGAGTATCAGCTAAGCCTGTATATCAAGATATATATAGAAAGGTAGAGGATTCTGTTGTATGCTCACATGTCATGGAGGAGATGCATCTTTCTACACTTGTTTTTTAACTCAGATGGTCAATGGGATCTCAGTAATTACCACCTGATGGATCTTGGCCACACTCACCACTCCATCCGTTGCATGGCTGTGGTCTATGATAGAGTCTGGTGTGGCTACAAGAACAAAATCCATGTTATCCAGCCGAAGACAATGCAGATTGAGGTAAGAGAGCACATATGTGGCTATGCGTGCACACACTTGTGTGGTATTTATTCTTAACAGCTCTTGACCAAGATTGTCAGTCTGAGTCATATTATGATCAAATCTGCCAGGGGTTATTTGTTCCTTCCTCCCTTTGCAGAGCATAATTCTATCAGTAAGTCTAAACTGACAATTTTCTTTGCCTTTACTAGGGAGTCTGTGGGGTCATGTACTGTCCAAACATAGGCGTTTGTTTTACAGTGACTCTTCACATATAATCTGAGGCTTCTCCATCTTTAGGCATTATGGCACAAAGGAACAGTACAGTTAGCAGGCCCCTGGGATCCCATTAAGAGAAAGCAATGTTTAGAGCCTTTTGGGTGAAAATCAGTACAGTGGTCTTGGTACAAATCTGAGAGTGCTTGAAATAATTCTGATTGAGGAGAGAAGAAGTGCTTGATCTGAAGTTCACATTAGTGAGCCAAAGCAGTTTGATCTTTGGAATTTATCCTGGAGTTGTGTGTTTTCCTTTTCTATCAAGTACATTGAAAGCTCTTGGCATCTAAATGTTCTTGCTCCTGAAGTGGTCTGAAAAGACCATCAACTCTGCAGACCTGCCAGACAGCTGCTCAAGCAAAGGATTTTTTGTGCACAGTAATGAACTGCTGGGATCAGCTGTTATTAACACAGCTTCTCCCAAGATCTTTGGAACCCAAACAAGTAATCTCAGTTGAAAATTGAGTATGTGTATATGTGGAGTATAGATAATGGCAAAACTTCTGTGAACTCACATTGGTCTTTTAGAAATCCTTTGATGCCCATCCTCGTCGGGAGAGCCAGGTGCGACAGCTGGCATGGATTGGAGATGGTGTGTGGGTTTCCATCCGCCTGGACTCCACACTGAGGCTCTACCATGCCCACAGCCATCAACATCTGCAGGATGTTGACATTGAGCCTTACGTCAGCAAGATGCTAGGTGAGGGTCTGTTGCTTACTGAGCTCAAGGCAGAATTTGCCCAAAGCAGACCTTGCCCAAAGTCATCACTGACTGCCCAACTCTCATTCATGCTTCCTAGGCACTGGAAAGCTGGGCTTCTCCTTTGTCCGGATCACAGCCTTACTCATTGCTGGCAACCGCCTTTGGGTGGGCACTGGGAACGGTGTTGTCATCTCCATTCCCCTGACTGAGAGTAAGTGATACTTATTCAAAGTACTTCTGCATCTTTCCTAAAAAAAAGAAGCTTTAGGTGTTATTTCTGCGGCATGGCAGGTGGTTCAGGCAGGCTGATGCTTTCCTGACATTTGACACCCTTTAATCATAGCCATTTCAGGGAGAAGAGCCCAGAGTATGAGCAGCCCTGGACCTTGACAGAGCAGAGTGATGTGAACTGATTCTGTAGCTACTGTGAAACAGGAGAAACAAAGCTTTGGGAATTGTAGTAAGTCACGAAAAGGAGGTCATGGGATGACAAGTCACCAGGAAGATCTCCTTGGAAATTCTACTTTGGCCTAGTCATCTCAATGTCTCCACAGCAGAAAAGCTCCATTTACTCAGATTAGGGCTCAGCTTTATCAATTAAGTAGAAATAGGTATCCTACACCAAATCCAGCCTGGTGAGGGGACCCAGCAGTAAGAGTAAATAGGTGAATTTCTGGAGCTGGAAGTTTAATTGAAGCTCTTACTAGTCCTGTTCTGAACCTGCCTGTCAGCATCTTATTTTGAAGGTGTTATCCAGATCACCATGGGGAACTAGGATTTGAGACTGATTGCAATTGCTTTCAACAGAAAGCAGCCAAATGTGTGTTTTCTCACCAATGCTCACAGGAAAGCTGAGAAACAAATATCTCTTGTGTAAAAAGGGCAAACCTCTTGTAATCCTCCTGGAAGTCAGACTTGGATGGTCTCCTCTGAGGGCAGCGAAGTTGGATGTGTCTGGGGTTAACACCAGGAGGGCAGTGACACAGTCCTATTCATGCATTTTGGTCATTGCAATTTTGGTCTTGTTTCTGAGTTCCTTTTGAAGCCCATTCTGTCTTAAGGCTGCTGTCCTTGTTCTGAGTTAAACTTTTTCCCTGTTGTAAACCAATTGCTTTATCTTTGTGTGTTCCTGTAAAAAATGTGGTAAGCAAGAAAATCTGACTAAAAATGTAGCAATGGATCCTTGTGACACGGTCCCCCTCCCACCTCAGATACTACGTCTGTCCCTGTATGGTAAGAGCAAAGTGAGCAAGAACAGATTTAGTATCAACTAATAGGAGCTTCTGTAGTGGTTTCTCTAGGCTTTCTACTATTTTTGTTGCCCTCAAATTATCTCCCAGTAATCACCTTTTTCTTCTCTCCCATCCTGCCCATCACTTCCCATGCCCTTCTGTGTTCCTACTCCCTGCCTGTGCCTAGCTGTAGTCCTCCACCGCGGCCAGCTCCTTGGGCTTCGGGGTAAGTCCACTGCCTCCCCTCCCCTCCACAGCTGTCATTCCTTTTGCACCCATCCCCCTATGTAGTCATTCCCCCACCTTCCATTCTGCCATTCAACTTCTCTCCATCCATTTTTCCTCATCACTCTATTGTTTTAAGTTGCATTAGAGAAAAGCAACCAGAGACAGTCATGTAAATATCCTCATTTCCCACAGCTATAAACAATGTTTTCCATCTCATTGTTGATCCTTCTGTTTTTTTGTGTTAAGGATAATTATTCTTCAACAGTGGTTCCCTTACTGTGGTAGACCAGTTTGAGATGGGGACAGGAAGGGTTCATTTAGTCAGAAGCAGGAACCAGGAGTAGAGTGTTCTTCCAAGGTCTCCCTTGGTCATCCTTTGTTTTCCAGTGATGCTTCTTTCATCAGTTTCAGGCCAATGACAGGTGGTGCTATGGTACCTGTCAGCTGTAAGTTACCAAACAAGAGCTCGAACCCAAGGAAACTTGATAAGCATGAAGAATTGATTATGTTTGTGCCAGTTAAGGCAGGATCTCAGTTCAAATTCATGCCTTTCCAGGGTTAGAAATTAAAGGGGCTTTTTTCTCCCTCAAAGACATTCATGTGGCTGTCCAGATGCATTATCAACATGTGTCTCCTCCTTTTAAAGCATCTGATATTAGTTGAAGAAAAAAGCCAGATACTGTACACACATTGACTCTCATTCCTCCATCAAAGTATTTGTACTTGTCCCACTATCCTGGCTTGAACCTGAAAGGGGAAAGTCTCTTTTGTCCAACTGAAATTCACCCAAAGTTAAAACACAGAACTAGAGATAATTAATGAATTCACAGAGCTACAGATAATGAATGAATTCACTTTTTTACACAAAAGTGAAAGCTGCCTAGTTTCATATTATTCCTGTTGTACTGATGTGGGTGCATGCAGAAGGAAAGCATCTCCCACCCTGAGCTGAGAGCACTGGTCTCTATTGCTTGGTTAGTGGAAACTGTCACATTCTTGGAGCCTGGTCATGAAGGATACAGGGCCCTGAGCCCTCCTTGGAAGGTGTGGATGGTGAGCATCTGAAAGATGTTCATTGCTGGAGTAGCTGACAATCTGGTGTCATGGTTAAATCAAGAAAGGAGGAAGGACATCCACTTCTGTGATTGCTCTGAATAGGCTGAGAGGCTTCACCAGACCCAAAGACTGCTTTCAGCAGCATGTGTGCCCATTACAGGGTATGAGCAAAGGACTTGACTTGGAATTTGAGCAGTGCCACCAATCCAGAGCAGTGATTCTCCTCCAGCTGCCTTCTGGGGACAGCGGACAGTTTGGGTACCCTGCCAGCTACAAAAGACCAGGGTTGATCCTAGGACAGTGGGTTATTTCTGGAGGCTGGTCAGGATCACTGCTGGTGACACCAGTCTAGCTTGCCCCAGGCTAAAAAGGAGGGACTGTGTAATCTGCTGTAGTCTCCTCCATCATATCATTCATAAAAGACCTTTAAAGAGACCTGTACCTTTAAAGGTTTTTCTTCACAGCTCATGAGTTTTCTCTCTGATTGAATCCATTTTGTAAAGGGAACTCATAGCTATCACTGGTGGTGTTCTTGCTCTGTCTCCAGCCAACAAGACTTCACCAACCTCTGGAGAGGGCAGTCGCTCTGGTGGGGTCATCCATGTGTATGGTGATGACAACAGTGACAAATCTGCCAGCAGCTTCATTCCCTACTGCTCAATGGCTCAGGCACAGCTCTGCTTCCATGGCCACCGTGATGCTGTCAAGTTCTTCGTCTCTGTGCCAGGTAAGCACATCTCTCTCTCAGCAGGCGCTTGTCCCTCCATCCCTTTTGTAGCAGGGACTGGAGCTGGTCTGCAGCAGATTAGGGTCCAGGCCGTGGCTGACACTTCCTGTGGTTCACACATCTGTTTTTATACTGGAGTGACTGCCAGATCTGACTAGCAGAAAGAATTGGTCTGCACAATGTGTTTGTGTGCATGTGAACTGTGCAGCAGCTGAGCAGAGGCACAGACAGCACCTCTGTCCTCTCCTAGGCAATGTCCTTGCGACCCTGAATGGGAGTGTATTGGACAGCCCTTCGGAGAACCCCAGCACAGCAGCCACTGAGACAGAGGGTCAGAAGCTGAAGAACGTCCTGGTGCTGAGTGGAGGAGAAGGGTATATCGATTTCCGGATTGGTAAGTCCCCTTGGTAGGAGGCGTCTGGAAAGGTAGTGGGTGCATAGCTGTGGTCATGGAGTGAGGCATCACTGTTGTGGAGAACCAAAGCAGAAAAGCCCCTCACTGCTTCTCCTGCATCTGGCTGTGAGGGCAAATAAGGATGTTCCTTGCACAGCACAAGGATGTCAATCTGTGCCCTGTGGCTGCAGTGCCACACAGCTGTAGTGATGCCTACAAAATAGAGAACAAAACAACACAGTTTTGAGATTATGTTAATACAGGAAGTAATACAAAAACAGTCTTTAACTGGAGGCCTCCAGATGCAATATACACACATGATACAGGACTTCTACACTTTTGTAAGTTAAACAAATTAGCATATTTTACAAATATTGTCCAATTAGAAGACCAGTTGGTTAGGTAATTTTCCCCAGGTTCTGCCCCACTGGAGTTGGTCTAAGAGCTTTGCCCTACATTTATTACATCTATGATGCATGGTAAAAAGCAAGATGTCCTTGGTTGAGTAAGGGACATCTTTAGATGCAAGACTAAATAGTATTTCAGGAATTAGTTAGAAGGTTAGCTTACTGTTCTAAAATGTAGGGGAAAAGGGTAGGAAAAGTACTGGGAGCTACAGCCATGCATTCGCAGTCTACAAAGCTACAAATGCATTAAAACTATCATAAAATAGCATCAGTATGAATGGCTTTGGAAAGAACAAATGCATCTGTGCCACTGGGTCCAAACATTGCTGCCCCACTATGATTACCAATGCTGCTGAGGGTGCTCTGTGTGTAAAATCAGCTTCCCTGAAAGGAAGGGTAGTTTTTGTCGCTGCTGGAGCTAGTTTGTCCCATCCATGCAGTCCAGCTTCAGAAAAGAATGGGGTTGCTGTAAATGTTCTCCAGGCACAGAGAAAGATCTCAGTTCACAGTGTCTGTTATCAGACTGCTGGGACTCTAAAAGGGGTATTGGCCTCTTCAGAGTATTCCAGAGCATTTTCTTTCCTGCTGTTTTTACTCTCTGTGTTCTCTCTTCAGGGGATGGGGAAGATGATGAGACAGAAGAAAACGCGGGAGATGCCACCCAGGTGAAGCCAGTACTTTCCAAGGCTGAACGGAGCCACATTATTGTGTGGCAGGTATCATACATCCCTGAGTGAGAATTCCTCTTTTCCCACAATATAAGTGTCCCTCCTCCCGCCTGAATGCCACGTTGTACATACAGAATGCCTGCATTATAACTCCTGCTGGAAACTGACCCTGGACAACTGCAACGGTTCCTGCCTTGGACTGTGACCCCCTTGAACCTCTGAACTTGCAGCTTTCAACTCGGGCCCGTATGCTTTTGGCGTGGTTAGGTTCTTGTTTTGCTCTGGAGCTGGCATCTAAAAGGAGAGAAATGGCAGTACACCATAGAGGGAGCTTGGAGCCAGGACTGTGGGAAACCTTTGCCCAGTGTCAGGAGGGGCAGCTGGAGGAGGGTGGCTCAGGTTCTTGGGCAGGTTGCCTCATTCCCACCTGCATGAGAAAGAAGTGTGTCCCCAGGCATTCCCTGCCAAAGCAGTGACGGTGAATCACTTCTGCAGCACCCCAGCAGAAATCCTTCTAGTTCACCAGTAGACTCTTCATCTTATGCTTATTCACCCTTAAGCACAGAATAACATCCTCTGGACTTAGAGCCACAAAGGGTCCAAGGAAGCCTCCAGACATCATCATGGTTTCAGCAGCACTTCAGCTGTGGGGCTGGAGAAAGCAGCAGCACCCTTACTGTGGGGATCACATCCTCCATCTTTGCGGGGGGAAAGTCCCTTTCTCTGCTGCTGCTGTTGCCTCAGCAGTCATGTGCTGGGTGCCTGCCTCTGTGTGTCCCAAAAGAATGGTTTGGTGGGCTCAGATAGAAGATAGGTGTTTGATTGTCAAGGCCGAACAGCCGTAGTAGCAAAAGGGTACCAGAATGTTGCTTTTTTAAGAAAAGGCAAGGCTTTTCTTGCCTCTCCCTTCCAAAAAAGCCATACAGAAAAGAATTCCTGAGTTCCTTCTGAAAGGTTCATGTCGTGATTATCTCTGCATTGCATTTGGTGGCTTTTAAAAGACATGTGAGGGCAGATGGTGTTGATCTGCTGAATTCTGCATTAACACTTTGACATTGCCTCATCTCAAGGCTGTGTCTACTTTTTAGGACCTGCTGGAAGGGGATCTCTTTTCATAGAGACTTGGAAAACAGAGACTTGGCAGTTGGTTAGGACAAGTGCAGTCAAGGCTACGTCTCACCTGATGTCACACACAAAAAGAATTGAGGCTAGATTCCTGGCGTCTTTTACCTAATATCACAAGCACTGACTATGCTAGTAAGTTTGAAAAGGTGGAAATTCTGACTCCTGGAAAAAATTGACAGCCCCCAAGAGAAGTGGTGATAGTCCTTTCTGTCTAAGCAATTCTGAGTGATTGAACATGTGAACATTTGCTGCTTACAAAAGAAGCAGCAAAAATTGGGGCCAGGGAGAGTGGTTTTGAGCTCAAGATGCAGAATATGAAAGTTCCAGGTGTAGAGGCAATGGTGTGTTCTCCCTTTCTGACACTCCCACAAGGACAAATTCTGTGCCTCTTGAAACATTCTCTTCTAGGTGTGCAGGAGTGTAGGGCAAATTGCATTAGTGATGAATTTGGAAGCTCCTGGTGGTCCTGTTGGTTTTTTGCCTGACTTGTACAGCACTCCAGGGTTCACAGAGATGTCCTTGTGACAGTATGGGGACAACTGGTCAAGCCTCTGTCCCCTGGAAAGCTCCTGTGCTTGCTGCCATGGACCAGGCTTGCAGATCCCAGTATGCTGCAGGGATGCCATATTCCCAGGGGATGCTCTAACATGTGGCATCTCTCCTGACACAGCAGCACCTAAACAATTTTTGTATCCACAGTTCAGGAAAGGTAGTGGCATACATTTTCCCTGCAAGAAAGTAAGAGACATCTCTGGTGAACAGACATCTCAGCCAGCCACAGTGGTGCCCATGCTACGTGTGAGCAGTGCTGGTGACATGCACCCATCACACCACTCCTCCCCAAGGCAGGAATCCAGCTGGAGGGCATCTTCCAAGCATACACATACTGGACTCTGGGACTGGCACGAGGTTAAGGGATACATGGAGACACCACCTGCATGCTGGGGGACCTTTCACTAGGGGACATTTTGCTGGGGTACTGCTGATCGTGCCAGGCTTCTCATTCACTTTCGCCATGTGCTTTCTGCTAGAAAGACTCCTTTGGATCCCTCCCAACACAGAGTGCATTGAATTAAACAATATAACACTTACAGCACAGATTCCACTGTCATGTAATAGTTCATCAGTTAGGGCCAGGCAAATTTCAGAATTTGGGCTAGCTGAAGGGAAAAAGAAGAGTTCAGTTCCTTAACACTGTCAGTTCTTTTATAGGAAAGTCAGAATTGCAACATTTGTACCACTGACTGTTCTGTATCTGGTATGAGCAGTTAAAGGGACAGCACTTGCTCTCCTGTCACCCACTGGGCCCTAACAACACACGGGAATCTTCCATCAGATTCCTTTCCAGCTCACCTTTCCAGCTCAGTGCCATGTTCTCCTCCAAGAGAAGCACATGGCCTGGAGGGGCAGCTGCAGGAGGGAGACCCAGCCTCTGCTGATAGCTCCTGTGTCCTTGGGTCGCTGCTGGGCATCAAGGTGAGAACTAACTGGCTTCAATACGCTTCTCTGTCATATCTCCACTGTGATGTATGTAAAGTATCTTGTATGTTACAAAATGATTTTTAAAAGTGTCTTAAGGCCTGTAAACTCCGCTGTTTGGTCTGAAGATGGCATTCTGTAAAGAGCCTGCTGTACGAATATGTTCCCGTGCTTTGTCCCCTATGCTGTCAACAACAAACCGTATCTGTTCAGTATGTAATAAACATGTTAACATCACCTTGGGCACCATGTTTTGTCCCTATGAAGGCACTGGGAGTGCTGCTCAGTCTTTAAAAGGACACCTGCAAAGGTGGGAATGCAGCTCAAGTGTTCCCTGTTGATCATTTCAGTGGCAGGAAATGAAATGTTGATGGCTCACAGGGTTGGAGCAGAAGGGCTGGTCTAGCAAGCAACAGTGCAATCTGTAGCTTGTACCAGCAGCTGAAATAAAAGCTAGAAATATAAGGTGGCACAACTTCAGAAATAGAAGCTGGAGCGGAGAAGCATTCACCTGCTGGCTTGCTGGAACTTTAGTCAGGGTGGCCCTTTCAGGTGAACTGCCAGAGATAACATATCAGGTCAGTTTTCAACCCTGTACAAGGTGGCACTTCACAGTCCCATCAGCATTAGTGTCGTGGTTTTAAAGGAAGTAGGTTTTTTTGGGATGCTGTGGTCAAACCAATAGGTGCTCAGGTTTGAATATTGGCACCTGGTGTGGCCACTGAGGACATGGATACCCCTCTGAGAACACAGCAGATTAAAAGCTGAGAACTCCGGGAGGAAAACCCTCTTGGTTCCAGTCCGTGGAAGAGCTCAACGGGTGAGATTTCTGATCACATCTCACAGCAGACACCAGGGAGGGAGCATTTTCATGGGGGCACTGGCATAATCAGCATCATTCGACTGCAGGGAGCCTCTCAGTCCCAGCAGCATTTGGACACCTTCATAGTTATTTTGTAGAATTGCATTGATTCAAGGGCTAAACATGGCAATGAACCATGTCCTTAAGACTGGAGAGGAGCATCTTCTGCCCCAAGCAGGGAGCCCTAAGGTGAGTCACCTCTGTGACCAACACACGCACTGTGGTGTGGCACAGGCCAGGGTGTAGTACCACAGGCAATGCCTCTGCAGTTAATGGAGGCACCTCAACAATGAGGTTTGGAAATGTGTGCTGTGATCCATCCTAAATCCCTGGGGCTTCACCCTTTGAAAGAGCCAGGAGCAGTTTGAGCAGGGTCCTGGGTCAAGTACAGTCATGTCTGTTGGCTAAGTAGGCAGGTCACTGTCAACACCCTTCAAACAATCACCCCACACTGGTAAAATCTGTGAGGAAATGTACAAGTTTGGGAGATTCATCAGAACTCACAGCATGTTCTGGGTATGGAATCCAACACATGGCAAACAGGCTGTGCAGCTTCCCAGAAGGGACCTTCACTATCAGGGCAAGGCTCCCAGGCTGTCCAAGGCTCTGTGAGAAGACACCTATTTCCCTATTTCATGACCCTCAGCTCACCAGCAGGTCCTAACTGTCGTGCTAAGGGCCACCTAGACCCCCACCTCTACAGGGGCCCTTTCCTCCTATGGCCCAGGAGCCTCACTGAAGGGCAACCTGAGGTCACATGTAACTGTGTCCATCTCCTGCCACTCCTGGATTGACTCCTTGGACCCAAGGGGCTGGATTTTCCCTACATCATTTTCAGAAATCCCACCTCACCCAAGCTGCTGGGTGAGTCTGTGCCTTACCAGCTCCATCTGCTTTTGCTGCTGGCTTGGCTCTGTGGTATACTTTGACCATGGGTAATTTCTTGCCTTTCTGGGGCTGCTGCGACCAGCACTTGGGCCTGCAAACTGTGGTCATTGTGTGTGCCCCCTCAGGGAGACACTTCCTCTGCTGGTGCTACATTTAGATCGCAGCTGTGCAGAACAGAGAACCAGACTGTTCTACTCATCCCATCTGACTCACAGTTACACCTCCCTTTAATCTCCCTTGTTCTTGGTTTGTGTTCAGTAGTACCTCAATCATGGTGCGGACAGGAAGGCAACAGCTCAGCTCAGTGCCCAGCAGTGTAGACTATAGGAATCAGACAAACTACCTTCCAGCCACTGTCATGGCCATGGGACAGCTCACAGCCTCAAACCGTGCCTTTAACACCACTCCTGAATCTCCCTCTCCTGGATTCTCCCATTCCTTCTGAAGCCAGAGAACTAGATCTGGCACATGCTCTGCAGTGCTCCTGCCACAAGAAGGCAGACTCAGTTCTGCTCCATGCCACAGGAGCACCTTTTAACTCACAAGAAAAGCCTTTCTTCATATCCCATAGCATCTTAACCCTTCAGGAGCCTCTGGTGAGGAACCCTACGGAAATACAGCTAGCCAATGTAAATCTGTGCGCTCCTGCCTGAAGACAGCCATTTCCTGCTGGCTGGGGCCACATGTTCCCAGCTTCATCCAGGCTACACACACTGGGTGGAACAAAGTCCAGTTTGTGCTCTCCCTCACTAAATCCGTTCAGGCTATTTGTGATTTCAGGATGCTGCAGTAAATGGAACGCCACCTCCTGACTATCTGCAGACACAGGAACTAAACAGTTACTTCTGCAGGGAATTGATATATAGAGCTGAACAGCTCTTGTGCTCCTTCCACCCACACCCAGACCAGAGCCTCCAACAGCCTTTGACACAGCAGCAGCAGCCACAGCCACTGCAAGAGAAGATTAAACACCATGAACTGTGCTCAGGAGCTGCATGTTTTGATGTTCACAACATGCTGCCCTGGAACTGGGGTAATTTACAATTGGCTTCAAATGGTAAGAGCCAATCCCACCTCCTTTGCATCACCAGAACTAAAATAATTTCCCCTATCTCTTGACAGCCAGCTTTGGGAGTAAGAGACAGATAGCTTTGGATTATCTTAGTATTGAAGTAATGTTCCTCAATTCTTGTTCACTGCCTTCATATGCTAGTAACTCAGATCATTCTGCAGTGTTCAGAGAACAAGATGCTGTGCCTGAGCTAATGGCTCTCCATTTGGCTGTCACAATGTCTTGGCATTGAAAAAAAATCATGGGTTTTCTTAGAACTGTGCACAGAATTAAGAAAACATTTATTTCCATTTGAAGATACATTTTTTTCACAGCTCTGTGAAATACTGTGATATTTACAGTCATTTTTCTGTGATTCATGCAGGACCCAAGTTACGTAAAAAAATGTTATGCTCCAAAGGACTGCAGCTGGCTGACTGAAGCTGTGTATTTAGAGACTATCCAGGAAACCAAGAAGACTCCTCTGCTTACTGAAACCAAAGTTATGGAAGACAAGTCTGAATATATCTGCATCTTCCCTTTCAGATGAGGTGACTGTACAGGGCTGTGGAGAAAGCTGGAAACATTCTAGGAAAATGGGCACAGAGAGGCTCTGTAACCCTTTGTGCACTGAGCTTCTAACAGGCAGTGAGAGCACGTGGGATGCTTAGGACACTGAAGAAGTCTCTATACCGGTGTCCCAGTAGCTTTTTTCTTTGCCCACTCTTGGGGACAGGCCAGGACCTTCTCCAGATCAATAACTGGCTCTTCCATGATTGGTTTTCCCTCCTTCTGCCACTGTGCAAGGATCATGGCTCGGAGCAGTGGTGGGTATGGCAGGAACCGAACAGTCACCTTAGACACTGAGGTGAATTTCTTGAAGGCTTCCTCCTCGTGTTTGGGCACTATACGCCAGTCATGGTACATGACTTTGTCAATCTCCCTCACTTCCTCTTCAGTTCTGCCTGGGAAAAGATGACGAACACCAGTGGGTAACACCATCAGATGAAACTGCCTCCAGACACAGCAAGTGTTGACTCTCTGGCACCAAAAATGCTACAAAAGGCAAAAGTCAACAGTGTTTTCAAAGGGCTGGACAAATTATTCCATGCTATACTACAGGATCTGACTTCTGTTCTTGAGAATCGAAATAGAAATAGAAACAGGTTCCAGCTGAGTGGGTGATCCCCTCTCTTAATTTAACATTTTGCTTTGTCTCTCTCAAGTTCCATTTCCATGGTTAAGGAACAAGAGTAATTTCTCCCTACACTGATGAAAGCTTCCTGGAAAACTAAGTGTTAGAAGTGGTCAACAACTTAAAAACCTTCAAATCAGTACTATTTCAGTAGTTCCAGTAAGGGAAAATTATATACCTAATATAAAGCAATTCTAAAAAGGAAAATTCACTCATACAACTCCAATCACTAATTTAAAATTCCAGTAACACAACTTAATTGCCATTGCACTTTTTCCTTTTTAGAGTCAATTTAAATTTGAATACCCTCATCCTCATACTGTGTCTTGCTTTGAAAGTCTCAGAACAGTCTGTCAGCTCATCTAATATACTTTTAGTGCTGCTGTTCTCCAAGGTCATACTGCACTGGCTCTCCCACAGCATTCCTTGGGAAGACATTCTGAAGGGGCTAGATTCCCAGCCTTTGACACGCAATGAACTTCTTTTCCCATTAGAAGATGTGAGAAAAACAAATTTGCCAGTCAGCGAGCCCACGGTTTCTCTGCCACTCTTACGCACACGGTGCTCTCTAGCTCTGCCCCCATGTGCGGGAAAACGAGCCGGTTTTACCTTTGAAGGTCAGGTAGCCCCAGGCTCTTCCATGGTCCATGTTCTGCAAAAAAAAAAAAAAGAGGAACCTGTTGAGGGTGGGACGCGACGGGGTGGAGGCTGGGCGCTCCGCAGGGCGCGGCAGGGCGGCGGGCAGGACGGAGCAGGTACCTCGGCCGTGTAGTCCGCCTTCACCTTGGTGATGACCCAGTAGCAGGGCTCGCGGTGCGCCCACAGCCAGGACTTGCGGGTGACTGTGCGGCCCACGCCGAAGCGCGGCAGGCGGCAGAGCAGCGCCAACAGTCGGTTCTCGTTCCGCACGTCTTCCCAGGCCCGCACGGGCAGCCGTTTCTGCGTCAGCGGCCGCCGCATGGTCTCGTAATCCACGGCGAAGCGCTGAGAGTCCCGCGGCCGATCCTTCAGCGCCCGGTACTCGCGGATCTTTTTGGCCATGGCGGCGATGGGCCGGTGCAGCTTCTTGCGGGCCATGGCGGCGGCCGAGGGCGCGGAGCGGACAGAACCGAGCGCCGCGCCTGGATCCGCTGCTCCCGCCTCTCCCGGAAGCCGCGCCGGGCCCCGCGGAAGCTGCCCCCCCCGCCCCCCCGCCCCCCCCCCCGTCGCCAGGGGGAACCGCAGCGTTCGGCGAGGCCCAGCCGCCCGCGGCGGGTGCGCTCAGGCTGCTGCCCGCCGAGCGCTCGGCCTGCCGCGGCCCCTCGCTGTGGTGCGGACCCGCCGGTGCCAGCGGGCCCGGCGCGGCCTGACGGTACTGTGTGGTAGGCGGCTCTCAGGGGAGCCAGGCTTGGTTGTTGAGATGCATCTGAACAGTGTCTGGTTTAGAAAAATCTGAGCAGATTCAGCTATGTCAAGGAACATTCAAAACCCGAGTAAACCAGGTTTCAGGAAGATTAAAGCAACACCGGTCTGGCCCCGGTCTTCAATCAGAGGCTGGGCCATGAGCAGCAGCCGGGTCATGGAACTCACTACCGGAATGAAAGAAATTCCTCTGAGCTGCTCCAGCCATAAAATGCCAGCACAGTGAGGCTACACTTTCAATGAGTAGACTTTAAGTAAAAACTGCATAGATCAGCCCTTCGATTTTGGCTAAATACTGGTAAATTAAATCTGACAGAAGCCTTTTATTTCATTGAAATCTGTATCTTAAATTAAAGCAAGCACAGCAATTCCAGTGCTGCTGCTAAGTCGTATATTGAAGGCATTCAGGCTACTAAGTGGGTTTTTCCAGCAGCCAAGATCAATGTGTGAGGAGAAAGTGGCGTGTTCATGTGTGCTGCACACTAAAAAAGCAAACCACACATTAAAAAGGCTGACAATGCTCTTAAGACTAATACGGTGCATCTCTTCAAAAAAGATAGGGGCGTAGGCGTAAGCAGGAGGTACCTGATAAAGCTGAGAAACACTGGCTTAGAACAAAATACTTGATCTCAATCCAGCTGTTAAAAACGAGAGGAGACTCCCGGTACTAAAGTGATTTGGGGGAAATAGCAGAGCAGTTAAGCCACTTATTACAAGGTACAGAGTTGGGAGCTCGTACCCAGGGGCTGTGCAGCACAAGAATCAAACTCGTTTCTGTTTAAGGCCCATACACATCAGTTTCTGTGAGTCCACAGAGCAGAAGAGGTGACACGAATCCTTGAAAAAACATGGAATTGGCATTGTTGGACGCACAGAAATGAAAGACATCACCACACACAGCAAGTCATCAAGTAAACGATGCAGCTCCGCAACAGCCGACCACATACGGCGTCTCCTCCTGCCCGGGAGAACGAACGCAAATCATGTTCCAAATCCGCCACTTCCTGGTGTGGCTCCGCGGAGCTATCGGGGGATACACGTACAGTCCGAGGGCAGCGAGCAGCGGCAGCAACGGAGCCATTCGGTTTCTGCTTCTTAAGGGGAATTCTATCAAGGGAACCGCTGTTAACTGGGGGGTGCTGCAGGGCCCTTCTCTGCCCCGGCACAAGCACGGGGCCCCGCCGGGGGCGGGAGCCACCACCAGCGCGGCAAAGCAGAGTAACGCCGCCCCACGGGCCGCCACCCGCACGTCCAGCGATGCGCTCGGCACACGGCGCTGCTTCCGACGATGCGCTCCACACCGAGCTCCCGCGCAACGGCCCCGCCAAACCCACGGCGGGAGAGCAGCCCCGGGAACACCGGGCAGAACGGCCGGCGGAGCTCCGCTCCCCGCCGGCCTCGGCCCCGCCCCGCGCGCCAATGGGAGCCGCCGGCGTCGCGGGGAGGGGAGGGGGCGGCTGCCTCTGACAGCCCTCCCGCACACGTGACGGACCGCCTGCCCACGTGGTGCGCCCGCCCAATGGGCGCGGCCGCCGCCCCCCTCCCCCCTTTTCGCGCTCCCGGCAGCCCCCGCGCGGCGCGGCCGGTCTGTGTCGGTAAGATGGCGGCCGTGAGTCTGAGGCTCGGAGATCTGGTGTGGTGAGTGGCGGCGCAGGCTGGGTGGCGGCCGCGGAGCATGGCGGGCCGGGCGGCTTTAGCGGAATCAGGCTGCGGCTGCGGACACGTAGGCGGGGCTGTAGTCGGCCCTGGGAGCGATGCAGCGGGAGCCGATTCGGGCTGGGCCGCGCTGGGCGCTGTCAGCCCGCGGTGACTTCGGAGAGCGGCTGTGGGCAGGGTGGGGCTTGGCAGGGCAGCGGAGTGCAGTGTTGGGGCTGCTGCCGGGTTGTGGGTATCGCGGTCGCCGTCCCTTGGGCGGTGTGGCAGGAGCGGCGGGAGGCAGCCTGGAGCCAGGGCACCGGGCCGGCGGGAGGCGGGCTGGGCGGTGAGCCGGGCCGGCACTAGGGAGGCTGGCGGGGGCGGCGCATTACGGAAGCTGTGTCAGATGGAAGGATGAGGGAAACGGGACGGAAGGACGAGCGCTGCGGTGTTCCCTTGGAAGCACGGGCTCACCTCCCGAGGGATGCGAGAAGGGTTAGAGATAGAAAGTGTTTAGGGAGAGCCACGCACCCGTTTCTTGGCAATGCTTTATGAAGCAACACAACAGTCTAGCGTTTCGTTGCAGGTTGGGGTGTCTCTGTGGAAACCCCCAGAAGCCGTTTCCCCTTGTCACTGCGATCTTACCTTCAGACAGTCAGAGCTGTGATTTTGTGTTTCCTGGTGGGGAGAAGTGAGAGCATTCCACGCTCCCTGTAAGCACCGATTAAGTGTGTAGGTTTTGCTATGCTGGATGGGCTAGGCTGTCCTGCCAGAGCTCAAAGAAGTAGCTAATTTCCAACACGTGAAAAAAATGCATGCATTTATACTGATAACCCAGATAAAAAGAAGGCTCTGCTTCAGGCTGTGACAGCTGCAGCTCTCATCTGAAAAATTTACAGTGCTGGGAAGTTGTCTAATTTATATAGCAAAGTAAGTAAAGATTAGTTACTTTTACCATATTTATTTCAGATGAAAATTTGGGGAGTGTTGCTCTCAGTGCTGGAATGCAGATTATCCTGCTTTAGTTTTGTACATGACAGCCAGATGCTGTCCCTAGAGCTGTTGCAGGGAACTTTTAAAAATCAGACAGCAACAGCAGAAAGGGTTTGCTGAATTTTTTTCTCAGTACAGTAATGGGAGCATTGAATATGAGACATGGTCATGGTCACAGCTCTTGGCAGTGTTGCTTCCTGCCCCTGGCTTCTGAATCCTCTGTGCAGCATTGCCATCTCAGCGGGCTGCAGTGCCGCTTGCTGTGAAGTTTTGCGTCAGGAGCTGTTGGGCCTCACAGGTTCTTTGCCCCTCTCTTGCAAGACAGTTACTAAAGGGGTTTTGTGAGTACTGCAGTACAAGTCAGTGACAAGGGTGAAATAAGGATAAACTCACCAGGAAAGCTGGTGAGCTGCAGGCTAAGACTAATGTTTCTTCCTCCTCTGTGATTATTTCTAGTATTGCCTAGTTTTCATAATGGAAACATTTGCATGTGTAGAAAGTAAGCTTTTCTGCCTTTCTTTTATGGCTCTTCTTATCTTCAATTATTGTGGTGGTGAGCACCTGAAGAAAGTGATAATGGAACACCTGTTGAGGGGATCCTGCTATTAATGCCTTCCTGCACGAATCAGAACTTCAGTTTTCTGTGCTGGGAGTTGGTGGCTGCTCTGCTCACCAACTCCTCTGGATAGGTAGAGAGAAGTTCTCAACCTGAACTTTGGTCTCATTGCCTGCCTCAGTTTTTTTCAGTTCCCTGTGAAGAAATCTCCACACTTATGGTGCTGCAGTGCCTATTACTCTTGTATCTTGCAGACTGTGTTGCTGCTGCTCTTCTCTTCAGTTCTGGCAGTCCAGCAAGGTCAAACAGACTGTCCAGAGACCTGAGTTAGGTGCAGATGTCAGCTGTGTGTCCTGCCTTGAACAGAAAGTTTTGACTTCAAATTGTAACTCTCTTATTATGGAAAGTGTGACATAATATGAAAAAGCAGACATTGGGATAGTTAGTTTTTTCTCTGGTTCTAGTGCCTAATAATTTCTTTTTTTTTTTTCTCTAGGGGGAAGTTGGGCCGTTACCCTCCATGGCCAGGGAAGGTGAGGTTTGTTTGTATTTATTGTTGCTTTCTTAGTTTTTCATGGTTTGTGGTTTTTTGTGTTTGTTTTTGGTTTTTTTTGTTTGGGTGTGAGTTTTTTGTGTTTTCCTTCTCTGTAGGGAAAGCTTTGCTTGAAAGCATTTCAGTTGTAGATTAATACTTGTTTCCTTGTTTGTTTATTTTTTTACACATCTACCCCACAAATCTAAAGTGTGAACTAGTTTAGGGCTTTATTTGATATATTATCTCAGTCTGTCAGTAGGAGCTGGTAGTTCATGAGGTATAAAAAGCCAACAGAGAGCCAGCTCTGGAACTGATTGTGTTTCCCAAATTTAGTTGTTTAATCCCTGTCATTTTCCACAAGACATGTTTCTTTTCTTCCATAGTAAGTTGGCTGACAGTACTGTGTTAAATAATGGAAATAAGGAGTGTGGCTTCTCAAGATATTGTTTTAGAGCTGTTGTTTTTGAGAATTATCTGGGGTAGTTTGATCCTACTTCTGGTTTGGTTGGGGTTTTTTCAGATGAAAGATTTTTAAAAAGGAATTTTATATGCCATTTCTATTCTTTCTACTTCTCGGAAAGACCTTTCTTTTATCTTGTATGTCATATGAGGGCTAAGCACGCTGAGGTAACAGTATGAGTCAGGTAAAAGAATAGTCAATGTGGCTGACAACTATAAACATTTGGTTATTGGGTCCAGTTAACACCCAGCTCCTCTACACCTTGTAGAGGTGTCACCTTGTAACTGAATGATAGCTTTTCTCCTTATTAACATTTTAAAGTTGATAAGCAATTTATTCTGCAAGTAAAGACAAAGTTTAAATTCTTAAGGTTACCTAAGTGGAACAAATTTTTATTAATGCAAGTTATCCTCCTAATATGATTTAAAAAGATCTATAGTAGCTGAACACCAGGTGGTAAGATCACAAAATTTGTCACTATATGCTTTTTAATTATGATTTCTAATTGCCTTTAGATTGTTAACCCACCTAAAGATCTGAAGAAACCTCGAGGAAAAAAGTGTTTCTTTGTGAAGTTTTTTGGAACAGAAGATCAGTATGTACCTCCTTGTTTTCATCTGGGGAAAATATTGTACCACATAATGTGTATCTTTTCTGGAAGAGATACTTACTAATATTACAGTACAGTGTAGCGTTGTAAAGGATTCCCTTTGAACCACACAATAAAAGAAATTCAACTATTATTGCATGCTATAGTTGCTCACTGGGGTGTATGAAGAGTATAAAAACTTTAGGATTTGAGTTGCTGTGATGATAGCTCACCACTTTTTAGGTGTGACATGACTGCGTCAGATTTTAGCATATAATGAGAAAGGTGCAGCTCAGAGGTTTTTTTTTTTTTGCTGCCAGAGGAATAAAAGTAACTATATAATTGTCATTTGTGAAAGAATATACTGTCCTCCATGCCGATTGAAAACTTTCTTGCTGTGCTTTTGGAAGACTTCACAGTATAAGAGAGTCAAAACTGTTTTAAGACTTCCTTTTTGCAAAGCAGAATTTAATGATTTCAAATGTGAGCAAAATCATAGTTGTCTTAGATTTAAATGATTACAAACTAGGTAAAAAACCCAACCAAATGGCCCCTGAGAACTTGGATATTTTGTGAAACTGAAAATTATTTTGATAACTTTTCAGTTTTCCTCTTTGTTTTCTGTTATTAAGTCATGGAATAAAGAAGAAAATTGCAAATATCTGTGGAAGACTAAAACCCCCTTTACTTTTAGGAAGAAAGGTGACTGAGGCCATTTCATTAATGTCTCTTAAGAGGTTATTTTTCACTGCTAAATTATTTTTGCATAATACTAAAATATTTTTTCATTAAGAAATGAGGTCTAAACTTGATGGAGTAGTAGTAAATGCCACGTAGGAATGGGAATGTTTGGGCCTCTTGTAATTTGAGGCAGGTGAAGGTTGATTTGAGGCCAGAGAACGTTTTTTGGTGGTGTTATTAAATATGATTATTTGAGCTAATAAATTCTGAGTTGAAGTGGATTATTTCTTTCCTGATTATTTGTTCTCAATTTTTGTATTTCATATTATTGAATCAAATACAGATTTTTTTGGTATTGAGACAAGTGGTCAAATATCTTGGATACTGTAGCTGAAATTAATAACATAATTGCGAGTGAAGAGTTCAGAGCTGCAAAATAATCAGGATTTATTACAAGATTCTAGAGCTGTGACCAGGGCAAATTTGGTCATCTGGTACAGTGAGGTAGTATGGTTGTTGTCGTGTAGCCCCTTGCCCACATCTCCAGCTTGTGAAATTTAATCATATCATGCAAGATAATCAAGAATTAGAAATTTGCTTGCTTTGATTGGCACACTCTATCTAAAAATTGAGTAGAAATAAATACTATCACCTTTCTTTCAAATAATGCTGATAGAGAGAAGAGACAGAAGCTTGTGTGCCCCTTCTGTCCTGACTTGGAATGTCAAAAGGCTATGAGCTGGTTTGAGCTGTGTTGTTCTAACCAGTGTGTTGCCTGGGAAAGTTCTCATGTTTGAGCACAATCAGCCAAATCAGGAAAAATAGAAATTATTTCACTTCAAATGTGAAGATGAAGAGGAAATCACTTTACTTCTTTTGTACAAGTAAACTAGCGGTTTTTGCAAATACTTTTTTCAGGTGTGTGTATAAACAGGACTTGGAAGGTGACTGAGAGAATGTCACCACCTTATGACCAGCCTGAGGAACAGCAGAGTGCAGAGCTGTCACTGTTCAAGGGGAGATGAGGAGTGCACTTACCCATACTGATGGTCTAGTGCATATAGCTTCTTTTTTAGCACCTCACTTCTTCTGCCATGTTTACACTGTATGATGGCGTTTCTGTACCATGGATCCATTGCTGCAGCTTTTCTATTACTGCCTTACCCTTTGAGGTTGAACAGAAGAGGATCTGGTCATCAGCTGTTCACCTCTTGTCCAGTGCATATAAGGCAAAGGCGATGCTGATTTCTGGGTCCCTCCCATGAACTTCTGAGGGTTTTGCCAGCCAGTTTGTCAAGAGGTAGGCCATGTCAGACCCTATTTTAGTCTTCCTTCTGAGGATTCCTAGGTGCCTTCTGTGGCCCAAAATGCGCCTGTTTCAAGCTGGGTGCAAATTGTTCCCCACTAACTCATGTGGCTTTGGTTTGTCCTACTAAAGGTTAAGGAGAAAGATGTTTAGAAGTAAAAATTCATGTGCACGAGCAGATCAGAAGGGTAAATAAAAACGTACTGATGACTTTGGCAGTGGTTTTGGTGTAGTGTATAAGTTTTGGTTATTTGTGAAATTCTGGCTAGCTCAGGATACAGCACAGGGAAAATGCATTTTCCTTTTTGCAAATTGAATATTACTCTGTACTGGGCCTTTGCAATGCTGCAGTGACTAAGGAAATAGATTAACTGGAAAGCTGTGGGTACTTTTGGTCCAACATACAGAGGTGAGAGCATGAGTGCCTTCAGACTGTTCTCTAAATCCTGGCTTTTGATAAATTTTCTCCAGAGCTCTGTGCTTACTCCATGTGTTGTGTTGGTGATGTTAGTTTCTTCTGTTACTTTTGAAGGAATGGGTTTTCTGGAAGATAAGGATTCTCTACCCATGGGAGCAGATTTTGCTCATGTTTAAACATAAAAGTACATATATGCTTTACCACAGTGAAAGCCACCTGATGTTCATAGTAGTGATGTAATACCCATGTCCTATTCTAAGTGTGTGCAATTAGGGCAATCATGTAATGTCTCTTTATTACCTTGTTCTCCAAATTGATAAGGTGTTTTTTCTAGTCTGCCTAGGAGTTGTTTTTCCGAGTGTCTCTTCTTAGAGTAAGTCACATTGAAAGGATTCTCTATCTAAAATCAAGAACAGTTGATGTTTCCTACCCATAGACCTGACAAGCATGTAACAATTCCATTACAGGAATCTAAACAACAATTTTAATTTAGTTTAGAAGTGGAACTTAGACCTTTTATCTGTGTTTCTAACTGTGCTTCTCAGGTAGTATTTAAAATTCCCTTTTATTTTTGTTTCCATGCTACAGTTCTGTTGTAGGAAATCTTTGTAGATATTTCAGTTGTCAAGTAAGAACTTTTTTTTTGCTATGTATGTACATTTATTGCTTTTAGTAGTTAAAACTAATAGACTGGCTGGCCCGCAAGTCTTTCTTGGTGTGTGTCATACAGTTAAAAATAGTTTCACATTTTTTAGCCTGTTTAGGAATTAATTATTAAAACTTAAGATATAATTGCTTTGAAGGTATCTTTTACTGTGAGTCTATAGAAATACTAGTGACCGTCCTGCAGCCATCAGAGATGGGTGTACAAACACAGCCATTCACCTTTCTTCCCCATTTGGTATCCCCTGATAGCCAAATGGACTTGCAAGTCATGTATATCAGTCTTAACAGGAGCCTGTGACAGCCCATTCTTCCTTACAACCTTTTGTAGCATCAGTGTGAAACTAAATATGGTGGGGTCAAGGGGCACTTCCTGATTTTATATATTAAGGGAAAAAATGGAGGAAGCTTGCAATTGAAGATAAATGTAATAATTTGCAGCCTGTTTCCATCAGGCACAATAATTTTAACACAGCACTCATTACCTTTCCATCTTCCATGTCCTGTTGGGATGAAAGCACCTACCCTTTTCTTTTGCCACTGTTTTCGCTGGTTTTCAAGGAGAGAGCAAATTCAGGATGTAGTCTTTCTGAAATGTTCTTTCAGGTCCTGACATCAGAAAACACTTGCTTTAAATTTGCCAGCTGTTGGAAATACACCTTTGTAGTCTGAGGGTCTGGAGGGATGGGCTGAGCTGATGGAGAGGGTGAGCTTGTGTTCCTGGTACTTCTCAGTGAGGCAGATTATCCCATGCAGAGCTCTATGTTGCTGTAGCAGAGCCAGCTGGAATGTTGTTTAACATCCCTGCAGTCAGAGTACCATAGCTGAAAATCACTACAGACAAAAAACTCTTCCGTCTTGTACTGAGGAGGTATTTTATTGCACAAATTTGAAAAACCTAATGCTTAATTTCCTTCAGTATTGCCCTGCTTCTGGGATTCTTCTAAATATCCTTTCCTTTATTCTAGTATGATACAGTCATTTTTGTATCTTTTTCCTAGGAGTTTATGTACTGAGTTGCAGAGTTTAGTTGAATTACTTAATATATGAGGGTTGGGATGTTCCCTTTTAACAAGGGAAATCCGTCTTGATTTGTCGTATGCTCGCACACGCTGGCCTTGTAAATAACTAAGCAATTTTCTTTTGACTTTTAGAATGGGTTGTGTTAGCATTTAGTGTGGGCATCTAAAGTGCTACAGTCTAAAGCAATAAAATTTTTCCCAGACTGTGGTAAACAGAAATTTGGAGACACAGTGCTACTGTTTTTTATCCCTAGCTATATGGTTTGCAAAAAGTGAGGATTGGTGGATATTCTTCCATCTCGTTTCTGCAGCTTATCATTAGGAGTTGGTATCTGTAGACAGGAAGAGAATGGCTGGAATGGTGAAGGCTTGAAGATCTCCTTGCCTGTGCCATGGATTTCAATCTGGTGTCTCTGCATCTCTGTGTGGCTGCAGGTCACTTTCATACTTGACTCTGCTTATTCTAAGTTTTGCTTATTGTTCATGTTTATAATGTGGATTTGACATGAGCAGTGGTTTTCTAAGAGTGGTATTTCGGAGACGATGAGTAACAATGTGGAGAAATGAAAAGAGAAAACTATTGCTAATGAGTATTTTTATTACATCTTTTCACTTTTCATGTAGCCCATTCTTTACAGTTGCCTGGTGACTGTGCAGCAGTATGAATGCAATGTCATCTTAAATATGACATCTTCAGTGTCATCGCTAATGTTTTTTTCATGCATGGATTCATTGCTGTATCGGGAGAGAAACAGTAGTTCATTTTATATGTTGTATCCTTGAGACTGATCTAAATACTGGGCTTCATTGGCCTTGAGGGTATTGAGATCTTGTGTATGAACATGAATAATTTTGTTTGGGGAAAAGTTCTTTTGTTTTCAAGTGCTTGAAACACTGCATGCAATTGGTTTGCGGACATTGGTGTCAAAAGATACTCATCTCTTATAGAAGGTTGTCCAAGTAGGTGATGCATAAACAAATTGGAAAGGAAAAGACCAATTTAATTTTTTCCCTGTTTCTTTAAAAGTTTGTTTTTAACTGAGGCAGCATTTAAGATTGTTTTTCACTTATTAGTTTGTCTCTGAGATCTCTAGGTCTTTGTTTTGGTGGATCACAAGTGCCAAGATGCACCTTTGAAGCCAGGAATCAGAAAGCTTTGTACTTCGGGCAAAGGAAAAGGAATGAGAAAGGTAGCTAATGAACATGCGCAGTGAGGAGTGATAGGATGTGCAGAAACCTAAGAGAATGCCTTGAGGGAAAATAACTTATTTTTATTTAGAAATTCAGTCCTGCAACAACATTTAACATGCTTTTTTATATATTTGTGGTCCAAAATTTTGTTTCCTTTATACATGTAATGAAAGGCTTCTCATGAGCTGGTGCTCTGTGGTACACAGGGATGTTTGTCACTGTTTGTCATACAGGCAGGCTTTACAGTGTTAGATAATTTTAAGGCATGTTTCACAGTAATGTCTGGGCAGCTGTGAGAGATTTCCTGAATAGCTGCTGGACTCAGATTCTAGTCTGAATGAAATTATTTGACTTGCTATATAAGGTCAGTTCTTACAAAAACGATGTAAACAAAGTGAAAGGATTCAGCTTTGCATGCAGGAGCACTGGGTTCTTTGGAAAGGACACTGGCATTTTCCAGTAGGTTCTAACAGGTCTTGTCTCTGCAAGTGAGACCCAAAATGTTTCATTCTACTTTCTTAAAGTTGATTCCTGATTACAAGGAATTTACAAACAATTGCTATTGCCAGTGAGGAGGAAAGGTCTTAATATAGTTATAGAGTTTATTTTGTGAAGAGAGGAGAAACAATCAAAATTCAGTAAAACATTACAATTATTTTTGTTGTTTTAATCTTCATGTTCAGTTTAGCTATACAGTGTCGGAAAATGCAGCCTTTAAATCACTTCATTTCCTTGCAGAAGCTAGACTGCACTGGGGAATATTTAAAACCCGTATCCGTGGATAGTCTATGTAACATAGTAATACCTGGGGACAAGAGAAAGTCTGATTGCCCCAGTCAGGGGCAAAGGAAATAGTTCTTTTTTCTCAAAAACAAAATTATCGTTTTCATACAGAATACCTGGGTACGTCAGAAATCAGTTCACCAATGAGCTGTTGCTTTTGTATTAACTCTGTGTGGTCATCTCTATAGTGAGAATACATAATTTTGGAGGTTTTTTCCTACAGTTTTTTAGACACCTGTGTGCTCAATATATTTGAACCAGGGATTGATAGCTGAGTATTGTTAGGTGAACTTTGCTTTCTCGAGTAGATTAGTGGTATTGCCTACTTTACCTGGAGGCATGGGTCTGTGGGTGTTCCTCAGGGTGAAAGGAGTGCAGTCATTGGGCTGCCATTGTTTTAAATGCATCCTGTGATCACATCCAACAGCTGTTTTGTCAATAGAGAATAATGCTTAGGGGGGGACAGTGCTACGATGAGAGGACATAAAACTTAAGAAGTAACTAAGTGCCAGAATAAAATTCTCAGTGAATTCAGTAGTGGCAGCCCTTCAGTTTCTAGATAGGAAGTGAGTTTGGGCTCAGTAGAGCTGGGGTAGAAAGTGTAGCTGTGTGTTTCTCAAAGCAGGACGATTTAGAAGGTTGCAGTTTGGAGAATTATAACTAGCTTCTTTTTTTGTTTCAAGTGCCTGGATCAAAGTGGAGCAGCTGAAGCCCTATCACCCTCACAAAGAGGAAATGATAAAGATTAACAAGGGTAAGCGCTTCCAGCAAGCTGTGGATGCTGTAGAGGAGTTTCTTAGAAAAACCAAAGGCAAGGACCAGGTGAGTGGGTTCTTTTTCACTGTGTGCATTAAAACAGGTTTTGGCATGAATGGTGATTTGATGCTTTGTTATGTGAAAGAAGTTTGTTGTCTCTGGCAAGTTGAGGAGGATTGTGTTTTCCTTCCTTCCTTTGGTTTTTGGGGTTTATTTCCTATCCTCTATCCTTCCCCATTAAATCTTGTTTGGTAGGGAAAAGTGATTATTGAATTATTAAATGATGAAGAAACGGAAGAGGCTAATTGATCTACTTGTGATGATTTTATAAATCAGTCTTAAGAATTTGGTATCTACTAGTCTTGTCTTCAGTGTGTTGGAAGTTCACACAGTCCTGGCAAGTCTTCAGGTGGCCTGTTGTGTTACGTGCTTACTTAAACTGGTGTGTTTTTGCAGGAGAGCTAACCAGGAACTTCACTCACCAACTCCAAAGGTCTAACAGATACGTAGTTTTCAAGTTACTGTGCTGTTGTTTTACTTGATAGTAATCAGCACAGGGTCCTTCACATCCTTGGTTTTGCATGAAAATCATTCCATCTCTTCTCTTCTTTCCTTACCATCTTCTATTCTATAATCTCTCAGGCGTCTTCCCATAACTCCACTGAAGAGAAGAATCGGCGTAATCCCAGTGAAGAGAGAGGCAAGCAATCTGCTGGTGAAGAGAAACGCAAAGCCAGTTTGTCTGAAGGAAAGGTGAAGAAGGGCACAGGGGAAGGAAAAAAGAGGGTTTCTTCTGTCTCGTCAGAGAGAGGATCAAAATCACCCTTGAAAAGAGCCCAGGATCAGAGCCCCCGAAAGCGGGGGCGTCCACCCAAGGATGAGAAGGTTTGTGTTGTGCATGTCCTCCAGTGCCCGTGGACTTGGCAGCTGGACTTGAGGGCTGACTGGCGCCTTGACTAACAGGCCAGCAGGAAGAATCAGTTCAGTATCCCTTTATTTAAGCTTTTACATGTTGCTACTTCTAGACCATTTGGCTGCCTGATACCGTTTGCAAGCATATTGTTGATTCTTCCTGTGATTTTTACCAGTTAGTTGCTGTGAGTGGCTCTGTTTGTATCTTTGAGAGGGCTTTGAAAGCTCTCTCTGGGGACTCCATTCTTTCGTCTTGTCATCCCTCGAGTTCAGTTTGTGTGGGAAGGATTAGCAAAGAGATATGGGTCTTCATCTGGCTCCTGACTTCTCACATCTCATCTACTTCGTATGATCAGATGATAAGTAGTTGCTCAACTTCAACTTCAGTACTCACAAAGAGTGATATATCTTTAAGGGCTAGGGCTTAAAGAAGAAGTTCGTAGCTTGAGGAATCCACCAGAAGAATTGTCTTCATTCCAGCTTCTGTGCTTTAGGATATGTTCCCATCATCCATTAAAAGGAGCCTTAATACTTTATTCCTACTACTTCCCTGATATTTCTCTATGTTGTGGTAGCACTTTGTCTACCCTCATATAGAGTTCCAGCCTTTTTATTATGTAACTCGCTATTGCGGTCTAGATCTTCCTATTCCAAATGGATATTTATTTTAGTGGATTATTACAAGTCACATCCTTCATCAGCAACTACACCTGAAGACAACTGGGAGACCTCAACTGAATCACCATACAGCAACAAGCTTGCTCACCTGTGCTTCAAGGGGATCACGATGTGCTTCACAGTCTTTCAGTCAGGATGCAAGTCAAGATGGTGGTCCTTACTCTCCAGAATTGTGGATGGATTGGCCTTCGCTGGTTGAAGAGCAGACTCTCTCTTGATGTAGTAAAATGAAGCTAATCATCTCAGATATTAGCTGTGAAGGCATCATAGAATAGAGTCATAGAATATCCTGATTTGGAAGGGACACATGAGGATCATCAAGTCCAACTCCAAAGATGTTAAAGGAAGTATTGGCTCTTTTTTTGCACCAATGTCTGTGAAATTAGGCTGCGCAACAGATCCCATCAGTTTCTTCTTTTGAGGGAAGTTGGAGGAGGGGAGAAATGTATGCATATTTATGAATTAAAACTAATAATTACAGAACTTGTCTTGACTGATGCAGGAAAATGCTTCACTGGCAACAGAGTTTTCACTTTTCTAAGTGTCTTCCTATAAGCATGTTGTGTCTCCACATATTTCTGTTTAAATAAGCCACTAGACCTTTTTTTTTCACTTGCAAAGTGATTCTGTGTCTTTGAGCTGGATTCATTCCAAAATTATCAAAACTAATGGCTGGGAGAATTCTAATTGTGCTGACACATTGCATGCATAGGTTTTGCTGTGTTATCTACCTCAGGACATCAGAGTGCTTTGAGTGAGCTAATTGTGGTAGTTGACATTATTTTATGGGCACATGACAAGCAGACTGGTTTTAAAGTTGCCACACAGTGGTGGCCAGCTGTGTGATAACTTCCTGGCCACAAACCCGGAAATTAAGCAGGATAAGGTAGGAAAGTAAGCCTTATAGCTTCTTGAAAGTGACAAATAAAATAATTGCTATGAAAATACAACAATACTGCCTTAATACTGATTTTCAGCCTATGAAATAATTTTAAAATCTTGTCTTCTTGCCTGGTTCTCATAAATTCCTCAAGTTCTTAGCCCTAGAGTAGAAAACATTTATGTTGTTGTCCTGAATTAATACAATCCTAGGATTTGTGGGTTTTTCCCTCTGTCCCAGTCCAAATCCTGGCTTCCAAGTAAAAAGAATGCATAAAAATCCAGAATCCAGTCTTTGCTGAGATGCGCTCTGTCTAGACAGGCTCTGTGGCCATACATGATGATTCACATACTCTTATTTTTAAGCTTATATGAATATATTTGAAGGAGCAGCAGAACTTCATAGGTATCGATGCATGTTTTATCCACACTTTACCAGCATGAAGTATGCAGGACTCTCCCTTGGCGCTACAAGGTTGGAGACTGATGTCTGCATAGTCTTGCTAACCCTCATACTGTTGCATTGTTCTGGGTTACCTCCAGGAGTCTTACTCTGGCTGTTTTTGCAAACAGTGCTCTTCTTCTTCTGCGTGGATACTAAGGTATATTGTGAATTTTCAGGAAGTAATTTCAGAGGGGAGATAATATGACTCCATTTCTGAACCCTCATTTCAGAGGAAGACGGCACGTATTATGTAGAAGTCCTGGGCATTCTATTCATGTAGCATAAAAACCTAGATGTCTATAGCATATATCTATGCCCTACAGCATAGAGACCTATTTTAGCCTCTGTGTTTTGGGGGGGAAAATAAAAGATAAAGTTTAATCTGCTCATCAGTAAAAGCCCAGTATGTTAAGTACTATCATGATACTACAAACCGGGGCCCGTGGAGCAGATGGGGCAGCCCACATAGCAGTTTGTCACATGGATTCTGCAAACTTGAGCAGATGTGGCAGTCAATCTTATGCTTTGAAGGTTATCCTGATAACAGGTAGGCTATTCTATTGTGACAGGGTAGGATTAAAAGAGTTCAGACCTCTGATTGTGATGATGTCCTTCACTCATTTCTTAAGTGTTTTGCATCCACCACCAGAGGAAAGTACGTGATCAAGCATGTTTGTTTTCTGCTCATTGCATAAGTGCAGTGATTCCTCTTAGGTATGAAGAATGGACTCTCCAGAAGCCATAAATCTGGTTGAAATCCTTAGCTGGAAGTTGATGCTTTTCTCGTCTCACCTGTGTTGCTAATACTCTGTGTTTAAATATGAATGCTGCTGGAAAGGCCTATGAAATTGAAGGCTTTTGTAGTGATTTCAGAGCTCTCTATATGTGCTCGAATGATCATCGTGGTGTGACCTGCTCCTGAGCCAGGTTTTAAGCTCTTTCTGATCCTCCTTCTGTCTCCTCAGGACCTCACAATTCCAGAGTCAAGTACAGTGAAGAGAGTGATGACTGGAACAGTAGCTGGATTTAAATGGCCACCAAGTGTGAGTGAGGTGAGAAGCTTTACAACGTTCTGAGTTTGTGGCAGCAAATCTCGAGCCTTTTGTCTGGCTGTAAAACAGTGAGATCTTACCTTCTTGTGTACAAACATACTGCAGTATAACAAAGTTGGACAATATCCCAGGTACTTCAGAAGTATGCCGGGAAATGAGATTTCTGTCTCTGTGGAACTACTTGCAGATTCACACTAAACTTGCTGTATTAATGTTTACACTTCTTGTTTCAATAGCGTTTCTGTGACTGACTTCCCAGAAGTGGAGGTGATGTGGATAGTCTCTCCCTGTCTGAATGCTATCACATGGGGTGCTTACATTTGATTTCCTTCACAAAGCAGCTTTTGAAAGCTGTTTGATTTTGTTGAATAAATGAGTGATCAGTAAAGCAGAGTAAGAGCAGTGTGATTCCAGGCTAGTATGTATGATACTCACTGGGGAGATGAGGGATCTGGGCCTTCAGTCCTTGTTGCTGTTAGGATGGGTTTGCTTGGCATGTGACAATCTCCAGTCAATTCTCAGAATGCTGTTTTATGGAATTACTTAGAACCTGGAAAATAAGTGGTTTTATTTGCTTGGGAGAGGAAGAAGTGGAAGATGAATTTTCTTCCTCCCATGGTAATATTGCTTGTATATTTCTTTGTTTTTCCTACAGATGTCCAAAAATGAGGAATTTGGTTTGAATGGCTTTAGTTTTGAGAATGAAACAAAATGTAAACGACTTAATTGAAACAGGTTCCTTGTGACAGCTGATACATTTTATGTTTTCCGCCTTAGGCTATTGCTCTCATGCAGCTTAGGAGAGCAAGGGAATTGTGCTGTGCTAACTCAGCGACTCTTTGGATTTATTTCTGAGGCTGTATTTTCTCTCTTTGTAGCCTGTGAAGGACAGTGATCCACACTTTCATCACTTCCTGCTGAGCCAGACAGAGAAGGTAAGGATTTGGCAGACAGGATCATGTTGCTGGGTTGCTTGGAGTCCTGCCCTTTGCTGGAACCGAATACAAGGAGTATGTGTAAAGAGCCCAGAATTCTCTTCTTTAGGGGATGGCAGTTAGATTAGTTGAAGTACTTCCAAGCCTTAAGATTTAGAGTGATTTAGCATTAAGTACAGTGAATAGTTTTAAGTAATTCAAGATTATCTAGCACTAGTTTTTGACATATTTGATGTAATAAATTGTGTAGAATGAACAGGATGGACAGGAAAAGCTTTTTTTGTGTTCAAAAATCCTGTTGTTTGATTGTTTTTGATGGTTGTCCTGTCAGCTTCTTCATCTGGATAGGCTTGCCAATTCACTGAATGTTGCAAGAGAACTTCCAGGGCCAGAAAAGCTCCGTGTAAAATACAGCCTGTTTATCTCCTGACAGTCAGAAGTCTTGCAGGATTTTATATTCAGCAGTGAACATCAGGAGGAAAAGGAAAGATCAAATTAAGCATAAAAGGATTTATGTCTCGCTGAGGACCTGGGCAGAGCCAGAAGGATTAAGAGCTGCTAACAGTTTTATCTGTATGTCTTGGTTTGGAAAAGACAGTTGCCTGCTAAAGGAGACAGGAGCCTCCCCTGAAATGAAGAGTGCAAACCCTCCCCACCCCTCCAAATTGCTATGAATTTTAAATTAAGGGGCTCTCGGGCAAAAAATATGAGAGCAGGAAATAACAGTTCTTTAATAGGGAAGGAAAAAAATAAAATGATAAAATAAAAACAATGCAATACACTAGAATAACACTGACAGAGTCAGAACACAACCTGACACCCTGTGGGTCAGGGTGTTGGTAGCAGTCCAGTTGGAAAAAGGGGCTGCAGTCCTCCTGGAGTGTCAGGCGTGGTTCTGTTGGAGCAGGGCAGTCCTGTAGGAAAGGGGTGTATTCCTCCTCCGCAGATCCGTGGAAGCAGCTGCTGTTCCTCTGGGAGTCCAATGCAGAAGAGCTGTGTTGGGTGTCAGAATCTTCCAGGTTATATTGGGGTAGGAATGCTTGGCTCCTCCCTCTGGGTGGAGCATCTCACAGTAGGATGTTATAGTTCTTATCAGTCATGTGGTGACATTCAATAGCCTCTTATCAGCAGATGTTCCTTGCTGAGGGACCTTGGTTATGATCACTCAGGAAGAGAGATAAGGAGAATTGCCCACTTGACACCAGATAACTGCCATACAGATGGCAATAGAATACATCTTGCCTTGCAATCTGGAACACTGTACAAGCTCACAGTAAGCAGCATGGGGAGGAGCAGCCTTTGCCTTAGCATTTGTAGAAAGCCTTCTACATGCCTTCTCATATTAACCAGAAGGTTTTGGTTCCACAGCTGCAGAGACATAGTGTGCATAGATGAGAGGCTTCATGGCAGGCTTCAGAGAGCTAAATGTAGGAGTAGGGATGGCCCAGGTTCTGGTGCCTCCAGAGGAGCCTGTTACAGGAATGACAGAAGGGAGTTTGCAGTGCCTCTGTTAGAAGACAGTCTGAATTGCTGGGGCAGGGTGGGAAAGAACAGTCTTAATATCTTGCAATATATGTCAGGTTTTATTTTCTCCACTTGAGGGAAGCCCCAGAGTTGTCCTGGTTTGAAGGTGGTGGTGGGTGGGTGAGCTGCCTGCTTCTGTGGAATATGGATATGGTCTGTTTGCTCGGCAGAGTAAATTAGCACTGTCCTTCCCCTGAACCCTTTGTCTTCTCCATACAGCCAACTGTCTGCTATCAAGCCATCACAAAGAAACTGAAGGTTTGTGAAGAGGTAAAGCAAATCTTCATTTTGATGGATGTTTATTGTTATGAGGTATTGCAGTTCTTCCAGAGATGTGCAATTAATTGTTTTTATTATTATTTTTCCCTCTCTCTTCCCTACCCCCCTGCCCTCGTCCCCCCACCCCACTCCCTCAGGAGACAGGATCTACCTCCATCCAGGCAGCAGACAGCACAGCAGTCAATGGCAGCATCACACCTACAGACAAAAAGTAAGATTTCCAATACACTTCAGCCATTTCCGTCCCAGCTCACACATGCAGCCACTCTACAGCCTATCACTGAGAATGAATAAACCTAACATTTCCCTTTAACTGCACATTCCTTCTGTCCTTGCGTAAAACTATTTGCAGGGCAAGGCGGGGGAGAGGCTGCTAAAAACAAAGGGGGCTGTGCAATACAAAATTCAGAGTAAATTCTGTCCTGGAAATATCTACAATTCATAGTGTTTCTGCTGTTGCCTTTTTCCATAGGTACCACTGCAGGTGTTAGCAGCAGTATTCCTAAGTTTTGCATGAGATAGGAAGATAAAAGGGGATCTGTCTCCAGTAGTTGACTGGGGTCATTTAATCACTCTCCAGAGCATGCAGAAGACAAGAGGAAGAGGGAGGTGTGTTCTCCCATCACAAAAACTTTGCTGTGTAGCACATGAGCTTTTTGGTTTCTCTTAACACCCCCATTCTCCTTTATAGAGTGAGAGAAGGCTAACTTGAACTTCCTGTAACTTCTGCTCTGTTCAGCTTGAGGTCAGGTCATTCTTGCTGTTTGCTGTTGGGGCAGTTCATGTAGGATGTCAGTTCTCACTTGTACTGCAGGGGAAAAAAATAACAGTGAAGCTGTTCAGGTTAAACAGTCTCTCAGGAGAGTGCATCTCAGAGGTGGTTGTGAAGGAAGGAATACTTCTGCTGGTTTCGCGACTTGAAAGTAGGTGGACCTTATTTGGGCCATGTAAAGAGCCTATAGTGATTTGCTCTGCCCTAAGGGCAGAAAGAAAAGGCAGCATGGCTAGCTGGGAGAGGACAGGTGCTGCTGCAGTGTGGCTAATTCTGCAGAATTAACTACTGGATTTGCCTGGTAGCTTTTGTTGTGGTGTTACCTTGGATATAACTGAATGCTTCAGAATCTCTTTGAAAACTGTGGGTTTTATGGGAAACTGCATGATGGGCAAAAGGGTTCTTGCAGCAATATCTGCAAGAGGAATTTTTGTTGCAGGTGATTGTAGGGACTTGGTGGCATATTGTCTCTTTTTTGAATGGAGGGAGCAAAATTCTTTCCAGCTTGTGGGTGGAGGGTAAGGCTGTTTTCTGGGACTGATGATGACCTGTACTGGCCTAATACTTCCTTTCTTCCTGTGTCCGAAATGGCATCTGTAGAACAGGGACTAGGTCTTTGGTCTGGCATGATGCTTATCACAGTAGTCTTTGCTAGATTTTATTAAAACTAGGTTGCTGATGTATCGTTCAGTTGTACAAGCAAGCATTGTATGTGTGACTTAGTTTTAAAGTCAGAAGACTAATAATTAGAGAAGCACCTGCTCATTTTAAATGTTCCCTTTAACTTCAGTAAGGCAATGACTGTCAACAGAAAGCACACAAACAGAAATTTAAGTAAGCAAAAAACCACACACAAACAATCCACCCCAAACAAACAAAAGAATCCAGACCATCCAAACCTTTAATATTTAGGTGATCTTCTGAAATAGGCGAAAGACTTTCTTCAGGAAATTGTTGGGGATGCTTGGTAAGCAAAATAAATTCCAGCTTGCTTTTAAAGCTCAGTATTTGCCCATTGTAGCTGTGGTTGCAGTAGGGCATGTTTGTTTGGGTATTTTTTTGTGCTGGTGATGCTCCAGTTTGCTCATCATCATTTCCAGCACCATGAGAAACTAACACTGATTGCTTTTTCTTGCATTAATGTTTATCTATACCCTCAGGATAGGATTTCTGGGCCTCGGTCTGATGGGAAGTGGCATTGTCTCCAACTTGCTAAAGATGGGTCACACTGTCACTGTCTGGAACCGGACTGCTGAGAAGGTAGGCATGTGCTTAAGCCTCTGCTAAATATTCAGTAGCTCATGGAATCATCTGTCAATGGTGTCTGGGAGGGGATGCCAAAGAAACACAAGGATATGCTTGCCACCTTGTTTTGTCCTCTTTGCTATGTGCTTGTTGGTGGGTGTGACTAGGTGCAGCTGTGGTCTGTTCTAGTGTGGTCACTCTTATGTCAGCAGTCTCACCCCACTGCCTTTTTGTGTGAGAGGAGAGAGTTGTTAGAAAGATTAAACCCTTGTATATTACACCCGTATATGTGTTGAAGAATGAGATGTAACATGCCTCTGAAAATACTGCAGATGTGTATAGCCATGGTCAGTGTATTGTGCATCTGTGAATAGCCATGAAAAAACTGCTCACGTGAATTGCCATGCAATGTATTGTGCCAAAAAGGCCAGGTGCAGGGAGTTATCCCAGGAGATTGAGGTACAGTAAGATGCGCTGCTCAGCTGCAGGTTAGTCTACATCTATTGTGCTAGTCATGTGATAACAAGTGTTCTGTCAGAGACCTGCTGTGTCATGAGTCCAGGATGGAGAAGGGCTTTATAGGAGTATTCAAGCTGAAAATGGAGCTTATATTGCATTGCGCTTATATACTAGACGCTGTTACTCTTGGTAGTGGAGGAGGAATGTAGGTAGCTGGGGGAGATATGGTAGTTGTAAAATGCTGGGGAATAGCAAAGCAGGAAGGGCACTGTGGTTACTTTGTTAAAAGGGGACTAAAATATTTAGTTTTTTCAAGAGCAAAACATGGCTGATATGAGGGGATAGGGTAAGAAGGAGCTAATTTGAAACAGCAGCCCTCTGAAACACACTCATCTTAAATGTGCATATTCCTGTTACTATCCAGTAACATAGGTTGCTATGTCTTTTAACCAATTTTTTTTCCCTAAATCTTCCTTTTTTTCCCCTAATAATTTCTTGTCAAACCCACAACATTCTTACCATTTCACCATAGAATTTTGTTTCTTTGTGTCTTTTCTTCAAAGTTCTTCACCTGTTCTTCAGAAAAGCTGCAAAAGAGCCCTGTGCACACACATATGTGCGTGTGTAGACAAAGCAACAGAAGAATACAACGTTGTTGTGTAATTAACATGCCTATCTCCTTTGGAGTTGTGTCCAGCAGTAGAGTTTTTACAACAAAAAGCAAAGAATCCTTTTGCTCTGTATTTAATTTGTCTTACCTTTGGACTTGTGCCTTTTGCAGTGTGATTTGTTCATCCAGGAGGGTGCACGGCTGGGAAGAACCCCTGCTGAAGTAGTCTCCACCTGTGACATCACGTTTGCCTGCGTATCAGATCCAAAAGCAGCAAAGGATGTAAGGATTAACTCTTATTTTACCTCACTGGTTAGACTATGAGATGGCAGTCACTGAATGCCACTTCTGATTCCTGCTAACCACAGTAGCCTGGGTCATTGTACATCCTGAGCAGTGCAGCTGTGTAAAAATAAAAGTCCTAACAAAAATTAAGCATTTTAAAAATTAAGTCTTTGAGGGCAGGGTCTGATAACTGTCTGGGGGTCTGCCAGGCTCAGCTGGACTCCTGCAGAAGTGGGGTTTCTCTGCAGACACCCTATTGCTTTACCGCTCTTCTGTTCTCCACAGCTGGTGCTTGGTCCAAGTGGAGTGTTGCAAGGGATTCGCCCAGGGAAGTGTTATGTGGATATGTCCACAGTGGATGCAGACACAGTCACAGAGCTGGCCCAGGTAATCACTGAACTGAGCCTCTTAACAGCAGCAGGTGTTCATTCAGCAGCAGTTCTTCAGTTTCTGTTGGTAATAAAATTTCTAGAGGTCTTTGGGAGAGTCTCAAGTTCCAGGCAAACAAGACAATATGTCACGTCTTAACCAGCAAACAGTGTTGGATGAGATGTTCCCTGGTGATACCAGCAAAGTTGTAGATTTGGCAGAGCTGTTACCTGACACCATTGCAAACAGTCAAATTTGGATCCCCTAAGAAATATTTGTAGACAGGTTGGTATTCTGTAGCAAACTGGAGAGTGAAACCCTGTCTGGATTAATGACTGATGAAATGCATAATCTGCCTAATTTAAGTGCTCTGGTTGGGGAAAATTAATGCCTTCACATTTCATTCTATAGAAGTATTATTATAGGATTTCTGTAAAAGTGTTCTGATTACTTCTGCTGTGGTATCTGTGATTTCTTTTTTGGCATCTTGCTTGTTCCCCACTGCCCTAAGGCAGCATGTTTGGTTTTACAGGGAAAGGGAACTGGTTTTGGTCAGGTTTTAAGTAGACACATTGTTGATGCACTAGTGTGTAACATTAATTTGGAGAATGCAGATCACTCATATTAGTAAACATCTGGCTGAAGAGATCTGTCAAAGGCCTTTCCTCTGTGGGAAAGAGGGGAAAATATAATGATCAATCTTCTGGGATTCTTATGCCACATATACACCTTCAACATTGATCCCTTGGCCAGTATATGGTGCCATGACTAAAGCATGTCAGTTCAGTTGCTTAAAACATGCACAGTAGTGATGGGTGCAGGAGTGTCTTGCCTGGACCCTTTTGGTCCTAATCACACTTTGCAGGATACATCACAATAGTGCTTTCCTCTCCTGTTGGAGCTATTTGTTCTGCTTTGAATTTCTGTCCTTAGCAGCAGGCATGCCCTAAATTATGTTCTTGCTGCTGTTCATGCAGCTAACCAGAGATGCTCTTCTCGCAGGTGATAGTGTCCCGAGGTGGTCGCTTTCTGGAAGCACCAGTCTCAGGAAACCAGCAGCTCTCTAATGATGGAATGCTTGTGATCCTGGCAGCTGGCGACAGGGGTTTATATGAGGACTGCAGCAGCTGTTTCCAAGCCATGGGGAAGACCTCTTTTTTTCTAGGTAATTGAAACATGGAGGGCCTGATAGCAGTTTCTTAGTGCAAGGACTGGGAATTTCAGCAAGGAGTCTGTGATGTATATATCACCTTTGCAGTCCGGGAAATTGGCTTGCTGCTCTGGAACTTCGCTAGTTTCAGAGCCTGCAGGCTAAGGTTTCTTTTTTGAATGCTGGCTCATTTTGGAGGATCTGTGATACTTTTGGTTTTAAATCATATTTTCTTATTATTTCTCCATTCCTTTGTGTGCTTGGAAAATGGAAATATTTTCTGAAGTCTTTCAGGGCAAGGGAGAGATGCCAAGTGCCTGATGACAGGAATCCAGCAGTGTTACTGCTGTGTGGGCTGGGGAAGCAGGGCTGCTACTTCTCTTCTGGAGGAATCCCAATGGTGTGTCTCGCTCCAGGTGAAGTAGGCAATGCTGCCAAGATGATGCTGATTGTGAACATGGTCCAAGGCAGCTTCATGGCAACAATAGCAGAAGGACTGACTTTGGCTCAAGTGACTGGCCAGTCCCAGCAGACCCTTCTGGATATCCTCAATCAGGGACAACTTGCCAGCATCTTCCTGGACCAGAAGTGCCAAAGTAAAGTTCTCTTACATTGTTTTCTTACAGGTTATTTTTACAATCTAGGAGCTTTTCAGATAGTGGCAGAAGGTAGAAAATAACAATCTCATCTTCATCAACCTGGGATAATGGTTAGTTTAAGCATTCTGTAAATGAAGAGCTGAGTTCCCATTCCTTCCCCTTCATAGCTAGGACTTCTGAGAATCTGAGTTAGGAGTGCTTAGGGCTTAAGTCAGGATTTCATTGCAGCAGGGTAACAAGCTGTGTAGAAATCTGAGCTCACTTTGTCAGTGGGCAGTAGTGATATCAATCTGCTGTGGCCAGATGAAGATAGAGAGTAGAAAAACAGGAGAGTTAAAAGTAGTGATGAGCAGTGGAAAGAGATTGGTGTTGAATTACAGCCCCCTGCAGCATGGGCTTGGCTTACTTTTGTCCTGCTTAATTTTGCATGGGTTCCTCTCCGCAGATATCTTGCAAGGAAACTTTAAACCTGATTTCTACCTGAAGTACATACAGAAGGATCTTAGATTAGCTATTGCACTGGGCGATTCTGTCAACCACCCAACTCCCATGGCAGCTGCTGCCAACGAGGTAAGAGTTGTTCAGTGTTCAGATGTGTTCTTTAACATTTATTCAACAGTGCCATTTGTCAATTAGAGACACAGATCAAAGAATTACGTCATCTCTAAGACAAGGGAACATATTTCTAAGACTGAAATATTTTTTGACTAGGGTAGCATTGTATTTGTTTTGATTGTAGAGACCCTTAGAATGTTACATCAGGAAACACAGAAAGACCTGGCATTTTCTGATCTGCACTTGGTTTATTTGACATACAGTCTGGTTCTCTGGTTGCAGTGGTCAGCAAAGGAGTTTTTCTGCTGGGAAGAGGCTTCACACAAGAGCAGGCTCTGATCCTTTTCTGATTTCTCTTTAGGTCTATAAACGAGCAAAAGCATTGGACCAGTCTGACAACGACATGTCCGCAGTGTACAGGGCCTACATCCATTAGGCTGCACCCTTCTTACTGTTCATACGATGATGATTGATTAATATTATTATGATACTGGGTTTTAACTCTGGACCAGTCCATCTCTGTCTTTCCATTTCCTTTTATACACAAACTTTGAGACCTGCTGTGGTGAGCCTTCCACTGTGGCAGGAGGGGGGAGGAGGGGGCTCGGATTGTTGCAGTTTAATTAGAAAAATCCATGCCATGCACTGACAGTCATGAGACAAAACAGCGGCAATTGTTCAGAAGCTCTGAGGCAACTCTGCCAGAAATCTGCTGCTTGGCTGCTTTAATTTTCCTCTTTGTTTGCTAGTCCAAGATGCTGTTTCTAACAATCCCTTTTCTTCTTTGCTGTGAAATAATGCAAGTGTTGGACTCTCTGCATCAAGGGGACAGGGTGACATACATCCCATCTACCTGTGAATATCACTCGAGTCCTTGGTCCCAAGTAAGGTGAGGAGCATGCCTGCTAATTAGCCACTGTTAGAGACCAAAGCACCTCCCATGGAGGAGAAGGGCAGTTCCAGAGGGTAAGGGGAGCTGAGTGCAACACTGTCTTGATTCAGTTTCTTTTTAGACTTCCACTTCCCCACCTTGATGGAGGAATTCCTGTACTGTTAAAGACAACACATTGCATCCATGTCTTCCCCTGTACAGACAACTACAGCTTAGGGAACACAAACTGTACTGAAAATAGGAGAATGCCTATGTTAATGAAGCTCCTGAAAGGCTTATCATAGCCCATCCAAAACATCATTGGAAAGTAACACCTTTGCATAGAAAACTGCAAGACAAACATAGTGCCTATAAAACTGGGCTAGAGATTTTACTTGTTCCTGGCCCTAGCTTATGTTATGTTACTACTTGTTTGTTTTTTTAACCCTGGTAGTCAATAATTACAAAGGTGTCTTGGATTGCAGCAGTGTCACAAGCAGAGTGGTGAGTCTGAAAAGGGAGAGAAGAATGATCCAAGAGATTGAGATTCCTGAGCTCCTTTCCACGCTTTCTGGCCTTTGCATGGTTGTCACATCTCTCAGCCTGTTTGCCCATCTGTAAAGGTGGGTGATGGTTACCTACCTCACAGGGATACTTTTGTGTACTGACTAGTGATCTTTATACATGTCAGATTTTCCATACATGTTCTTAGTGTTACTACTTTGGGTACAAGATAGCACAGCACAAGCCTTCTCCCTGTATCGGTGAACTCTGCTTGTGGCCACATACCAACTTCTAGAAAGACCAGTAACTGAAACTGGGGAGGCTAATACCACTGCTGAGCTTTAGTCTAGAGATGGGTGACATGAACTGCAGATGCCAAGGCTAGAGATCAGAGATGCTCTCAGTGCAGATAGCAGAGCAACCCAGAGTCCAAAGGATGCCTGTCACAAAAAATGCACGGAGTGTGGCTTGGTTTTTGGGTTGGTTGTTTTTTTTTTTTTTTTCTTTTTTTTTTCTTTTTTTTTTTTTCCCCCCAATTCTCAGTATTAGCCTTTTGGGAGTGTTCTTGCATTTTAAATTCAAGTGTTAGAAAAATGCCAGTGAGAAACTTTGGCCAAAATCACTTATCAAGTGGTACAATCTCCTTCCTCCCTTGGTCTGGGATTCTGAAAGGAAAGAAGACAGATTCAAATTAGGTTGTGTTCCTGACATCTGCCCCTGCCACCTTATTTTTTTTTTCTAGGAACTTAATGGCTGTGTAAAGAAATTTTCCCTGGGTTAGGATTTCTTACCTGTCCTGCTTTGTGCAGCATGTGTGTATGGTTCAGGGACACCTTGTTAAGAAAGAAAGTGTCACATACTCATTTTGTCACATACTCATTGAATCACAACATCTAATGCCTTATGCTGTAAACGTTACTTTGAGTATTTCACCTCCTGTGATGACTGTTCCTTGTGGGCTAATGCTGTATTCTGCATTACTTATATCCTGTAGTGAACACCTGGCAACAGAGCTGTCAGACCTCACTGCCTGTTGGCCACTGTGTGTGGGCAATGGTAGTTCCAGTCCTGTGTTCCTTTGACAATGCCACTGCCATTCTGTATGTAGGTATTCATGTTGAAGGCATGTAAAATTGCCAGGATAGATAACCATTGACCTGCTTTGGCACACTGTTCTCCACTCAGAACTCCACAGTTAGCATCTGAAGTCCTTTGTTAAACATACTATAGTTTAAAAAAAATCTCTCATATGAATTGTACATTGTGGGCATCTGAGGGAAGTTGTGGGTTTGGAGGCAGGAAATGAGACTAAGGGAAAAAATTTTTTGGGAGAAAGAAGGAGGTACAGTCCCATGGGCATCCCCCACCTGTCCCTGCCCTCTTGGGCCAGAGTGACCGTAAATGGTTTGACAAAGGCAAGGGAGGATCTTTGTTAGTTTGTGGTGCCTCTGGATACAGAGAGAATGCCAAAGGAGCTCTCAAGTCCTGTGACAGGTATTTCATAATGAATTCAAAGTACCAGTCCCACGGCAGCTCACTGCTGCAGGGTTTGTTTCTAGAAATACTGTAGTTCCCAGAATGGAGATGGTTATTTGTGTGGGAGTGGCAGATGTGGACTAGTTGAACACTGTAATTTATCCTGGAAGGGTCTGACTGCAGCTTTCAGCCATTGTGGGTGGCTGTAGAGTGGCTGCAGTGCTGCCTGGACAGCTGGGCAGTCACAGGTGTGCCCGGGAGAAGCAGGAGGAGACCAAAGAGCTCTGATGTGGCTCTGAAGAGGAGGAATGGAAATGGGGGAATCCAGACTGTTCCAGATGCCATTTGGGATTGCTGTCAGTCTCACTCAGATTTTTGTATTTATGTCTGTAGCCTCTGAATGTGGATTTGAGTCTGTTCCTAGGCATGAGATTTGAGGGAGGGAAGTGGGGGAAGCAGTGATTGAGAGATGCTCTAATAAAACTGGCTAGTTAAATGTTGTCCTAATATTGTTGACAATTCTGTAAAGTTTCTTTTTATGAAGATTTGTTTTAGAAGTTTGCTTTTTTTGACTCCCTCCTTTTTAAAGAGAAAATGTGACACTTGTGAAAGCTTGTAAGAAAAGCAGTTTCCTTTTTCCTCGATGATAGATCCCATAGTTCATTAAGGTTGTGAATTTTTATTTTCCTGCCTTGTTTTTAATTAACATTTGTCATTCAGAATAGGATGTGTGAAAATGTTTAAATGGCAAAGATTTTTTTTTTGTGCAATTAACAAAGCTACTGGCAAAAAGAATAAAACCTTTCTTGGTAACAGAATGTTCTTGTGGCATTTTCTAAAGCCTATCAGAGCTGTCTTGGGACATTAAGGAAGTATGTGTTCCTCAGAATGCTAGAAACTCAGAGCTGCTGAAAACCAAGTAATCTGAAAACCGAGTAATCCTGAGAGCACTTCAGTCATTGCTCAAGCTTGGAACTGTCAGTGAGGCATTACAGAGGATAAGTTTGCATAAATTCCATGCTCTGTGTGCAGAGGCCTACGTGCATCTGGGATGTGAGGAGGATCCTTGGTTTTAATGTTCTGGTGTTGATGACTACTTCTGTTAGGTTTTGGGCTGGGATATTCATCCTTCTGGCATTCGGGTTTTTTTGAGTCCAGTGGAAGATTCTTGTCCGTCACAGGAGGGTGGAATGAGATGAGCTTTAAGGATCCTGTAAACCCCAGCCATCCCATGAATCTGTGAACAGTAATTCAGCAGTCAATTCGGTATTCCAGGATATGATCCTAAACTGAAATGTTTACAAGCTCTGAATACTGCTTGTGGATAACCAGACACTTGTACACCAGTAGCTGTTCCTGCCGTGAGGCATGAGGGTGAAATGAAGTGTATGCAATAGTGGGTTTCAGGTGCAGTGAGTTATAGGTGCCCGAGGAAGCACTCTTTTTTTAAGCACTGTCCATTAAAAGCAACAGATAGGAAGTCGAGAGCTGTGCTTACAGCAGGAACTGGGGCTATTGGAAGCTTTCCCTACCCTGAAGGATCATTCCCATCTCCCACCCCCCCACCAGGGGCTGGTAGGGTGAAGATACTATGCTCTCACCTCTCGTCTCGCTCGCAGTACAACCGTTGTGAAAGGGAACTCACCGACTTCTATACAAAGACCTCACTGCCAGGATAAATGTATTTATTTTAAGAAGTGATGAAACTTCCGCTCATTTGAGTATTCTTACACGCAGCTCGTTTTGGTCGTCGCCGATGTGCGCTGGGCTGGGGACGGGCAGGTCGGACGGGTCTTGCAGCGGGGACGGGCTCGGGGCGTGTGCGGGCGAAGGTCCCGCCCTGCCTGACGTCGCGCACGGGGCCCCGCCCCTGCGGACGGCGGAGGGAAGCGGCACTGCCCAATCAAGCGTTGTTGGGCCGTGCGCGTAAGTGCTGGGGGCGGGGCCAGCGGTGTCGGGATGGCGGCGGCGATGGCGACCCAGGGGGAGCGGGCGGTGCTGGTGAGTCGGGCGGGCGCTCGGCGGGGCCAGGGCGAGCGGCAGCGGCTTCTCCCTGCGCATGACAGCACCGCAGACTCGTTCTGTCTGGCCGGGCTCGGGCGGGGAGCCGCGGGATGGCGGCAAGGCCGTCCCCTGCGCCTGGCTCCGGGCTGAGCGCTGCGCGGGGGCTGCCCGGGCCCAGCCCGAGTGCAGCTGCCTTGACTGGAGGCGCTGCCGAAGTTCCGGCATGCCGTCGGGCCAGCCCCGTCGCCGTGTGGCTCGGAGGCCGCGGCCTCCTCCCGCCTCGCCCAGCAGCGGCGCCCGTGTCTCTCTGCCACCCACCGGCGCCGTTCCTCCGATGGGCCGGGTGGCCTTGGGTGGGGTGGCAAGGACGGGGTCGCCCTGCTCCCGGCACACCGTGAATGTGCCGTTTGACCTCGGTGTCCCGCTGAAGCTCCCCTCGCATGGCGGGTGCCCGAGCCGCCCTAGTGAACTGGTAGCAGCGGGGACGGCGCAGAGCAGGCGTCACTGCGGCCTTCCTGGGACAGGATCTCCGAGGAGGAATGCAATCTCTGGTATGGAGAAAGGCTTCAGAGATCTGTCGGTCTGGAAGGAAATCCACATAGGAAAACCGGTTTTTCTAATGTCACATGGTTTTGAAGAGTATGACCAGCATTCTCCAAAAACACAGCTGTGCAGCGCATAGCTGTGCACAAACTTGACTTAGTCCAGAATTAATGGGCAGGAGAAAGGAGATTTCTTGCTGTGACTAAAGGGAAGAAAGACACCAATGGGCATTTTGAGTAGAAACACCTACTGATGCTGGTAGGTGTTGGAGGTACTAAAGGTATCTGCTGCACCCATGGGATCACTGTTCCTTTGGGAATGTGGAGGAGGCCAAACATTACAGAGTGAGAGTTGCACATCCATCTTCTGTCTGGTGATTTGTGACACCATCGGAGGGAACTCTGTCAGGGGAGGTTTAGGCTTGATATTTGGAAAAGTTTCTTCATCCAGAGGGTGGTCAGGCACTGGAAGATGCTCCCCAGGGCAGTGGTCACAGCACCCTGCTTGACAGATTTCAGGGAGGGTTTTGACAACACTTTCAGGCGCATGGTGGAATTCTTGGGGCTGTCCTATGTAGAGCCCACACTTGGACTTCATGATCCCTGTGACTCCTTTCCAGTTAAGAATATTCTATGATCAGTATAATTCCCAGAAACCCAAAAGAGGATTAAAGTGTCAAAGTCAGTGGTCCTGCACCCAAACTGCTTTGAAGGATAACAGGGAGTCCTGCCTGGCTTTGTTGTGTGTGCCTGCCTTGGATAAATGTTTGCTGAAACAAACCTGACTTTGTCCTACTGGTTGTTGGGATAACTCTTGCATAAGGTGATGACACATCAGTGGGGGGGTGGGTTCCTCATGGTGAACTAGAACCATCCAGCAGAGAAACTGCAAGCTTAAAGATCTGAATTGACCATAGCTTTCTTGTTTTTCTGTGGGTAACCTGCTCAGAACTCTCCCCATAGAAAATTTCTCTTTTTTTACAGGATGACAAGTGGCAATCTTTTCTTTGTCCCATGCTTGCTTCCATTCCCCACTTCTTTGATGACCTGCATGGGGACTCATAGTTTAACAGGAGCACTAGATGTGCTTGTAGGGTCTGCTTTATACAGGCTTCTCTGTGGCAGCGGCCAATGGAGGCTCAAGGCAGTGAGTCATCAGATCCAAACTTGTTCATTACTGTGCCCCCCCCACCCCCTTTTCAGTTTAATTGTTTTGGCTATAGACTGCTATTGCTTGGGGAAATGCTGGGCATGGGGGTGGGGATGCTAATTTTAGTTATCTTTGTTTCTCACCACTTGATTAGCAACGAATTTGTCTGCAAATTGATTCAGTTTAGTGTGTGCTAGGAGTTGGTAATGGATCTCCTTAGCTTTACCTTGCCCCATGATCTTATTTCCTTTTGAGGAAGGGGCAGTGAGGGAGGCTGGGTACATGTCTGGCAGCCGGGTGAGTCCATCTCAACAGCTTAAAAAGATGCCCCAGTTTTTGACACAGTAGTATTTTTATTTTGCTCTGAAAGTGGCATTCAATTCTAGATTTTTTAGTACAGTGATTTGTGTACCAAATTGCTTTCTTAAACAAAGTCAGGGCAAAACTGAGGACAGTTCATTGGACTGGGGTGGAGAAGTGAAGATGTGGAGATGAGGTGTTTCAACAAATCAGGAAGAAAACTTTTGCTCTCCTTTATTTAAACAGTGCAGAAACAACAGTACACTTAAATAATTTTGGCATGTGTCAGAGATTTGTTTGCAGTGTTTGATGTCTAATGGTTCCACTGCTATTTTTCATGACATAGGAAGAAGAATTTAAATGGCTTTTACAAGAAGAGGTCCATGCTGTTTTGAGACAGCTGCAGGATATTTTGAAGGTGAGGTTAATTTTGTCTGAGTTTTGTTTGAACTTCTGTGTAAGGAATGGTGATAGGTTTCCCCTGCAGGAAAAAAATTCTTGGTAGAGGCTGCACAGAATGGTCATCCATGCATGTCCAGTTCTTTCCCTGGTGCTTGCTTGCCCTCTGCTCTTGAGGACTCAAGGTAAATCTGATTTCCCCAAGATTTCTCTGTTCTTTACCGTCCACTGAGAGCTGCTTTGAAAAGGTACATGGAGCCAGCCAGACCTATCTGCCAGGCATTTGCATGAGATATGAATATTTTCTGGAACAGAGAATCCGAATCTGCTGTAACTCTGATGTGTGCTGGTGGAAGTGAGCAACGTGGCCTTTAGGTGACAGCTGCTACTTGTGCCGTAATTACTGGCATGCGCTCTCCTTGTTCAAAGTCATCCTTTCCTCAACCTGCCCCCTCCTCTCCTGGTACCTGCCCCTTTCAGAGGCCTGATGTGTTCAGCTGAAGCAGATGGGCAGCCCTTTTCTCACCTTTCTCCAGCCTGAACATGTGCTGCGGGGCTGACTCTTTCCAAGCAGCCAGTGGGGAGCTGGCCAAAGGGACTTCCCTGCACTGTGAATGCACTGTGTCTGCTGGATCAATGTTCAACAGGCCCAGCCCCTTAACACTCTCTGGCTTTTGGAGGTTATGGAGTGATGAAAGAGCAGAGCCAAAAATGTGGAGGTGGGGGGCAAGTGCCAGAGCAGGTACGAGTGCCATAGTGCTGACTCAGAACCCTAGGACTGGAGTCAATGGCAGGTGACAATAGACTGCAATACCTTTATATATAGTACCTGTTTTGAAGAATTTATTATAGTTTTGAGGGTGAAGTGTGTACAGGGCAGTCACCAGCCAGTATAACCAGATGAAGGGCTGGGGAGGGCTGGTGTTCTCTCCACACTTCCTTCATGTGTAAAGACCAGCTGTGATTAGGGGCAGCACCATGGTGCCTGAGAGTATGCAGAGCTGAGCTGTCAGGTGCTGCTCCTTCTGTGGGCAGCTTGGGGATCCTGCTGGCACTGCCCAGCTCCAGGGTGTGGGATTTGAAAATGCCTTTTGCTATGGGCTGCATGCGCTGAGCCTCCTCCTGGGCTTCACCTGTCCTGCAGTATGATGAAATCCAAGGGCTCTGCTTGGTGGACTTCAGGAGGCTGGCAGAGGTGACTGCTACATATTAACCACTTGATGGTGTCCACATTAATCTTTGTTCTTGGCTCATTGTGTGCTGGGCCTAGGCAGATGCTCCAGCACTCACTGTGTCCTCTCTTGGGCAGGAGGCCTCCCACCGCTTTGCCTTGCCCACCAGTGGCTCAGGAGGAGCTGTCAAGCAAGAGAACTTTGTACTAAGCACATCAGGGTAAGTGGTGGTGGTCAGTGGGTCACTTCCCTCTGCAGCAAAGGGTGCAGATCCTGGAGGGTCTGTGGTGTAGGGTTTTGCAGAAGCCCTGGAGTAATGGGTTTTCTTTAATAGGAGATTTTGCCTTAAGGAAAACAAACTAGCTTTCATGGCAGGTGAAGGTAACCATCTGTAGCTCTGCTCTGAGGCTGCCTGAGCCAGCCTTGTGCCATTTTGTGCTGACACCTACAGTGTAGTCACTGATTCCTAACCACACGCCTGTGTTGCAGGCAGTTTGCCAAAGGGCATTTTTCTGATTATGACACAGGGAGTTGCAGTTGTAAGACCTGAATTCTGCTCTTGGCTCAATTTCTGACCCTGACTATGGAGAAATCTTAACCTTTCTCCTAATCTCCCTAAAATAGCAGTAGTAAATCTCCTTCACACAAAGCAACTGAGGTTTGTGCAGAAGGTGCTGTAGGTGTGCAGTTCTTCTGAAAATGATTTCCCATTTTTGATCCTCAGTGGTCTCAATATTGGTGGAGTTCACAAGCTTTTCACAAAGCAATTAACCTTAGTCATTAGGACTGTCACAATATTGCAAGGAATCATGCAGTAATTCTGTACTAAGTTTGAACATTGTCTTCTTCAGATCTTAGTTAATTTAGTTTTCATTTGTGTTGTAAGGTAGATCTTGTAGTGTTGATCAAAAGAGTCTCTAATATATAAAATGTAAGGTATGGCCCAACCAGATGCTTCAGTCTTCTCCTCACACTGTTCGTTATACATGTGAGTCATCTTGCAGGACCTTTCAAAGGGTTTGGGGTGTGGGGTTTTCATTTTTTTAAGGTTGTGGGGTTTTACTTATTTAGGGTCTTTTTTCTTGGAATGGGGTGTGGGTTGTAGCTTTCAACTCCCATAGGAATCATCTAACTCTTCAATGTCAGTAATTAATTTATTGTCTTGTGCTTGTACCTGCTAGAGGTGTTTGTAACAGCAGCCAAATTGTTGACAGGTGATAAATGGAATCAAAATGGGATCAGAAATGAAGGTAATGTTTTAAGGCAGAGCAGGTGAGGTGGCCCATAAAGAATGTGACTGGAGTTCACATTCAACTGGCAACTTGAAAGTGTGTGTGGTGTTCAGCTGCTGGGCAGGAGCAGTGTTCAAACCCTGGGCAGGAGGAGCCGTGCTGGCTACACAGGACAAGGAGGGGAGGTTTTAGGCTGGCAATTGATAGGTGCCTCTTGTGACATGTGTTGCCCAGATGTTTCCTCTCATTCCAGCACAGACCAGGTGAAAGGTGTGATGACGCTGCAGGGAGATGCGCTGTGTCAAGCTGTGAGTACTTGCAACACTTGCTTTGTATGGCAGTGAGTGGGTGGGTGTCACCCTTATCAGCCTTTGATCACCTCAGGGAGGGATGTTACCCTGGTTTTATGTTACCAGTGATCAGTGTTCTTTGTCAGTTCTCTCTAATTGGCCTAGATGTTTCAGTAACCATTGAAATTTATCAAGATCCAGCATCTGATATCCCCTTCTACCACCACCATGTGGTGGTGAGTGCTGTAGTCAACTTCCACTGGGATTCCTTGCCTTTACCACCTTTGTTGTGTAATACTTGGGGACTTTCTGGGCTGAGGTCATGTGTCCTGCCAGGATCCTGATTCACTCAGTGCATTTCAACCTATTCTTTGTATTACTATCATCCTGTGGAAGCACTGAGGTTCTGGCTGTGCCAAGGCTGCAGAAGGCAGTTTGCTAGGATGGTCTGGAAGAAGGGAATGTGACTGCCAGCCCCATCTTCTGCATACAGGCATTTCTTGCTCTCATGTATTTGTTTCTTTTTTCAAGGATGTTAATCTGAAAATGCCCAGAAACAATCAGCTTCTGCATTTTGCATTCCGGGAAGACAAGCAGTGGAAATTGCAGCAGGTACCTGTTGGCTCTAGATGCCCACCCATCCACAGCCTCAGTGCTCTCTGAGCAGTAGCTTTAGTCTTTTGAGAGAGATTGCTATGTCCATTCCACATGAGCTACAGTGGTAAAAGCTAAGGGAGGAAGCAGGTGCAATTAAATCAGTTAAACTGAGTTGGGTTGCCTGGGTAGGCTCATTCCAGACAGGCCAGTTGATCTGAAGGCGGTCTGCATAGCAGTCATGATCCTGTACAGGAGTGCCTATGGTGCCTGTGCAGGACTGTCCCATGTCGCCACAAGCTAGAAGGGCAAAGAGCAGCTTCAGGGGCTTTGAGTAGCTTGTTCTTATTCTCTTACAAATGCATTTGTTTACACTGAGAACGAATTATTGTGCTCAGTAGCGTGTCTAAGTTCCCTCAGGTAAGGAGTTAAAATAGTGCAGCTATCCAGAACCAGAATCTCTTTCCCATCATTTTGCTGGGACATACCCAATTTCAGGACCTGACCTAGTGTCTGAAGACACGGCTTGCTTCGATTTGTCGCAGCTGAGTAGGTTGGAGGAAAATGGATTCAGTGTATTTCCTCCTTCCATAGCTCAGGTTTTTCTAGGTGATGAGTGCATTTGGCATTGATTGCAGTTCCCAACATCTGCTTTAGCAGTGAAAGCTGTACCTAGTAAATTTGTAGACATCTAGAAAATTGTGTACTTGGGATGCTAATACCAAACTTGACTGTGTTTGTTTGTGCCTTGCAACAAAGCAAGAAAGTTTTTGTGACAACACTCAGTAGTGCCTCGTCTTTGGTGGCTATTTTGTACTGCTGCCTGGTTGGTAGACTTCTACCAGCTTTTATGGAAAACAACTTCATTTATTACTTGCATTTTGTGTTCTAATGTTGTTCAGATATGGAGTGTGAGTGCCAAAAGGACTGAGCGCAAAAGCATTTAAAGTGGTTATATGGTGATCTTTGGCCTGTCTGAATTAAAAATTAGCTTCGCAAAGGAGTGTCTTCCCTTAATGAGTGGTGACAGTTGGAGTTTTATTTCTCTGTAAAAAGTGAAGTCATGGGTAAGAAGTAGTAGTGTAGGCATGTTTTTGAGGAACACAAGTGCAGGCACATAAATTTTGAGGAAGTTGATTAGAAAACACTGCAAAGTCAAGGGGGAATATGAATAGAGCAAATCATAACAGCAGGGTTGGCATTGCTTGGTTGGGTAGTGCTGCCAGGAGCAGTTCAGCTTGCTCAGAAGCCTCTAGGAGATGTAAAGGCTGGAGGTGGTGATATTTGGAGATGCCCTAGTACCTGCAATCTCTCCGCAGTCCGACAGTGGACTTACCATTCTCACTCTTCTCTCTGTGGCCTCCAGTGCAAGAGCTTTCTAAGAGCAGGGCTGTTCTGTATTCCCTGAGGTCTGCATTAGAAGGAACCAGAGCCAGGTCTGCGCCAGAGAGGCTTCTACAAGGCTGCAGAGCTGAGAGCTGTGACTGCTGGAGGGCATTATAAATATATCAGACTACAAATACCCCAAGCTGTGTAGCCTGTCTCCCCGCAGACACTTCTCGTACAAGCTTCTCTGCTTAGCTGTTCCATTTGCACCGTCTAATTTACTCCTTGGGCTTGTTTTTCCATTTTCATGCTGCTGCCTAAAATTGAACGCAGTCAGCTTCTCCCAGGGCCATTGTCTTCCTCTGGTTTGTCCTTGCTCTCATGAAAGCAAGGATACACCTATCAACCTTGCTTTTATGACTGTGTTCCTCTTGCTTGAGAGGAACTTGAGCCAGCAGTGTCCTGAGCCTGGTCTGGTCCCACACAATGGCACAGCTTCTTGATGCTGGAGATGACTCTCAATCCCAACAATTTCACTTTAGAAGTACTCTGGGATACTGACAGAGACACTGTATTAGAAATCAGTGCTTGTTGCTCATTGATGTCATTTGTTTTAGCTCTGATAGGATGAAATCATTGTTCATGGTGCTAGAGCTGACTGCTGTATGCCATTACCAGTGAGAATTCCTACCAAGCAGTCATGGTCAGAGCGCTCCCAGGATGAGACTGCCTGATGTCACTTCAGGACAGGAGCAATATCTGTACTGACAATCCAGGTTGTAGCTGTCAGACTGTTCTGTATCTCCAGTCCATGAGTGGAGAACCCAGTAATGCTTCTGGGAGCCAGTGGTAGGTTTGTGTTAGACAGTATCGGACATTTAGACATGGCATTACGTTTGAGAAGGCACCATTCTTAAGGTCAGTGAGATAATTGGGGAAACCTTTACTTCTGAGTACGTGTTATTACTGACTGTTTCTTTCATAGGGCTGTATTTGTACCTTTGCAGATCCAGGATGCTAGAAACCATGTGAACCAAGCCATCTACCTGCTTATGAACAGAGATGCAAACTACCAGTTCAAAACAGGCTTGGAGGTGCTCAAGGTGAGGAGAAAGCTCCTGATGCTTGGGTAGGAACATGCATTTTTCTTCCCTGCATTTGCTGTTTTAAACACAGTTAATGCAGATTAGTGTCTGAGTCTCTTAGTGGAAACAGACTTAATAGTTGTACCCATACATACCCATGTCAAGAAGTGTCCATGTAACCTCATATTTTATGAATCTGTACTAGTTTAGCATTAGTAAGAGGGCTGTACATCCTGGTGAACAGTAATCTGAGCAGCCAGTGCACTGTTAACACACCAGTGATAATGTGGGAGGATATTCCTTGATCTTCTGTGGATGATGTTGTTACATAACTTACTCTCTGTTGATCAGTGCTGCAGGTGAGAGCAGCAGTGAGGCACCCATCAGTAAACAGATGACAGAACTTGTGATTTACTGAAAATCTGAAAATGACTTCTCTCTTGCCAGTAATATTTTCTGGGGTCTAATACAGAGCAGCTGCTGCATGCCAGTGAAGCCCAACCTTCTGCTTGAAAATGCTCTCTGAAGGCAACAGAATTTCGGCTTGCTCATTAGAATTCATCACAACATCAAACATGAGAAAACTCAAGTGGAAGTGAGGGGAGATACTAGTCATTATACAAGTAACTTCATCTTAGCAGTCATGAGGTCTAGAACAGACATGTTGCTTCCTCTTTTTTTCTGGAAGAGGAAGTCTGCTTGAAGAGCCTTTGATCTGTGGTTTCTAGCAGGATTGTCCTCACAATGAGCTGGTTCTTTTTATCTACTCCCTTGTTCATAGCTGGTTATGAGCAGAGGGGAGCTCATGCAGCAGTTGGACCTGTGATGTGGGAATGGGGAGACTGAGAATGCAGCTTCTTTTGTCCGTAATGCCTGTTCTTCTGAAGAGCTGATGATGAGTTTGTTGATGTCTCTGTAGCATCAGTAATTGATCTCATATTAGCTTGGTATTCTTGTCATGAACAGCTGTTCTCTCATCATTCGCTGGTATTGAACCCTCCTGACCTGTCTCATAAGTCTCTGATGGTGGTGAAAGTTAAACTGCATTTATGTGGGAGCCAGCCCTTTCCAATAAGTTCCTGAATTCCTGAAAGGATGGGGGGTAATGGCGGTTGTTGTTTTAACACTTGTAGAAGTCTGTAGGATTCTGCAGCACTCTCTCCAGAGCTGTCCAGGAATCACACTCATCAGTATTTCTGTACATTACCTTGTAGCTTATGGATGCTGTGATGTTGCAGCTCTCCAGAGCCCGAAATCGACTGACCACTCCTGCCACTCTGACACTACCAGAAATTGCCTCCAGTGGTCTCACAGTAAGTGTATGATGGTCTAGATCTCTATACAGGTCTGGCAGCTTTGCAACAGTTTGGATACTGGGCTGCATCTTGGTGGAAGTGGGTTTCTGAAGTGTCTCCTGAGGCAGAACTGAAGCAAGTGCAAATCCTGATTTGTTTTAGCTGCTCTTTATCTTCCTGTGGGAATGCAGATGACTTGGGCATGAGGACTCTGGTTCTCTTGAGAGTAAGTTCTGTTCCCTGCCCAAGAGTCTTGTCCAGGGATGATTTGCCCTAGTGAACGCTACTCCATCCTCTCTTGTCACTCTCACACATAAATCATTTGATCAGGAGCAGTGAGAGCAGCAGCCATTGCCTGCAGCTGCTCAGTCTTTGTTTCTCTCCTAATGTTTTTCTTTTGTCATGGGGTAATTGTAGTGAGACTTGGGAAAAGTTAATGATTTCCCAGTATTAGAAATTATGATCTTTTCACTGACAAAGAAACTAATTTTCTTGCCAGAAAATGTTCACCCCTGTGCTGCCTCCAGATGTCCTTGTGAATTTCTATATTAACCTGAACAAGCTGTGCCTCACCGTCTACCAACTCCACGTGATGCAGCCCAGCACAACCAAGGTGATGCCTGCTATCTCATGAGCCTTGTGTAGTTTCTCCTCCTAACGTTCCACTGTGAGGAGGAGATCACACTGCTACCTGTTGCAATGTTATATTCATAAGATAATGCAGAAATAAGTTCAGCTGGTACTAAGTGTGTTCAGGTCTGCTGCACACAGAACACTGGCTCTAAATCTAGTTCGGGGCATGGCTGCTTAGCCCAGAAGAACATACCAGTGCTCTGGAGTAAGCCATTTTTTAGCAAATACTTTAAATATTGTTTGATAATTTTGTGTCATTTTGGAAGGGCATAGTTATATTAATCCAGTTTACCCAGTAGCATCTTGGGTTTCCTCATGGAGTTTTGATAGATACTTTTCTGCTTTACCTGTTGTATGGGTCAGCTTGATGTCCTGTAAAAACAGCCTTAAAGTCTTAAGCTTTATGAAATGCAGTCCTTCCATAAGGAAGATTTTCCTAAAAATCTATATTTTGTTTTGCTTCTGGATCTTATCATCTTATTTCTGTAGTGATAACATTTGTAGCTACATTGAACTCAGCCAGTGAAGGAATGAACTCCTTTCATGAAGGAGCAGGAAGGGTTCTAACAAAAGGGATTTCATATTGTTGGAGTGTCCAGGGTAATAGAGCATGGGTGTTTCTTGATGTCAGGCTACTGGAAGTGTAAGCCTTAAATGTCTTTCTTCTAAGTGGTTTGTTTACTGCATCAAAATCCTGATGATCTTTTCCTTCTCTAGAACTTCAAGCCTGCTGGAGGGTCTGTTTTGCACAACCCTGGTGCCATGTTGTAAGTACTGTCACTACAAAGGGTAGTGTACCTGGATAACAGGTGTTGGAATGTCTTGAGGGTGAAATCCAAACAGCTACTTGCTGTTTCTATTATAGCATCTCTGAAGTGGAAAAGCTGGACTGAGTCACTTGCTGTGCCTGTGAATGCTGTGTTGTGTCTCTTGAATGACTTGGTCCTAAAGGCCAGAATATGTGAATTTCCAGGATTCAGCCCATCTAGACAGTACCATGAGTTTATCTAGACATGAGAGTTTGCAACAAAAATGAGTGTTTGGTTATTGGCATTGCAATCTGCATTCCCTGCCTCTGTGCCTGTCTGGAATGAAGGGAAGTTCCTAACTTCACCCTTTAGCTTAACTGTAAATCTGGTCAGAGGTGGACTTGAGTGTTTGCATTCTGTAACTTTGCCAGGTGCTGATTTAAATGTGATAGAAATCATCATAATCTCTCCTATGGGAATGTAGGATAGTTGAGTTCTATGCTGTTGTATGTGAAGCTGTGCTCTTTTCCCCCTCCTCCAGTGAGTTTGGCAGCCAGCGATATGAAGTCAGCCATGTCTATAAAGTGGAATGCGTTGTCCCGTGGTTAAATGATGCCCTTGTCTTCTTCACAGTCTCACTGCAGCTTTGCCAGCAGCTGAAGGATAAGGTAATGGACTTGAAAAAGGGGCTTTGTTTTTAACTCTGGGTTTTGAGAGAACCTCAGATCTGATGTGATGTTATTCTGTTCAGCTTGCTAAAAATAAGGGATGAGTGAGTGTTCTGGAGCCAGGGAGCTGGCTGGCACTGCCTAGCAAGCAGCCATAAGATAAGTATAGTGGTGTGGCAGATGTCTGCTGAGCTGGTGACTAGATGGAAAGGAGCAAGCAGACACTTCTGTGCTCTCAGTCATGAGGTGGATGAGACAAAATAAACAACCTACATTCCAGTAGATCAGTGCTCAGTTCCAGCTCTGCGACTGTCACCTTGAGCAAGTAACTTTGTGCTCCTTGAGTGACAGCAGTAGCAAACCTGCCTTCAGTAGTGCGGTGCTGAAGTATGTAATGCTGTGAAGCTAAGCCTTCCCTCGCACATTATATGCTCCTTTTTTTGTGGTCCAAGGGCTATAGGAACTTACCTGCTTTTGTTCTTGCTTTCCAGATCTCCGTTTTCTCCAGTTACTGGAACTACAGGCCATATTAATTCTCTCTGGAATGGTCTAAGCCTTTACACTACTTTGAGTGTCTCTCTCTGTTCTCTCATGCCAGCTGAGTCTAGGACAGCCTGAGGAGTGCTGGGGTCTACTGCCATATGCCCTGCACAGGGCAGGGTCAGTGTACCCAGAGACACAACTTTCGTAGCCTTGTCTGGGATTGCTACACAAGCAGGGCACCAAGTAGTGCTGTGTGGTTGGCAGGAGCTTCCATTGGTCCCTCTTGTGCATTGTGTGGCTGACACTTCCCAAGCCCCTGAAAAGTTACACAGGTCTGTTAAAAGGGATAGGTGCTCTGGACCACCCTCACTAACTAGATCTGTGCATTGTGCTGTAGCTAACTCCTTGACTGTGAAGTGGCTGGGAAGGGGGGAAAACAGACTAACTTAACCCACCTCTTAAAAGGTAGGGCATGTGGCTCCCGGTAGTGAAATATATTTCTCTTATCTGGTCCAGCTGTGCTTATTACTAACCCTGAGTAACTCCTTCCCTTGCCCGTTCTGCCCATCCCCATGTTACTGATTCCCCTTTGTGGATGCTCTTGCTTGCTGCTGTTTGAATTCTTTCCTCCCTCATCCAGCATCAATGTAATAATTATTTTTTTTCCCTAAGCCCTAGCTGAGCCAATTGGTCTTTTCCAGGTTTAGTATCTTGTTTTCACTACCAGCCTTTGGAGTTGCCCTGGTATACCTTGTGCAGGCTTTCATCTTGTCATTAAATGCAAAGTGAGTACCATGTTGCTACTATGATTTGCTCCCTGTGGATGCTACAATGTGTAACTCTTACCTTTAGCCTCTGCTAACTGTGAAATAAACGCCCTCATACCTGCAGTGCTCATGTGGGTTGTGAAAGAAGGAGTATCTTGAGATTCTGTGCTCTCACAAGTGAGTGGCTATTCTTGGCTATGCATGCTGGGTTGTCTTTTGTTTTACTGGGGAGGACAATAGTGGAGGCACTCTTAGTCGGGCAGCTCTTCAAACGCTGAGCCTGTTTGTATAGCCTCAGCCCCGTGCTGTCTGATACTTGAAGTACTGCCTGAAGGAGTTTTCCAAACATGTCTTGACAGCCATGTTTGGAAGAGGCTGTAGGCATTCAGACTGGGGTGGGTTGGCACATAGAGTCATTCAGAACAGCTCTGGCAGAGTGGGAAGTCTCCAGGTCCCTGTTCAGGATTTTCTCAGGAGCTGCCACCTACCCACATGGCTCTGTTGCCCTTGGAAGTCTTTTGCAACTTTCTAATACACCTTTTTGTGAACAGGTGTGTGTAAATGCTCCCAAATTTCACTTGGTTCTGAATAGCCTTGAGGAACAGTGAAAGGGACAGCTGCTCTGACAGGAAAGACGATGGAGAGCATGGGCAGCTGGGTTCCTCTCCCACATCTGCTACTCAGGAGCTAGCAGGGGCAGAGGCAATGTGATGACAGAAGTAAAAGTTCTTAGGGATAAGATCCCAATCAGTGGCAAAGTTGGGGCTCAAGAGACCTGGTTTTGCTAATGAGGGTTTGGTAAGGGAATGTCTGGGAGAGTTCTTCCAAATACGTAGCTCATGGGGTTAACAAAAAGCCCCAGATGAAGCCTTAGTAGTAGCAGGCAGTCTATCATGCATGCCAGACATGCTGCAGGCCAGTACAGCCCAGCTCCTGTGGCAAGGGAAGATCAAGAAAGATGGTGTAAGGGGATAGACAGCACTGCTGGGTGGAGACAACAGAGGCCCTATGGATCTAACCGGAGAGGAGCAGGGAGAAGAGGGGGCAACAAGGAACAGGCAGTCTGTGCTCACTGATGCAGGGACACAGGGCAGTCCCCAAGCTGCTCTGGGACCTAGGTCCTGCTGGGCAGACCTGCTTTGTCTTGCAGAGGGCACGCATGTTGGGTCCTTCCTTTCTGCCACTTCCTTCTGCCACTTCCGCCACTTCCTTCCTTCCTTCCTTCCGCCACTTCCTTCTTTCCCTTCTCTCCCTCTCCCTATCCCTTCCAAAATCTCTGCCACTTCACTGTAGCCCTCCACACCTTGCCATATTTACCTCATCCTTCCCAATTTCCCTGCAACCTCCCACAAGATACTTCACAGTTTATTGATATTATTACCAATATTACTGAATAGGACGTGCCTTAGCTTGTCTGGCCCTTGCTGCTGAACCAAATAGCAGCAACTGTGGTGTTTCACCCCAGAGACGCTCTTGGCTGGCTGTGTGTTACAGCTGGGCACGTGGAGACAAGTCCAGGCATGCCGGGGCTCCGGTGGCTGCGGGATGGAGCTTCCTCCCATAAGAGGGTCTGCTCCTCAGGTTTACCTCTGATGGAGAAGCTGTAAGGTGATGGTGACGGAAAGGAGTCGGTTCTGATGGAGGGTTCCAATCCAGAGTTTTTATTCTGGCCCACAGGCCTCTGAATCCAGCAACAGCTCCAACAGAACCCCCTGAACCATGTGGTGTTGCCCACCCTTTAACCCTGGGGAAGAGGGGGAGAGGGAAGGGGTAGGAAGCCCACCAACCAGGTACATGAGAGGAGGTCTTGAGGGACAAAAGACACTTGGATGGCCCAATGCCCCCACCCCACCCTCCACCCCCTGGGGGTAGAGGGCATCCTTTGAATCTGCCAATCGCTCGATGCCCTTCTGGAATTCCAGGATGGACAGACGGTGCTTGAAAGGGGTCAGGGTGGGAAAAGGAAGGATGATTGACACACCTGGGAGGGAATCTTCAGGGGAGGGACCCAGGTTTCTGAGGTAAACCTTGAAATCACACCACAATACCAGCCCCAAAATTGCTACAAACAGCACAAGCCTCCCCAAAAGTGCCTCCTGCTGTCGCTCCCTCTAGTGCCCCACTCCAAGAGCCCAAACCACCCCATCCCCCTCTTCCAATCCCCATCCTGCCTAAACTTCATACCACCTCCACAATGCCATCCCCACCCTATATATACCACCCCACCCCAGAACACCCCACCAATCTCCATCCCATCCCTCTAGGGCAGGAAGCCCCATGCCACCAGGCCTTGGACGCTGCCAGGGATTCAGCAGCAGCCACAGCTTCTGAAGCCAACCTGTGCCAGGGCCTGACTGCCCCCCCAGGGAACAATTCCATCCCCACATCCCATGTCACCCTGTTCTCGGGCAGTGCCAAGCCATTCCCTGTGTCCTGTCCCCGAGGGCTCTTGGCACCAGTCTCTCTTGGCCAGCAATTGCTGTTCCTCCCTGCTGTGGGGCAGAAGCTGCAAGATGATTTTCTCCCCATGGCACCTGCCCAGCCCTGAGCTAGGGCCAGCACCTTTCCCCGCAGCTCGGCAGCTGCTGCCTCGCTTCCGCCGCAGCCCAGCGGATGGAGCCCGCAGCTCCCCATGCCTGTGGCTCCTCCTGTGGGGCAGCCTGGTGGCAGCTCCCACTCCACTCCAGGGGACCACGCACAGCACCCAAGGCAACGGCTGGGGCTGGGCCAGGGCAGCTCCCGGCTGCAGATCAGCAAAAGCTTCTTCCCCTACAGGGGGCTCGGCTGTGGGCCAGGCTCCCCAGGGAATTTTTACAGCCCTGAGGCTGTTGAGCTGCAGGCGCCTTTGGACACTGCTCTCAGGGATGCCCAGACTGCCATTGTTGGGCTGTCTGTGCAGAGCCAGTGGCTGCACTCCATGATTCCTCTGGCTCTCCCTCCCACCTCAGCCCCTTCTGCAATTCTCACCCTTGGCCTCAGCCCTTGTGTCCCCATGAGGCACTGCTAAAGCTTATGGGGCTGGGCCAGGAGCAAGGCAGCCCCAGCGTTCCCCTCTCTGTGACGCCACAGCCGTGGCAGTCCCAACCTTGTGTCTCTGGAGGTACTCCAAGGGAAGTGTCCAGAGCCACGGCCAGTCAGCTGACTGGCTGCTGACCACCCTGGCCTAGGCTGATGTGGATTCCTCTGCAGACAGCTCAAGGAAGGTCCCCCTGGCCACCTCCACACTGCCACAGTCAAGTGTCACATACAGTTACAGAGCTCTGCCCAGAGGTGACAGGGAAAGTTAATTAAAAAATGAAACACCCAAACAAATAAACAAAACTTTGGTTGCCTTCCGTCCTGGAGGCTTGCTGCCAGCAAACACGATTGGATGGTGCCAGTGCCGGCACTGGGAAATTGCCAGGTTTTAGCTTTCTTTGCTAGGAAATTACTGGACTGGTGCTGTGCCAGCACCTGAAAGTTGCCAGATCTGTGCACTGGCAGTGCCACCAAAGACCATACCTCAGCACTGACAGTCCTGGCACCAGGAAATGGCTAGGTCTTGGCTTTCTTTGCCAAAATATTGCTGCATTTGGTCTGTGCTGGAACCAGGATCTTTCTTGATCAGGGCACTGTCATTGCCAGCAAACACCAAATCTGGGCAGTGACAGAGCTGGCACCAGGAAATTGATGGGTTTTTGCTTTCTGTGACAGCAAGTTGGTTTTGGTCTCTGCAGGCAACTGAATACTTCCAGATTTGGGCACAGGCGGTGCCAGTAAACACCAGATCTGTGTGGTGCCGGTGGTGACATGGGCACCAGGAAATAGCTAAACTTTAACTTTCTGTGCCAGCAAATTTCTAGACTTGGGACTGTGTCGGCACTAGGAAATGTCCGGATCTGAGCGCTGGCAGTGCTGGTATTGGCATTGGGGAATTGCAGGATTTTAACTTTCTGTGCCAGCAAATTGCTGGACTTGGGCTGTGTTGGCACTGGGAATTGATGGATCTGGGCACTGGCAGTGACAGCAAACACCAGATCTCAGGGTTCAGGTGCAGGTAAGGACTGGATCTAAACCCCTTCCTCTTTTCTTCCTTTCTTCCTTCCTTTCTTCCTTCCTTTCTTCCTTCCTTCCTTTCTTCCTTCCTTCCTTCCTTCCTTCCTTCCTTCCTTCCTTCCTTCCTTCCTTCCTTCCTTCCTTCCTTCCTTCCTTCCTTCCTTCCTTCCTTCCTTCCTTCCTTCCTTCCTTCCTTCCTTCCTTCCTTCCTTCCTTCCTTCCTTCCTTCCTTCCTTCCTTCCTTCCTTCCTTCCTTCCTTCCTTCCTTCCTTCCTTCCTTCCTTCCTTCCTTCCTTCCTTCCTTCCTTCCTTCCTTCCTTCCTTCCTTCCTTCCTTCCTTCCTTCCTTCCTTCCTTCCTTCCTTCCTTCCTTCCTTCCTTCCTTCCTTCCTTCCTTCCTTCCTTCCTTCCTTCCTTCCTTCCTTCCTTCCTTCCTTCCTTCCTTCCTTCCTTCCTTCCTTCCTTCCTGCCTTCCTTCCTGCCTTCCTTCCTGCCTTCCTTCCTTCCTTCCTGCCTGCCTGCCTTCCTCCCTCCCTCCCTCCCTCCCTCCGTCCTACCCACCTACCCACCGCCAGAACAGGGAAATTTCCAGATATAAGCACTGGCGGTGCCACAAACACCAGCTCTGGGCAGGGACAGTGCTGGCACCAGAAATGGCAAGATTTTAACTTTCTGTGCCAGCCAATTGCTGGACTTGGGCTGTGTGGGCATCAAAAAAATTCCGTATCTATGCCTGGGCTGTGCCAGCAAACACCAGATCGGGGTGGTGCTGGCACCAGGAAATTGCAGGGTTTTGGCTTTCTGTGCAAGCAAATTGCTGGACTTGGGTGGTACAGACATCCGAAAACTTCCAGATCTGGGAACAGGAGGTGGCAGCAAACACCAGATCTGGGCAGTGCCAATATTGGCATCAGGAAATTGCCAGATTTTAGCTTGCTTTGCCAGCAAATTGCTGGATTTAGGCTGTGCAGGCATCCAGAAAATTCTGGATCTGGGCACTGGCGGCGCTGGAAACAAGACATCTGGATGGTGCTAGCACCAGGTATTTGCCAGGTTTTGGCTTTCTGTGCCAGTAAATTGCTGCATTTGGGCTGTACCAGAACAGGGAAATTTCCAGATCTGGGCACAGGCAGTGCCAGTGCCTGTACCGAGAAATTGTCAGGTTTTGGCTTTCTTTGTCAGCAAATCGCTGCACTTGGACTGTGCTGACACTGGGAAATTTCTGGATCTGGGCCCTGGCGGTGCTGGTAAACACCAGATCTGGGTGGGGACAGTGCCAACACCAGGAAATAAGCAAGTTTTAACTTTCTGTGCCAACAATTTGCTGCACTTGGACTATGTAAGCACAAGGAAATTGCCAAATTTTAACTTTCTCTGCCAGAAAATTGCTGGACTTGGGCAGTATCGTGCTCATGCACTAGTTACTTTGTTGGTCATTGTCCCCATGCTCCCTTCCTCCTGCCCTCCTTGGTGGAGCTGGGGGGCCTTTCCCCAGACAGGGACAGTCACTTACAAAATGTCCCTTCTGCTTGCAGTGAAAGCAGGGATAGTCTTGACACTTGCAGTGAGGTGGGAGGTAGTTGAGCGTCCGCTACTGCTGTCGCCTGTTCTCTGATGGTGACTTTCTTAGGTGCTTTTATTGAGGAAGTCTTGCTTTCCTGGTACATTCTTCCATAATTAAGTCTAGTGATGGTGGTGGTGATGAAGGAAGGCTGAAAATGGCTCTCTTGCAGTCTTCATTTGCACCTTCAGTTACGATGTTGTCCTGGTTCAGGGCAAATTTGGGAGAGAACCCCCAAAGGGGGTCCTCTAGAAAATCAGATTCAATCGGCCCCTCCCCCAACTGCTTTGGGAGAAAATACCTCCTTAGAGAAAAGTGGGGAAAAACCCTGTTTATTGAACAATAAAACCTAAACAATATTAAACAATAAAACCTCTTGCTGCTCCAAAAAGAGATGACAAACTCAGAAAAGTCCCCTCCCCAGGTTGCAGCTTGGCTCAGTCCTTTACCAGCCCCTCCGGTGCTGGAAATGCCACGGCCCAGGCCTGGTCCTGTGGGCCACAGGTGCGAGCTGCCGGTGCTTTTCTGGGTGTTCAGAGCAGATTTAAACAGGTCCAAAGAAAAGGTAAAAAAACCCACAGTCTAGGGAACTTCTTTGCCTCAGCTCGCTAAACTAGCTAAAACAAAGGAGAGCTCTGTCCCGCTGTCTGTCCATCTGCAGACAACACAGTCCAGGAGCAGGAATGTGGAGGAGTGAGTGCAGTGTCTGAAAACAAACTGCACGCTTCTTCTCTCTCCCCTTCACTCTCTGGAACAAGTCTTAAAAGTGCAAAACTTCTTATTCAGCATAAACAGAACGAGACAATTGGGGATAAAAGCATCATATAGTCGACCCAAGACAGATGTCTATAATGACATCATCTTGGGCTTCTGATCTAGGAATCCTCTTTCCCACAACTTCTCTGACCCTGTCTACAAAATCTAGGAACGCTTCATCAGGTCTCTGCTTTAAAGAGACAAGACTGGGCAAAGGATCTTTAGTGGGTAGGAGGTTAAAGGCTTTTTCCGCATCTACTTTTATTATCTCTAAGACTGCCTTAGGAATTTTTTTGGCCTGGGTTGTGGATTGCTCCCACTCACCCTTCCCCATGAGATGTCCTATATTGAGGGGCTTGTCATTTTCATTGTTTGCCGTTTCTTCATTTTCCCTTAAAGGTGGAAGGAGGTTGACAAGCCATTCCCACCAGGCTTTCACCCACAGTTTATATTCTGATGGACCACATAGGCTGGAAAACATTTCTTGCAAGTCCCTGGGAACTAGGACATTTGCCAAAAGCGTGGTCCTTAGAAAGCCTTTAAAATATTCACTTGATCAACCAACCTCTTTCTGGATTTTGAACAATTCTTTGATGTTGTAGGGGAAAGGTGCCCACTTGGGATGCTTCCCCCTGACACTGTAAGAAACAGGTGCTGTGAAGATGACTGGGTTGCCACCGCCGGACATCTGGTCCTCCACCTTGTACCTCCCTTTTTCCATGGTATTGTGGGAACTGGAAGGAAGAGCGTGGGAAACCAGAAGTGGGAGGGACGATCCCAAAGGGTGAGGGGTAGAGCCAAGGCAAGGAGTGGAAGCACCAAGAGGGGCAGTGGTTTGGCTAGGGGGTGGAGCAGAGGGAGATGCAGGGGGCTGAACCAGGGTAGTTTGAGGATGGGAAGAGGAGAAACTAGAACACAATTGAGGGTCTTGGGGACAGGGGGAGGGAGCAAGGGAGGACGGGTTTATGGGAAGAACCACAAGATGGGGGCCAAGCCATGTGGTATCCACCATTTTGTGACTCTGGGTAAGGTGAGGAATCTGGGAGATGATCCACAGGTTTTTCTACAGGCAAAGGAGGTGAGGTATTAGGGTCTAGGGAAGGAGCTCTGACAGGGTGATCAGTCCTGCCAGGGCCAGAGGGGTACCAGGGAAGATGTGGGGAGCCAGGTAGTCATTCCACAATGTGGGGGCAGCCATGCACCTGCTGCAGGTGGTTTGCTCCCTTCCGCTCATCTGGTTTGGAAAGCTGGGGGTCAGGAACAAGGGGGACTGGAGCAAGGGTTTCAGGAGGAACTGGGGAAGATTTATTTGGATTTTGTTTCACTTTCTTTTCCATTTCTAATGTGATAGTTTTCAGTCTTATAAAGAGGATAAAAATCACTTTCTGATTTACAATCCATCATTGCATGTTCTCCAAGTTTAATTCCAATCTTATCCTAAAGTCTTAGTGTTTTTACATCATCGGGGGTACTAGTTGTAAAATGGAAGAAAATCCACTTAACATATCTCTTTGACAAATGAAAACCCACTCCTATCAGGGAACCCACAACTTGGTTATAAACTTACCTCTCCCTAGTAGACAGTCTCCCACCCATTGTGACTGAGATTATCTGCTAGGTTCTTTTCCACCGACTCTCTGAGGTAAAAATAAAAAACTAAAGAAAAAAGACCTGAGAATCGCCGGCAGGGGGGTGTTAACATTGCGCGCTACACCTCCCCTTATCTGCCTCCCTCACCCAAAGTCTGGAGTACCCCAGCCGGGTCCTCCCCAGCCACTGGAATACTCGTGAGACCAGAGATTCCTGGAAACGAGAAGCCTCAGAGATGGTCCCCGATCCAAGGGAAGGTTCCTCTCCCATCCGGAATACACAGGAATGGAGGGGGTGAACCTCCCCGCCTGCTGGGAGCCACGTCAACCAGAAAGTGCGTGGGTTCCCCAGCGGCGCTTGGTGGTCCCCAAACTTCACAGAGGTGTCTACGCGTCCTGGAGACAGTCCTTTCCATGGGGTCTTGCTTTGTGCAGCCCTCACGGTGGGTGCCAAGCTGTCGCCGCAGGAGGAGGGGTGGTGCCTGTCGCTGGTGAGCTCCGATCCCCTTGACAGCGTCAGGAGTGGCGGATCCTCGCCTCAGCCACTGGCGGGCAGAGGGCCGCAGCTCGGCCGCAAGCTGAGGTGCCATACTGACAGCGAGGTCGCTAAGTGTGGACCCACGTCGGCGCATCGAGGTAAAGGGAAGAAGGAAGGACCCCCTGCTTGCATCTCCGAACTGTCTTTATTTTTCCCTGTGACGGGAACAGCACAGATGCCGCAGTGTTGCAGCTTGAAGGGGGGGGAGGGGGGGGCAGAGGCAAAAGGGTGCGAAACGAGAAAAACAGCAGCTTTTAAGGAAGGGGGGGGGTTGTCTCCCGGGAGGAGACAGTCTAAAAAAATCAAGGGCTAAATAGGAGGAGTATAGGGGGATATATGTAAACATAAAACCAATAGGGAAGGGGAAGGGAAGGGTACATACCAATGAGCGAAGGGAAATATAACTGACAACGAAGCTTCTAGAAAAATGGATGTAGCAAATAATGACAGACAAGCTGCAGGGACGGGGTTTTGGAAGATGGTCAGTGAAAGGTCTGGAAATACCATAACTGACATGGGAAAAGGCAGGAAGACAGGTGGTAAACAACTTTAGAGAGAGACTATTAGGAAAGCTAAACAAGGGTGAATAGGAACAAACCATTAAAATATTTTAAACAAACTTCAAAACCCCACTGCCACAGTTTATTATCTACTTCATATTTAAAACACAGCTTTTCATTTAATTATATTTGCAGAATATTTTAATTTAATTTGTTTCTTTAAAATTACTTAATTCTCACGTGCTGTATGTCTAAGAATATTTTCTTCTAAAAATAGAAAAAATTAGATGATATCTGTTCAGAAGAAAACATTGGTTTATACAATTTTAAACCATGATATGGAAGAATTTATTTGTCCCTCACTAAGGTGGGATACGTATTTTAATGACAGATCATTTACAATGAAATACTTTACATTTTTAAGATGCTTTCAATCAGTTTTGATCCTCATTGCTTATTCATTGCAAACAGTAATTTTTTAGTGAATGGAAAGTGTGTGTGGTATATCGACATTAGTTCAAACACCAATTCCTACTAATGGCCAGGCTGAGCTACAGGAAATAATGTCCTGAATGATATTTTGCCGCCTTCTTTGGCACTTCATGAAATCCTAATGGGATGAAGTGTTGAAATACAGAGATCTTCTCTTAGAGAGTGTCCCATGTTGAAACCCATCCCATGTATTTTATGTTGTTACTCTTATCTCTTTTAAAATTTGGTATCTTCTGCATAGTTTTCCTTAACTTTTCTGTTACAGTTGTGAAAATCACAGATAAATGCAATTTTGTACAACTTTGAATTTCCCCCAAGAGAGAAAACTTGCTCCTATACTTCAATCTGAGTTTCTTCTATATTCAAACTTGGTTTCTCTACCATCAAGAGTCTGATTTGTTGCTGTTCAAAGCCCCATCCAACCTGACCTTGAATACTTTCAGGAATGGGACATCCACAACTTCTCTGGGCAACCTGTTCCAGCATTCCAGCACCCCACAGTAAAAAATGTCTTCTTTTCATCTAATATATGTCAGAAATAATAAATCTAGGCATATAAACTTTGAGGGAGAAAATTTGAAATTCTTTTGATTTGAAGCACATTTTATATGAATACTAACTTACAGATGACTGGAATATGTCGATGGGCATTTGAGCTTGAGACTTTTTGAAAAAGTGCGTGGAATTTAAAATTAAAACCAGTAAAGTAAAAACTTCTTGCAATTGAGCTTGAGACTTTTTGAAAAAGTGCATGGAATTTAAAATTAAAACCAGTAAAATTAAAAACTTCTTGCAATTTCTTTTTCCCCTGATATTCAAAATTGCATATGTCAAATCTGTGCTTCATACAAATCTCTCAGACACTCTCAGAAAAAGTTTTTATTTCAGACTAAATTGCAGTTTACATAGAACACTAATACTAATGAAGGTTTGTCCAGGCATAGGGAGAACACTTTCTCATTGGATTTGTGTGCACAATACGTTTTATCCAAACTGGAAAATTCATCCCAGCTATGTTATATTCATCATTCTTACTGTATCAGGCCTGAAGATTCTGTGAAAAGCATCCTGTGGACCTTGAACATAGCTCATGTGAAACAGATAAGAGATGATGAAGAAGTTGAGGGAGAGAATAAAGAGCATATGGCCCAGTACAGGCACCAGAAAGTACTTTTTCATGTGATCCACAGCCTGAACAATTGTCTAGCATCATTTGAAGGCTGAGTTTGACAAACTGGGCTAAAGCAGGTCTTCCAAATATCTGGTAGATCAAAATCCATTGAAGCAAATTACCTGGCCAGTCACCTTGCTGCTGATAATTCACCCTCCATACCAGCTGATCAGGCCTAACAATGCTGCTGCAAAAGTATTGTGAAAAAGGTAGGCACATTTTCACAGATGCAGGGCAAAATCCCCTTGGATGATGATTCCAAGGGATAACTTGATGGAGCAAGTTAAGTACCCTTATGGACCGTGCAATATCTAAGTTGGTGAGTTCACCATCTGTCAGCATCACTTTAGAAAATAAAGGTTTGATCCGTACAAAAATATTTCATATGTCCTGTCTACCTGCTTCATTTTAGCCAATGAATAGGCTACATTCCATCAGCAAAGTGTTTATGATCATGTGTTTCTTTAAATTTGGATAATTCTGTATTTTTTCTAAATCAGACACTGTCTATTCATAAGATTCAGATGTCCATGGTAGGGGTGCAATTAAGTTTCATGTTCAAAAAGTCAAAAAATATCCTTCTTGTTATCTTTTTATTAAATTACTGACATGTAACATCAGTCTGGGAGCTGAAGAAGCCCCTTCATTTGCTGTTTGCCTAGTGTCATCTATGTGATACAAATTCTGCTTGATAAATCACACCCAGACATTGCCATATAACACTACTAGTAATGCCTTCACAACCTTTTCTTCATCGTTAGGTATTTTGGTGAAGTGAATGATTAGAACATAAGCAAGGGCATTTGTTCAAGATGCTCCAGGAAGAGCTGCAGTCTGTTCTCTTCTTTGCTTCCTATGTCAGCACTGCGCTGCAAAAAAAGAAAGATAACTAGGAGGAGTGTTACTTTTAGTCTAAATTTGTAAATGATCTTTGGAATACCCTGTTAAATGACAAGGTGCTCTTTTAAAATATGGCATCTTAAGGGAAAGTCTGCTTTAAAGAGGTTTTGAGACAGTTCCTTTGGGAAAAAATCCCAAAACTGGAGGCATCTAAGGTCTTTAGCCATACCATTTTGAAGATTGATTCAAAACACAGTTTCTTCATCTAGGAAGAACAGAGGACCATAGATGCAACCCATTTCAAAATGGAGTTCTATATGTTTTTGGTTGGGATTTACTGGACATCATTTCTTGTAAAGTTGAGGGACTGCAGTTAGCTCTCCAATAATTTCTTTCCCTGAAATTCATCTGCATTTGCTCCTTTGTCCAGAGTCCCCATTTATTAGGGATGGTATACTCCATCTACGCATTAGAATATTCAACTAGAGTGTGTGTCTCATATTTTGTAGTTCAAATTGGCTGGAACGGAATGGATAGTTACAGTTGGTTGTACACAATAGTCTTCTTTTGACAAGTTTTCTTTAGACAATGTTTAAGCAGCAGTAGCAAATAGGAAATACAGCTTGCAGCAGGGAAAGACACTCTTCTGCTTTCTCAAGTTTTGTGTAGTTAAATAGATGTCAAAAGGCTTTTCATAGTACTACTACTGTCTTGTAGGAATACTTGATCTAATCCTACCTTTGATAAAACTACTAACGGGCTACTTTTCCACAAGGCAGAACATTTTTCTTTTAAAAATATGGTTTTTGTAAGTTGGAAACATGAATTTGGTCACCAGTCACGTGGAATGTACTCCTACTTCTTCATAAGTTTCACAACCTTATTTATAAAATCTTGACTCTGTATAACTTCAAAATAAGAATTCTGGGCATCTTCATTCTATTGATGTAATATTTTTTCTACCATGCTATTACTGTTTTCTATTAAACTCATTTTTACCAATAGAAAGATTTTTCCCTGACACCCGTAGAACATACCTATGTTTACTCAATATTGCAGCCTCAGTCTATTGTTTAGAATTATTTCAACATAGTCCCAAACATATCCGACAGCTAGACAGCAGAGGTTGGCAAGAGTGAATGGGAATAACTTCTGAGCCATTTCAGTAGATTTCTCAGGAAGGGCTTGCTTTCGGCCATTGCGAATTTTCCCAGAGATATTGTCTGGTTAACAGTGGCAGCAAAAGAGTATTTTTGCACAAACCTTGGGGCAAGCTGTGTCTCAGATTTACTGGGGAATGCAAAGAGGGTGAAAGTGCTGCTTCAAAGTCCTCTGTGTGCTTTCTGTACCAAAGGGGGGGTGACCCCAGAAATAAGTTTTTGATCTCTCTTCAGAACACGAGGCATGTCACCACCTCATTCGCCTTTTTCTGGGACTCATAGCACCTAAAGACTAAGAAGCTCTCTTGCTTGCAAAAGTGTGTTCAGCAAAAAAACCTTGTCCCATCAGCAAATTTGAACACAATTCCAGTCGAGTCCTTTCCAAGGCTGGCAGGGCAATACTCTACCCCAGTAGTAACATGCCACTGTGAGAAGACCGTGTAAGAATTTCTGTGTACAAAGTAATCAGAGGGGAAAAGAGAATTTGGAAGAACTGCAGATTGTTCTGGAAAAAGCCTCCTGCTCCAGTCTTAAGACGACAGTTTCCGGTATAATTTTTAATAGTTGGGTTTTTTAAAATTTTGTATAAGATAAAATATTACTTTTTGTTTCCTTCATAGAAGTACAGCCATTTCTTAGTAGAATAGAAGGAAGCCATTTGAATATGTACAAATGGCCTTTAAAAATACATCTGCTATAGCACATTGTGAAAGTAATTAGCTATAAATAGAAATTCAATGGTTTAAAAAGATTTTGAATAAAGTAAGTCTAAGGTGATAGAAAAACAAGAAAACAGCACTTTTCTTCTTCTGGTGGAAAAAAAAGCATGGAGGACATGGTACTGTACAGGTGTGTTATATCACTTCCTGAGAAACTGTTTAGCTTTGCTATTGCCAATGGTTTTCATTAGGAAGGAAGAGATTCCTTTTGAAAACAAACTTCAAATTGACTTGACATTAATGTTATGACACTTCACCAATCCTGAAGAAAAATTCTCATCACTTGATATGGAAATCATGATGGTAATGGAGACAAGGATGTCTAAGCCGTGCCATCAAGAACACAAAAAGCATTAGAATGCAGGTAAGACTGAGCTCCTGAACTAGTGAGAAGAGAACGCAACAAAGACATTTTCCTCTAAGAGTCTTCAGGATGAACAGCAGAGCAAATTTTTTCATGTGAAGTATTTATGAATAGAATTAACCTTTAAAATAACATTGCTTTCAAAAACCTGTTGACATTATCTCTTAGAATGATACACAGTTCTTATTAATAGAAAAAGAAAAGCACTTTTTTCCCAAACTGTTGTGTCCTCTTAAACAATCTACAGTAAAAATAGTAGTTTTTCATGCTGGAAATGATGTTAATTACAAAAAAAGCCTTGTAGCACACTAGGTACTGTAGTGCCTTGATTAGCATAGTTTTTTACTCATTGAAGAAGTTTCACATTGACTATTTTTCACCTTTAAACAGTGGCGTCTTTGTACGTGTGCAGCATCCATGGAGAATTTCTTGGGTGTTATTTTGTACTCAATCCTAAATGGCAGGTTCTGCTTTCTGCCATCTGTCTAGCTTGCCTGTTTGATGCAGCTTCTGAGAGGTATTTTCAGAATTGAGGACTACCATCAAGAATGATGCTAAATGCATGCATTTTACTCCTTGGTTAATGCAAAACTGTTTTTCCTTTCAAGCACAAGAATAATAGGAAAAGAATGATGGTGGATTCAATTCTTCTAGTAATACAAGGAGGACTATTATCATCATTAGAAACCAAGCAAGTCATAGTTATTGCACATGCAGTACAATCCCTAATGCAAATTACCCCTGTAAAATCAAAATTAATTTGTATCATAGGAGTGGATTGAATGTTTCTATTGATATTTTGCTTCAAGCAGAAAATTAATTCTTCTGACAGCCAGCTCATAATTGCAACCTGACTTTCAACTACAGCTTTCAAACAGTTGAAACATGTCTGTTTATAAAACTATACACTACAGTGCACAACACCAAATCAGCTCATAGACGTTCAAAAGAAAAAAAAGATCAAAGGACAGATTCATTCACATCTTCAAGCCCTCAAGAGTGTCCAGGTCAAATTTCGCCAGCAAACTAGGCTGGTGGCACAAATTCCCTATGTTGGCAGCAGCAGAAGCAGCTGCTATCTTTATAGGATGCAATCTTGCTTACATCACCCTTCAGAGCAATCTTCTGTACCCCCGCCCAATACACCTTCTGCTCTGTTCCTTGGACTTCGCGTTTGCATTTCTAGAGAGTCCTGCAAGCTGACTCAAAGTTCAGGTAATGGATTTCTAAGATTTAGAAATGTTCTGTTAAGTCTACTTATTTCATATTTCATACTGTAACCTTCTGAAGTGAAATATGTTGAGTATGTCATGTGTAGTTTGCATGTTAGTTCTGCTTCACATTAAAACTTCTCACAGACCCCTGTGATGCCTTACTGCAAAAATATATAGTTGCAAAGAGTGGTTGTGCAAAGTTAGAATGGCCAGAAAACCATGTAAGCAACCTAACAATAGAGCCTTGAATTTCTGAATATAATATTGCACCATCTAAAGTCAAAATAAAATATTTAAATGATTTTCATAGAATAATGAGCGTGGGGAAGAGAGAATCCAGGTACACTTTTTTTTTTTAAAGTTCCAGGAAAATCATGGCCTTAACTTGGAAGTATAGCATTAAATATTTTTACACAGCATGAGTTCTCATTACCTAATCATATGATTTGTATAACTGAATTGGAAAGCAGGAAATAAAGAAAAATATTCAAGCTATAAAAGATATGAGTTTAAAATTTTCTTTTTATTTCTGATTAAAACTATTACGTAGCTAAATGTTCACCCATTATTTTAAAAAGCATCTGGACATAAAATATAGATAAATTTCTGCGGGACTTGGATGTCAGGTATTCCTGAAAAGCTTTCTTTCACTGCTTCCCAACCCTGATTCAATCCACTTAAAGGCAGCTTTATTTCAGATGCTCAGTGAAACTGTCCATGGAATGCATATCGTTTACAAGTAATCTGCAGAAAAAGCTGGGTAGATTTGAAGATCTTTTTCTGTAAATGGCATTCAAAATATTTGTACAAACACACAGCTGGGATTTCTGCTGTCTTCTTCAGACCACTTCCTCCAGAGGCCTCTCCAGTAAATCTGTCTCATTCTACTCTTCTGGTGATCCAAAGTCAGCATGGAGATTGTCCAACTGCATGGAATTACTGTCTCCCATAGCTGCACACTGAGGGCTTCTGTGTGCAGCATCACGAGCCCTACTAATGTCACCCTGTTGGTAGAAACTGAGCTAGCTGGACCTTAAGGGACAAGATTGTGCACTGATTTTGTAATAGAAATTAGGTCCTAAGAAGGAGGCGGGAGGATTTCAATATTTCTGCCTCCAGCTTAAGCAACACTAAATATTGCTCTTTATCTGAAAAACTAGGTGAATTAACGCAGCCGGCATTCATGTGCCAAAAAGGTCAGTAATAGACTCAGAACTGTCAAAAGAGTAACAATTCCAATCATTAATTGATACAAATAATTCATTTGAAGAAGTCAGGAAGAAGGATGAAACATGCAAATATTCTAGCTGAGAATCATTCTGTTGATTTGCACAGGTTTCTTATTATATTCCCATCTAATGCGTTGGACATATGTGCTTGTGATGACACAAATACTTGCAAAGCTTACCAGATAAGTCATGTTCTCTTCAAACAGCAAAACATTTCTTGATGATTGCATTTGCTAATTATATTTAGACTGTTCTTCAAGGTCTTTTCCAACCAAAGTGATTCCATCATTCGCTAAGTCGCACATCCTGATTGTCCTGTTTTGGGCAAATTTGGCAGAAAAACCTCAAAAAGACCCCCCCTACCCCCGCAAGCCCACCCACACGGCCCCTCCCCTCAACTGGTTTGGGGAAAATTTCCTGGGAGTGAAGTGGAAAAAACCTGTTTATTTAACAGGCAAAGCAATCCCCAGCACAAAAAAATGAGCAATACCAGATGACAAAACTCATTGGCCGCTCTGAAGAGACGACAAATCAGAAAGTCTATCCTGTGGGTGCTTGCTCTGTTACCAATCCCTCCCGCACTGGGAAAGGCTGCAGCAAAGCAGCAAGTGCAAAGCAGCAAAGTGCAAGCTCTCAGTGCTCCCCAGCTCCTAGTCTGGAGCAGGTTTGAAACATTCCAAGAAAAGGGAAAGGAAAAGAAACAGTCCAGGGAAAACTCTGCCTCAGCCAGCTCAACCAACTAAAAAGCAAAGGATTGCTCTGTTCTGCTCTGCCTGTGCCCAGACAACACAGTGCAGCACAGAATGTGGAGGAGTGTTGCTTTTTAAGGAGTGAGTGCAGCCTCTGATAACAAACTCCGTGCTTCTTCTCCTCCCCACCTTTGCTCTCAGAACCAGTCTTGAAGGCAAAGAATATAATGTCCAGCATTAACAGAACAGATGACTGTGGATACAAGCATCAATGAAGTCACCCTAGGACAATGCTCTTTTGAGATTGTCACCAGAATATGCTAAGACAAAGTTTTGAACTGCTAATTAAAATTCTACTATTGCAGTGAAGCTGAGGAGGAAACGCAGCTCACTAGGGTTACCTTGTGGCATGCCAGTACTTCCTTTCAACCACAATGTTCTTCATTTTTAAGTCCCTGACATCACAGGCATAATTAAACATCTTTTGGGCAGGAAGGAGGAAGATATTCTTCTTCTCATTTATACTGATGTGTAAGCTGACATGCAAAGCAGTTAATTCAAAGGGAAACAGCAATAAAGTCAATAGTAAAACTCACCACAGTTTTGTTTACTACCCTAAATCCTTACTATCCCAAAATACAAGAACAGCTGTAAAAGTCTTGTGGCTACTTCATGTTTTCCTAAACCTCCATGGTGGGGTAAGAGATAAACCATCCCAAACAATGGTAATCCACAACAAAGCATTCTTGACACCATATTCAGGTTTTGCATATAGCTCTTCAGCTGATAAAGTTATTCCATTGCAATAGTTTGGGCAGTATCTTAGATGACTGGGTGTTGTTTGCTTTGAAACCATCTTGATCATTCAGGAACCCAGTAGCAAGGAGCAAGTTTCAAATAAGATAGTGCTATGTATTGATTTTCATATATGACAGACATATTTCTACAACACAGAAGGCGGACCTAATGTTTCACTACAACATGGCTCAAGTGGCATCCTGTTCCCCATAGGTTTTTCTGTTTATTTTGAGCTGTTTTCTTAGCAGATTAATGAGCTGAACTAGCTCAAAATGGAATCAGATAAGTGCCAGAGCTTTCAAATAAAAAACCAGATGCAAAATGGTGATTTGCAAGTGCATTTGAAAAAAGAAGTTTTTTGTACTTTTCATAAATACATGGCATTCTCTAGAATGATATTGCTCCAACGCTTTGGGTTTGGTTTTTGTTTTTTTTTCCCCTCAATTCTAAATGTTACGCATTCTTTTTGGCCATTTTAGTAAATAGATTTTCTGATGCATGTGAAAGATGGTCTGAAGTTCCCCTCATTCACCTCACGATCGTCCCCAGGACCGACATCGGGACCCTGAGGTCCCCGATCGGAATTCTGGCCTGCTGGTGGTGGATGAACGCCAAAATCCTGAGGCCCCTGAGCAGAATTCCGACCTGCCAAGTGATTGTGTACAGCCGTGCCTACAGTGACTGCTTCTAGCAGGGCCTGCCAAGGGACGATGTGCCCTAAATGCTTGCACCTGCTTGGCGACAACAGCCCAGGGATTTTCCCAGCTCGTGGCCAGATGAACTTGCTGGGGTAACTTTGGTTGCCATCCCATGGAAAGTCCTTCCTCTGCTCCACTACCACCCTGAGGGAGGGAGATTGAAGCCCCCCTCCCAAGACTGACACCGAGACCCCCGTAATTCTGATCCGGGGGTGCTGGCCTGACCGAAGGAGGAGGCCTGCTAAGTGTTGCCTGCAGATGTGTTCACTGGACCTAGACTGGTTTCCCATAGAAACCAGCCCTGAAACAATGGGTCCCACTCACTGCTGATATTGACTTATCCTGCTGAGAACATGGACTGTCTGTACCCATCTTCAATAGGACCAATGGCTTTTTGAAACAACTTCTGAAGCCACAGGAGGCAAATTGGGATGTTTGGTTATGGGAAGCTGTTAAAGGAGTGAACAGTAGATGGGGGAGTGAATGCATGTCCCAAAATCACTGCCTTTTGCCTGACAGCTTCAAACATCATTCCCTCACTACGGGGACCTGACGATTCAAAAACTCCAGCACATTACCCTGGACAACCTGTTCTGGTGGACCTCCCTACTGTAGGGGAAGTGCCACTGGTGCTGAAAACCCCTCTGAATAAATATGCATGGGTAGCCTCTGATGCTCAAGGGAAAGAGCATCGGATAAATAGACGCTGGATAATCCCATCTTTTTAACTCTTTTCTGCCTCTCAGTGGCAGGATTTCTGTTGTTTTTACTTTTACAGAAGAACCCCGAGGGACATGAGATCATCTGAACCATGATAACGTTATACTGGTGATACTTTTCTGCATCCTACCACAACTCCATGGACCGAATCCTGCTGAGTGGTCATGGTCTGAAGCTACCATCCATCACACAAATGTTCTAGGATAGTATCCCAAGGGTCGCCACCCGAACCTAGAGACCATAGTGCTGCATGACTGCCAGGTATATCGTCCAAGTGAGTGGGGATAGAATTGGAAGGACTGGACTAGGGCCCTAACTGGAACAATTGGTGAGTCGATTGTGGTAGCACACAGAAAATTGGAAGGATCTCTCTATGAGAAAGCCACCTCCATTACAGATGCTGGAAATTTTATGGAACCAGGGGGGAAAAATTATCTGGACATCCCTTCAGCGAGACAGTGTCCTACAAAGAAGTGGGAGTGTGCCAAACAAATTCCCCTTCCTCTGTGTTGCCGCCAGGAGTATGTTGGTAATTACACTCTAGGTCCCACAACGAACAATGTTGCAATTACAAAGGATTGTAAAAATGAACCAATTGATTGCTGGCATAATTTTACTTTAGCTAAACCGCCTTATGTGACATGCCGCTGGCAAAATAACTTGACCGACCCCTTAGGTTTAAAAGGCTTAGTTCATAAATTTAAAATAATTGCTATAACAAAACCCACACCGAGTACAGTAGTTGCATCCCAGTGGGTAGAAGGGACTGAGACTATGAAGCCCACATTAAGTACAGTAGTTATACCCCAATTGGTAGAAGGGACTGAGAGTCCCCATACTCAATATGGCCTTGGTCCCAGGCTTTTGTTCACTGTGCAGGAATGGGAAAAACAAGGGTTCCAGGGGCCCGATCCTTGCGGCCACTTCCTACTGAGTTCACCGGGAGGTCTCTTACTGCCAAGAAGTCCGAGTTTGCCAAGTAAAACGTGGGCGCCACTGTAAGAGCTGAAATGAGAGATGTGGAACTCCAGGCGTCTCTTCAAAATGCAGTTTATTCCATCCAAGACATTGCAGCAGTCCAGGGTTGTGGGCGACAGAGCCTGTGCCTGCCGCTGTCAGCTCTAGCTGCAGGCAGGCCTGGAGACCATTTGGTTTTGGTTACATTGCATTATATACTTTTCTTTGCTGAGCATCTTAATACAATAGAACCAATCTATCCCTTAACTCTTGTCTATAGCCTATCATAACTGCTATCATTACTATATTCATGTTACTATTCTCCAATCACTAAAAGTCAGTACATTACAGTTTAAGCTAGAAGTTGTTTTTCAGTTTTCTTGCAGTGGAAAATTCTGAGACCTTTTTTCTACTTGCCACATTTGATGACTTGTTTGCCTGTGCTATCTTTCTGCTTGGTAAAATCATCTTCTTGTTTGGGGTGGGTTTATCCCTTGCTCTAAGTCATAAAAACCCCTCCTAACTTACATACCCTTTGCCTCCTTGGTTATCCAGTAAGACTGGCTCAGCAATTCTTTTCTTCTAGATCAAAACTTGTTTCCATCTCTATTCGTTCTTCACATTCTACATTTAAAAACCTTTCTGCTAAGCATACATATCTGTGAGACTTTCTTGTCAAATTTTCGTCCTTCCCAACACCTGGCGGCTTCAAGGTGTAGTGGGAGAAGAATTTAGCATAGGATGCTGAATGCTTTACTATAGGTAGTTCCGTTAATCAATCTCAATCGGTGTTTTGACCGATCAGACAAAGCATGAACAGGTTTGTACGCACCCCAGCGTACAAGACTGTTGGCACAATTTTACATGAACACAAACCACAGAAGCAGTTTGTCTTTGATCCAAAAATACTGAAGGCTTTTCTTTTAAGTTTATAATAAATGCTATGACCCAACCTTCTACTACCACCACTCCAGCCCAACCACCGCTTATGCCCAGCCCAAGAATTTCTGAAATTGGACCATATATAATCAGGAAAACTGGTCAACAACAAATATTGTTCAATCCGGCATGGTCTCTTAAACAAGTCAAATTGCTGATGATGCAAAACAATGTCTCAGAAATTCAGCCCACCTGTTCGCCTTTTTTGTGGACTTCCTTGGAGGGTTGGACCACCTGGCTGCGAATACGGAAAGTCCATTTTTTTAAAAAACCAGACACTAGGAGACATAACCGGTGTTGTGGGAACAGCTTTGGGAATTCTAAATAGCATTGATTCAGAAGTACTAATGAATAAATTGGCTACCACAAATAGAGATTTGACCGAATTACAACAACCACTGCAGTCATCCTTATTGGCTTTGGGAACACAGCAGTGGTTGTTATCAAACATATTACCAACTTGGGGAAATGTAAATTTAAATGATCACAAATTGGTAACTGATGCACTTGGTGCTACACAAAACAACCTTTCTTTGGCTCTCAGCTGTATCCTGGCTCAATTGGGGATGCAGTCAGTTGCTGCCTCAATTATAAGAGAAGGTGAAGAAGGCACTTTTCCTACTGAAATTCAGAAAATCCTTTGGGACAGTGCCACTGATTTTGAAACAGAATTCCAGTCCTGGTGGAACCTGGTGAATTTTACTTATGACCCCATTACAAACACAGCCACAGCTCTTGTGTTAACCAAAGGCAATGCCTCCGTGCATTTGATATTTCCTATTGCATTAGGGCTAAATCATGATGGAGCTGTTCTCTAGCTTTCTGAACATAGAGAATGGGCCCCTCAAATTGGGCAAAAAATGGCAAAATGCTAATTTGGAATCTTGTATTGTGCGAGAACAAGGCTTCATCTGTGAAAGCAATGCAATTGTAGCTCAAGACATTTGTTTGGACGCAGAGCAAAATATCTGTCATTTTGAAATTCATCCTAACGAGACTTCTGAAACAGTCCTTATATATATAGAAACAATGGGTGTGCATGCTGTAGAACTGCTTGTGATACAGTATTCGTAGAAAATGTAGTAGTGGATAGTAAAAATAATTCAAATTTTTGTGCTTGTAACTTGACCAAAATTGCAGGATGTGATTTTTCTTATGAAGCTCCAGTTACCTCCCATGACCTTTTACAATCCAATTACACACTGATTCAACAAACTATTACCTACTCCCATTGGGATGAACATTACTTTGATAAAGCAATTGTTGCTTCATCAGGACCTAATTGAAATATTGGAGAAGATCGAGAAGAATGCACAGAAAACCCTGGTAACTGTTCATCACCGTCATTGTCCTTTTGAGTTTAGTTTTGTTTTTTTTTTTTTAATCAGCAATCTCACTCATTATGAATTGGAGAATGATGAAACGGTGAACAAAATTGACGTCTATAATTAATGCACACAACTTGGCTGATGTCCTTTTCACTGTGAACATCTCCAAGACGAATGACAGAAAGTGATTATAAATTAGACTGTGTGTTTTGAAATAATGTTCAATTTTCTTTTGTGATTATATGAAAATTACTTTTGATTTTTGGTGAATTGCTTTGAAAAAAAATTATTTCCAATTAACATTTGTTGATTTATTTATTGCGTTATTGTCTTTGATTATTTGTGATTAGCTTTGAACATCTGAAAAAATTGTTTTAAAAAAATATGCTTTAAATTAATATTAATTATGTTTGTTTATGGATTCCTTTCCCCCCGCCTTTCTCTTTTCCTTCCCTTCTCTCTCTCTCTCTCTGACATACTGTCTCGGCTTTCCGGGATATGCTACCAACGTTTGACGAGTCCTAAAGGCAAGTCCCACCAATACTAAGGAAACCTGCCGATGAAGACCCTTGGAAGACTGTCGTGACTCACCGGGTGATGGGAAAGACGGTCTGAAGTTCCCCTCATTTGCCTCACGACCGTCCCCAGGACCGACATCGGGACCCTGAGGTCCCCGATCGGAATTCTGGCCTGCCTGTGGTGGATGAACGCCAAAATCCTGAGGCCCCTGAGCAGAATTCCGACCTGCCAAGTGATTGTGTACAGCCATGCCTACAGTGACTGCTTCTAGCAGGGCCTGCCAAGGGGCGACGCGCCCTATACGCTTGCAGCTGCTTGGCGACAACAGCCCAGGGATTTTCCCACCTCGTGGCCAGATGAACTTGCTGGGGTAACTTTGGTTGCCATCCCATGGAAAGTCCTTCCTCTGCTCCACTACTACCGTAGCAGACTCAATCTTTATTGTATCTGCTCCCCCTCAGCCATTTCAAGATCTGTTTCCCCCTTCAGCAATGGACTATAATAGGACCTTGAGCTAATCAGGATTTTGAGATTTCCTGGCGTGACTAGGCAAATTCCTTGGGCTGGACTATGATGATTTTGACCTGCTCTTTTACAATAGAAGTTGTTGAATGATAAAACTAAAACTATCTTGTGTAAAACTATCTTCTTCCCCTTAGGCTAAACAACCTTAACTCATTTATATTTTTATTCAAAAGGTGCTCTGATATCTTTTGAAGCTGTTTTGGGAGATTTCTTCAAATGGGCCACAACTACTTTTCCTCCTTGAAGTGCACTGCCCCAGACAGGACACGTTCCTCCAGTTTGCTCTCCCTCACCCTAGAGAGAGGTAAAATATTGCTTCCCATCTTACTCTGAGGCCACAGAACTGTGGGAATTTATAGCTCAGTGCAGATGAGACAGGAAATAAACAGATGAAATAACTGCTCTGCCATTGCAGCCTTACCTGCTGCTTTGCTGAGATGTCTCTCTTTGATTCCAAGGATCAAAAGGTATCTTCTTTTTCTCAGATCTAGAATTGTTCAGAATTTGTTGGAAAATGGCTTTTTCTCCCCTTGATAGAAAATGAAGGACACATTTTTCTTCTTCCTAATTCTTCTCAAAAAGTAAATGAAAATCCTCTGGATTGAATAAATTTCATTTATGCTTTAGTAGATCCTTCTGAAATGACCTCTTAACAAATATAATCACTTTTTTTTCCCTCCTTTGCCTATTATTTTATAGGAAACACTTATTTTGCCCAAAAAAATAAAAATCGGAACTTTTTTGTTCCTAATAACACTTGAATTGTTAAAAATATTTTAAAGGCAATTTTGTACAGTTTGCTGTCCACAGCAAGATTACAAAATATGTTGCACTTCAAACCTTTGCTATGAATTCCACAAGCTCTTAAAGTAGCTTGAATAGATCTTCAAATAAAAAAAGCACATTAACAAAAATAATTATTTTCATCCGTTTCCTGGGCAATTTATGCCCATAGTCTTTTGGGGCTTGGTAATTATTTAGAAGTGTATATAAATCCAAACAATTAGAAAGGTGTCTGAAGAATCATTACAGCGACTTGAATATAGTTTATGCCAGGTTAATTGACTTCACACACCATGTGGATATCAGCTCAGAGGAGTCAAAAATATAGCTGAAGAGACATTCATTATTCTGCAGTTACATAGTTGGTATTATCCTGTAGAATACCTATTTCAGTCCAGATGTTAAAGTTCTCTAAAACAACACAAGTATGAGGCCTTGAGCTGATCCAAAATGCTGATCCCTGCTCCAGAGAGATGCAACCTAAAAATCTTCATTTTGTAATCTCTCTTATTGTTAAAAAAAACAAAACAAAAAAAAACCCAACAAAAAACCAATAACCCAAGAAAAGTACAGCATTAAAAATCTGTGAAAAATCAGAATGTGGATCTTCCAGACTAATGTTGTGCATCACTCATGGCACTCTTGGATGTCCCCGCTTGTGAGCAGGGACAGTGGTGAGTTGCAGGGAGGCTGGAAAGACACCACAGCTGCAGGTCCTCATTTTGTTAGCGTTCAGGAACACAAAATCATGAGAATGATTATATGCAGGTGCTTTTATTGAAGAGCTCTGGGTGTCAGGGGTACAAACCCAAATCGACCATACAGTCGAGATGAACATGTTTTTATATTCTATCGTTATATAACTTTCATGTGAATTATTAAAACTTAAATTGTTCTATTGTATACATAGATTTCAGCTAAGCATAGCCCCCCCTTAAATTTCCAACATAGTTTCTCATGATTCTTCTTATGGTTATATAATAATTATATTTAATTACTAAACAATCATCACATCTAACAATTATATCCTTTATCATACTGCTTATGCAGGTGCAGTTGATCTTGGAAAACACAAAGCCCAACATTTTCAGATTCTATCTTTAACATTTTCCAGGGCTCCACTATCAATTTCACATGTCATGATCAAGGATGAAAATTTTAGCCTGAAATCACACTGAGGTTTCCCACTACTTCTCCTGGTTCAATTTTTTTTTGAGGTCACAAGAGCTGCCACTCTCCTCATGTGACATCAGCCAGAGAAATAAACACTAAAGGGAGCGTGGTGCAGATATTTTTATTTCTAGCTTTTGTGAGAACTACACCGTACCAACATTGCAGGACTTTGCAGTAAGTTTGAAGCCCAGGAACAGTAAAAGGGTGCCAGGTCATAGGTCTGAAAATGTCTTATTTTGTACCTAAACCCATCTTTGTGCGCCAAACATTATGTTTCCCTCAGTGCCTTCAGTGAACAGTTCCCTGAGCAGGAACTCCCACAGCATGGAGCCCGTTCCCAGCACAGACCCTTCACCAAGGAAACACTGCACAGTCAGGACACTTTGGTAATAAATCCACTTAGTCCACCATGTGGAGAGATGTTTGCTCCCTTTTCACACCTCTGTGTAGGGAATATCGTACACAACGGGATTTGTGCTTTTGCATGTCTTCACCTGGAGCAGGCCGTATTTTCAGACAGGACATCCTGGCTAAATCACATGCAACTTAATCAGACGTAACTTAATCCTGCCTGTTCTCTCTCCACATGGGGAGTCTAAACTGCTCCATGGGAGCTCACAGAGCCCCCGGTTGGGTGAGGCTGGAGGGCCCACAGGGGCTGCTCTGGTGCCCCCTCCCTGCTCCAGCAGGGCCATCCCAGAGCCCAGGGCACAGCAGTGTGTCCGTGTGTCCCTGCAATGTCCCCAGGGAGGAGCCTGCACAGCCTCTGTGCCCCATCTGCTCAGGGCTGGCCCTGCCCAGGGCAGCAGTTCTGCCTCCTGGGCAGGGGCAGCTGCTGGGCTCAGCCCTGCCCGTGGCTCTGGGGCCATGGCTGGGCCCGGAGCAGAGCCTGGCCCTGCTCTGCCCTCCCTGCACACAGGGACACCCAGGGCTGAGGCCCCTCTCAGCTGGGGCTCCTCTCCAGGCTGAGCAGCCCCAGCTCCCTCAGCCTGGCCCGGGCACCCAGATGCTCCAGGCCCTTGCCCAGCTCCAGGGGCTCCTGGCCCTGCTGTGCTGAGGGTCCAGGGCTGGGCACAGCACCCAGAGGCGCCTCCAGGGCTGGGCACAGCACCCAGAGGCGCCTCCGGGGCTGGGAACAGGTGCAGGATCACCCTGAGCTGCTGCCAAGGCTCTTCCCCACGTCCCCAGGGCACCCTTGGCCCCAGGGCACTCTGCTGGCTCAGGGACAGCTCCCTGTCCCCAGCACCCCCAGGGCACTCTGCTGGCTCAGGGACAGCTCCGTGTCCCCCAGTCCTTCCCCACAGCACTGCTCCAGCAGGTCCCCCCAGCCTGTGCTGGTGCTGGGCTTGTTCCTGCCCAAACTCCCCCAGAACTAAATTATAAATCAACTGAGCCCAACATGATGTATTTGATGTGCTGAGGATTGAGAAAAGTGCAACTGGAAATGTTGCTTCAAATCTATTCCATAGGAGGTCACAAGGAGTGTATTTCTGATAATTTTCCGGCAGGTATTACCTTGCCCTTGAGGACTCACCTGAAGATGAGAGACATTCAATTTGAATGTTGTTGCTTTTAATCTAAGGTTGTCAATCACATAATATTATTTCAACCAAAATTAAACTGAGGCTCACCTATTTCAGCTCACTGGTAATGATCAGGTGTTTCATATGTTGCTTTATTTGCATTTAAGTCCAAGTTTTCATAAAAATACCCTGGGGTTTTAGGATTTTTACCAGCACCCAGTTATCACTTCCAAAGTGCATTGTGTCCTAATGTAAGACGTTTTGAGGTTATTATACTGCTGACATTAAACTGAAAGATTTTCTTTGTTTCTGTAAGTTCAGAGTGAAAAGAAAATATTAAACAAAATCAGAGATAAATAAGCTTTATAAAAGTTCATAGAAAGTGAAAACAACTCAAAACAATCACTTTCTATGGACTTTTTGTTAAGAGAGAGAAAAATCTGCATTTAAAGTAATATATTTCACTTGTTTCTTCTGTTCAGTGTTACACTGTTTGTGTACAAACTAAAAAGAATACAAACTTTCCAATGGTGTCATTAACTTTTGTTTGGTAATCAAATGATGAAATGACCTGTAATCTAAATAATGGACAGCAAATCCTACCCTTTTTTTAAAATCTGCTTCAGCTCCTCAGGTATCTGAAATTTTTCAGCTCAAATTTGTTAATTAAAATGTTTTTCCTCTGGCAGTAGCATCTGTTTCCAATTAAGTGATTGCTATTTAAAAAGTCAGCAACAAGAATCTTGTTTTTACTAGGGCAAGAATAAAATAACCCACTGTACGTCTATGAAAAATGAAAGTACTCACACTGCAATTATCTGAAAGGCTGAATTAGGCAGGAGACTGCAGTTATTAAAGGAAGTCATGCAGAAATGTGCCCTTCAGCACATTTATTCTGAATTATATCATCCACTCATAGAATGGTTTGGGCAGAAAGGGACCTTAAAGCCCACCCAGTGCCACCCCTGCCATGGCAGGGACACCTCCCACTGTCCCAGGCTGCTCCAGCCCCAGTGTCCAGCCTGGCCTTGGGCACTGCCAGGGATCCAGGGGCAGCCCCAGCTGCTCTGGGCACCCTGTGCCAGGGCCTGCCCACCCTGCCAGGGAACAATTCCTCATTCCCAATCTCCCACCCAGCCCTGCCCTCTGGCACTGGGAGCCATTTCCCCTTGTGCTGGCACTTCAGGCCCTCACAAAAGTCCTTTGTAAAAAGTCCCTTTACTCTTTAAGTGACTATTATTGCCACATGAACCTTTACATTTAAAATGAACCAGGTTTAGGTATATCCTGAAATGTCTTATTTTTATCTTGTTAATCTGCAGGCTTTTATCAAATAACATCAACCAACTTCACCCACCACCTCCGCAATACAACTCTGTTTGAAATCCATCATCACAGCACTTCTCTGTTTCCCCTTCATTCCCCCAAGCCTCAGGTAATTTCCTGCACATTCAGAAATCTATGCAGTGTAACCCCAGGAGATCAGGATGAGTGGGTGGACAATGGGATCTCCCATGGGCTGGGAATCTCTGCTGGAACTAAACCTGACCTAGGGCTACATGAAGTTATTCTGTTCCACTTCAGCTGCTCCACTGTTGGAGCAACGCAGGATTTCTTTGGCTTGGTTTTAAAGGATCCCTTTTTGCACAACAAATAAAAGCTGCACCAAGGTGAGAGCCACTTTTATTCTTAAATTATTACTATTAATCTCTTATTATATTGTTGTGCCAGAGCAGGCTCAGGGTGGGCACAGCAGGAATTTCCCCATGGAAAGGGGGCTCAGGCCTTGGCAGGGACTGCCCAGGGAAGGCTGGAGTGCCCATCCCTGCAGGTGACACCTGGAGGTGGCACTCAGGGCTCTGGGCTGGGGACAGGGTGGGCATCGGGCACAACTTGGACTCCATGGTTTTGGAAGCCTTTTCCAACCCTTAAGATTCTATGATTTCATAAAATTGAATATTCTATTATATTATCAGGTCAGAAATGAATAAAGTTAGGAATATGGGACAACACAAGACTGTGGAGCAATACCCAGGGGCATAATTGTGCAAATCTCCCTTCCCATATTTGAATGTTGGTCCAGATTTACTCTGTAAAATGGGTGAGTGGAACACTTCTGCAACCACCACGTAAATGGACCTCTGGGAGTGCCTAACACCTCTCAGCACTGAGTAAACACAATGTAAGCAAAGTATTCACATGCAGTAGTGCCCCAAGCCCTTGACTGTGTGCCCAAGCACAGGCAGGGGTGAGCTGGGCGCTTGGACATGTTTAATGCAGCTCTGAGGGAGGAGGGAAAATGTAGAATGACAAGAGGCTGAGTGTGACTGACTACTTCAGCAGAAGAAGGGGCTGCATGTGGGCAGGCTGGGAATGGTTTTCCATCGGCAGAAATGCCAGAAGGAAGTGCCAGCGCAAACCACGCTGCTATATTCTGCAGGTCATCACTGGAGGATTCTGCTCTGAGCAATGCCCAGGTCTGCATCCAGCCCCTCTCACCATCCCTGGCACTGGGATGGGATCAGCACTGCTCCCTCCTAACCCCTGGCCTCTCTGGCATGCTTGGAGCAGGATCCGTCCCATTTCAGGGGTTCATTCTTCCGAGCAGGGCTCTGTCTCTGCTCTGACCTCCAGTACTGCTGCAATCCAAACATGAAATGAAAACAGCAACATACCCACAGGAAGAAGCAGGGCAGTTAAATGAAGACCTAATACATGCCACATTTTCGTAATTCCCCCTAACCACACAGTTCAGAAGAGGTCATTTCATTGAGAGTGGTTTGATTACTTGGTTGGAATAGACAAAGCTTGAGTTTAGTTTACCCCCCAGGAGAAAAAAATAGGTAAGCTTTTCAACATTAATAGCAGGATCCTAAGCACAGTTAAGTAGGTGAGAGATCAGTTACTGGGAGGAAGCAGGCCAGTAAAAATTCATGAAGTGATTTAACCTGACTCTATTTAATGGAATTTCTGCATCTATTTTATTCACATTATACAATTTATGACTTCTTGACTGTTTCTCTTTCCTCCTTCCTTAAACTTTGAAGTTGCACTCGTTTACAGACCAGTACATTGCCAGCTAAAATAACTCTCATTTGATAATATGGCCAAGTGATAAGGTCATTCTTACTCTTTTGATAAGCTTCCATTGAAATCTTTTATGTCTATAAATCCAAACAGAGCTCCCTCTTATTTTTTTTTTTTTAACTCAGACTATTGGTCAGAAACAAAGCTGTTGCTTCTTTTATTGCCAAACAGCAGTAGATGTTCTCCTGCTGCCTAAAGAACTAAAATATAACTGAAATTTAAAATATAACTAAAAACTGCATTCTTCCTTTAATGTCTGAAATTCTTAGTGGCTACTTTGAGCTGACATTCCCTTGCCACCAACCATGCTTTACTTAGAAGGAGAATAATTTTTTTTTTTTTTAACTTCTAAAGAAATTTATAATCATTTAACTGTAATTTCTTGCAAATCCAAATCACCTATTGTACCATCATTAGGGCTAAATATTCCTGCTTTATCTACAGTGTTTTACTTTGAGTCTCAAGGAGAGCAAATGTGATATGATGCAATTAATGATGTTCTGAAATCCTCTTCTTTACAAAAACAAATCCTGGACCTCCTATGAAGCAGGTAAAATTAACCACTGACAAAAAGGAATAACTGCAGAGTGGGAAGTCCAGCTCATCCAGCCACAAGGAAAAGGGGCTTAAGTTATTCTGTAATCCTTATGAGAGGAATCTCCAACACAGCTACTTCAATTTTCACATTGTTTGTATTTTTATACTGACTATAAATGAGAAAAATAAGTTGCCATACCCAGATCTGGGTTATCGGGCAGAAATGTGTAAACTCAGGCCTAGAAGTCGTGTGGCCATGGTGCATCTGCAGCTGAACCTGACAGGAGGGGGGAAATCCTGTCAGAGCTGTGCATGGTCAGTTTATTCACTATGATTTTTTATTCTTCTGAAATTTATTTACTCTATAATTTCCTCTCTCCTTAGTGACTTGCTGGATTGAGATAGAGACAAAGCAATTAAGTTTTATGGAAATATTTACAAGTGTAGTCCCAGCTCCTTTTCAATTAATGGAAAGGATATATTTTCCTCAATTCCACAGACGGAATACACATGCCTATCTAACTTACTACTGTATGCAATAGCTTAATAATTCTTGTCTAAGAATAAAGATTAAAAATGAAATACCACTAAAAATATTATTGAAACAGTGAAATAGCATATTCAAGCCTATTTCTTTAATGAAATATTTGAAAGTGCAGTGCTTTCTCAGAGCAAGCAAAAGAATCCCAGCAATTAATACTAGGTTTGGTAGAAAAAAAACCCTAAAACTTGTTATTTCTTTCAGCACAAGGCAGACAGATAGATATCTTAACTGTTCAATTAAATTTTTTAAATGTCACCAGCCACCTCACATATTAAGAAAATACACTTTGAAATAACTTCAGTAAAAAGCCTGTGTGTGACAGAAATACAATTGTGCAAGTGATACTTCAGTAATAACAGAGGAGGCATCTGTCTTTTCAGAGCAGCTCTGAACATTGGAAACAGTAATGGATAAGAGGAATTAATTGCTGGTCAGGAGGTTTAGGACAAAGATAATCATATGTCTGAAAAAAGCCTTACTGATCACACAATGATTGTTCCTTTTTCCCCTTAAAGGGATATAAAGTGTACAGCTCTTGTATGATGTGTAATTCAGAAGGACAATCCAGATTATCATTGACATGATGTGCTTCAGAGATCTAACAATAATCACAACATTTCAGTGCAGCAAATGCAAGAATCTCTTGTTGCAGCCATTAGAGCAATTTCACCCTGGTAGTGTTTCAGCAAATTGCACTAATCCAATTTTCATCAGTGCAGGCTACCAGAGGGGAGAGGGCTGGGGTAGGGATCAGGAATTCTCAATCCCCTCATCAGACTTAGTTAAAGTTTACTTAAGGGAAGTATCTGAAAGAAATCCCATGTGCAGGTTTACAGAAGGAACAGAGCTGTGTCTAAACAGCAAACCCAGGGTAACTCTTCTGCGTGGGGTTATTCCCAAATCCACCTGTGCTGAGCACACTGCTCTGGTACCAGCCCAGGGACCCACCAGCCACCACCTGAATACCCCAGCTCACAGTGGGCTATCAGCAGCGCTGCCTCCAGGACCTCTAGGAGACATCAGCTCCATCTGGAGTAATTCCATGTTTCATTGACAGGCACAGATCTCATTCAATAAATATGAGAATGCGTTCAGAAAGAATTTTTAAAACTCTTCTCCCTCCTCTTCTACACAAACACTACCAAAATGCCAAGTCATTAAGAGGGGTGATTCGCAGCACATCTTCATGGAAGAAGTAGCAATGTTAACAAGTATTAAGCTATTTTTCTTTTTCTTGGTACATACACTTCTGTCACAATCTGACCAACCCAAAGGCCTGTATCTGCTGTTTCAGAAATCATTTGATTTGGGAAGGAACATTTAAATCCTGTCTCACTTCCTGTATTTTGAGTTTCTAACAACAGCTTTTATGTTTCTGTTGCTACGGTTTTGGCTTAGTCAGTGCAATAAAGACAACTGAACAAATGAAAGAAGAAAAAGAGCAGCATCACACCCATCCAGTGGAAGGGACCTGTGCTTCAGGCTTTATGGGAACCTCCGGACAGCGCCACTTCACACTCAGACTCATTCTGTGTTTTAATTTCCATCTGGGACCTGCTGCTCCAGGGGAGTCAGGGCCAGTGAGGTTTCCTGGTGGGATCTACTTCCCTTAGAACTGCCATGGCAATTCCTCCACTCTGGAGAAGATTAAGATCCCTCTCTTCTAAACCAACAGAGCCCAAACACTTCTGTCTAATAGCTCAGCACAGCAAATTTCTATTATTAAATATTTAACTTGAAACTTCTGAGAAAGTCCAGCAGGTCATGGAACCATGTTACAGCTGTGTCTTGTTATATCTGGAAGAGCAGTAGCCCAGTTAAACAAATTTTATATACATATTCACACACACACATATCTAGATGCACACACAAACACATATATATACACACACACACATATTTATGAAATCTTTTATGGATGGCAACAACTACAAATCACACATGTAAAACTGAATATAAAAGATAAAGCTTCTTTAAGTAAGTATTTAAATAATCTCAGTAACTATACCTTGTATTCAAAGTCTTTGGATTCAGCTGCTCCTGCCAGAAATTTTTGGGGAGCTGAAAATTTGCTAAATGAGCAATGCAACACAAAAAACAACAGCAATCAACTGAGACTTTTGAGTAAAGCTGCTGTCTTGCGTGAACTCCTTGCCTCAGAAACCTGAGACCCAGAAAAAAAACGAGTTCATTTAAACTGGCCTTAACTAAAATCGAGTGACTTCCCCAGAAGAATCTGGCAAATCAGTTCAGTTCTTTAGGCAGACCCCAGCAGATGGCATCAGCTGGCCAGCAAAGTCACACAACGTCTCTGGGAGCATGAAATTCCAGCGTGAGGAGGCACAGATCAACAAACTACAGAACTCTTCCTCCCATAAGAAGAAAGATGGGAATGAGGCACAACTCCTGGTATCCATGGTTTCAAGGAAAAGAGCTAGATCACTGCTGAAGAGCTCTGAGCTGCACTCAAGATCTTAGTTTTGCTGATGGACACTCTAAAGCACGAGTACTCATGCCTTACTGAGGCAGTCTCCAGTCTCTGGGAGAAGGCTCTGTCGGCCTAGCTCGCCTTCTCCCCCGAACCAAGCGGCTGCTCCTTGCCCGGCCACCCACTGACACAGGTAGCGGTGCAGCCGGGGGCAGATCCCGACACACACCATGGTTAGTGGTGTCGAGGGCTGGGACAAAGGAGCGAGAGGCGTCACTTGCATGTCCCCAGAGGGGTCTATCCCCACGAGGGGGTCAGGACAAAGAACCACCCTCAGTATGTGCGCAAGAACTTATAAAGGGAGGCGGTCTTAGGGGCGGAGACAATACATCAACCAATCAAAGGGAGGAAAACTAATCTCAGCCAATGAGAGGTATGAGGGGAGGAGCGCACTCTCCCACAACCAATGGGAACTTGGGGGTGTAAATGACGCAGAGGGTTCTGGAAGGAGAGGCCGGGTTTGCATTAACTGACTGGGGAGAGGGGCAGGGTTACCATGACAGAAGGGGGAGGTACTTGAACTGACAGACAGGGAGAGGGGAGGAAACTGGTGGGCCAAGCCAACTGGAAGGGGGTAGGTAGGAACAAAACTCTTAAATGGAATAAAATACAATAACAACCAAACAAGGTATTAGAACAAAAATGCACCACCACACCTTATTGCAAGCTGGGATATTTCTCCCTGATGTGAGATGTATCCCAGATGTTTTATCCCATAGCTGGCATAAGTGAGATCTAATTTTATGCAATTTTTTTAATGCAACTGTAACGTAAATAATGCTGGTTGTTAGTAGTACTTTTTACAAGATCTACTGGAGTTCAAAGAAATTATATAGAGAATAAGTGTGGATTATTAAAAATTACTCTGCCTCTCATAGATGGAATATAGAAATGTTTATATTGACTAGTTGATTTTAGATTTAAGAAATACATAAAATGAAATCAACCAAGAGCAATTTTCTGTGGTTATTAAGAGATATTGTTTTTATATCCATGCAGCAAGTGAAAGCAACAAGTTAAATTCTGTACCATGTTGTTTATTGAATATTTTTCTGTCCCATTCTAGTTTTCAAAACCGTGGGGTTCTTCTCCTGCACTTTGGATTTCTAGCACTGAATAGTTTGTCATGCTAGTAGAATTTGTTATCTTTCTTGTAATTAACTCTCCCGATTCTAAGCTCATTAACATCTATAGAATGATACATCAGAAACCTGTATTTCTGTGATTTAACCACCTGTTGATCAAATTCTATTTGTACCTGTGTGAATAATGAAAAGGTACCTAAAGGCAGCTTTCAATTTTCTCCCTTCTTTAGTCATTTCCTCAAGAGCCTGAGACTTTATAAAGAAAAGTCAAAGTCAGCTATAATGAATAACAAAATGTGTTGTTCACAACATATGTAACTTTCATTAATGATTTGTGCTTTTCCCTTTAAAGAGTGGGATTTACTAATTTGCTTGAGAACGAGCTGAACATGAACCATAAGAACGATGCTGTGAATGGACAGGTTTAAATAAATTATTGGAAACAAAGCATCACTGAGGTCACTGAGTCAGGACCAGGCCCAGGCCCAGCTGAGCTGGGTTATGCCACAAATTCAATGGTGTGGTTGATCGAGAGGATTTTAAGCTCTGACAGGGAGTGAAGTCAGGTTGGGGCTGATTCTCCTGCACTAACAAGAGCATCTTCCACTGGTACTGAGCTGCTCCCTTAACTCGCTTTTCCTACCAGACTGGAGGAGTGTTTCCCCAAAAATACTGCGCCTACCAGAGCCTGCTGGTACTTGGTGGAGTTAAAGCAGCCGTGGTGCCTCAGCTGTTCTGGGGAGGAGGAGGGTGAATGCAAAGGGTCCCTGTGCATATTTTCCACCCGAGCCCTGGGATGCCTTTCTCCCAGCGCTGCCTGCCTGTTCCGTTGTGATTTCAGGGTTCACCCCAGAACCCCGGGTCCCTCCCCTGATAATTCCCTCCCAGATGTGTCAGTCACCTCTCCTTTCCCCTGCCAAGCACTGTCTATCCTGGCATTCCAGAAGGGTGTCCAGTGATCGGGCAGATTCAAAGGATGCCCTCTACCCCCGGGGGGCATTGGGCCATCCAGGTGTCCTCTGTCCCTTGAGACCTCCTGCTATGGGATGGGATTCCTACCCCTTCCTTGCCCCTCTCCCCGGGGTTAAGAGAGCCAACACCCACACAGTTCAGGAGTTCTATTGGAGCTGTTGCTGGGTTCTGAGGGCTGTGGGCCTGACTAAAGCTCTGGATCCAAACCCTCCATCAGAACTGACTCCTTTCCTTCACCATCTCCTTAAAGCTTCTCTGCCAGAGGGAAACCCAAGGAGCAGACCCTGTTATGGGGGAAAGCTCCATCCTGCAGCCATCAGAGCTCCTGCATGCCTGGACTTGTCTCCACGTGCTCAGCTGCAGCACACAGCCAGCCAAAAGTGTCTCTGGGGTGAAACACCGCAGTTGCCACTATTTGGTTCAGCAGCAAGGGCCAGACAAGCTCAGGCACGTCCCATCCAGCTATTTTGGTAATTATTCTAATACCTGCCTGGACACCCTTGCCAGCCCAGCTGCTGGTCCTGGGGCAGGTACTGACCCTCCTCCAGTAGAAATGTCAATGTGAGGGTTCCACAAACCCCTGGTACTCTCCCTACTCCCTCACCCCACTGGAACTTTGGGAGCCTGGAGCAGAAGTTGGTAAAGCAGAGGAGTAAAGCTGGATGAAACAAACTGCCTTTAGTTATTTAATTCCCTTTCCTGAAGGCATTTTGTAACTCACCAGTGCATTCAGGATTCCCTCCCAGGCACCTGCTAAATGGGTCTAAGTTTCAAAGGGTTCTCACAATAAAAGCAGTGAATAAAATGTACAAGAGAAAACAAACATTAAGATGTGTCTGCTTTTTTCCATGCATCCTACACTAATTGATATTTTAATACACCACCATGCTATGGAAACTTTCCTTTATAGCTGAACTCGATATCATAATGTTTGAGGAAATAAGATAACCTGAGTCTACAGTGTTACCTTTATTTTTGGAACTAGCTGAACACATGGTTCACTTACCACTATGTGATAACATTTTTCTTTTGTAGATTTATTTTATGTATGGTAAAGAAAAACTTTCAGATTTGATGTTCCCACTTACTGAGCTCTCCACTTTTTAAACCTCTTACACTCAGAGCTTTTATAGCACCTTACAGATAAACACGTAAATATTTACTTTTCCCTCTTGCAAAATTATCTACACTTGCTATTACTCCAGTTGTCATACAATAAATTAGTATCTTTAGAACTATTTTAATGTTATTTATGGTTATCATTAACTCCAACATTGATCAAAATATTTTGAATGCAGTCCAGTGGCTGACCAACTGTTTTGATTTACTTTGCAGGAGACAAGCTGAGATACTTTGGTAGAAGGAAGGGTGGGGTTTTATTATGTCTGTTCAGAAAATTAGTAAATTATCTCACAAAAGGGGAAAAACTCTGGAAGAATTAGAAGCATAGATCTTCCATGACTTCACTCACAAGAATAACCAAGCTCATAGGCTGCTAAAAGACAGGGATGTGGCTGTCAGCTTCTCCAGATGTTGGTGGGCAAAAGTTTTGCATCAAATGCATCTTTCAAATAATTTTCCATGACAGCCCCTGCTCCCTCTCTGGGATGTGTTTGTGGAGTGTTGTGTTGTGGGGTCTGGGCTGGAGGCACAGGGTGATTTCACAGCCTTATGACATCAAAATTCTGCATCTCTGCAGCCACAGGAATAATGAATTCTCCTAAAGGTGCCCTTGGGGTGGGCAGCTGCTGCAGAACCTTTTCACAGATATGTCCCTCCCCTTGGAGTTTATTTGAAATGGAGATTGATTTTCCAGCCCACTGTGGGGGTCTCATGTGCACAGGGAAAGACATTGTTGAACTGCAGGGAAGAACCAATGGCCATGTCCTGTAAGGGCATACCGTAGGCCCTGGGAACACCTCAGAGCGCAGGGAGAGGAAAAAGGCATCCCCCATAGTGCTAACCCAGTAAATTAACCCCAGTTCTCTCCTCCCCATGGGCCTGTTGGCCTTACCTGCCCTTTTTGCCCATATATAACCCAGTCCTGAAAAGTCCTCTATTCCCTGTGTTATAGATGTATGGTTAATTCATGCTATAAGTAAATATGTGTATGTTTAAAATATTACATGAATCCACCACATGCCCTTGACCACTCCAGCCAGGAACATAGTCCCATTCCTATTCAATCAGTTCCCGGAACATGCTAAAGATAATATCAAGTCTTTAGCTTAAGAATGAAGCCTTCGGGCCACATCTTCCTTGCGATGATTAAGCCATTCAGGAGAAACAATGCCAGGAACAGATTACATTACTTGTCCCAAAGCACCACCTGAGTACATGTGAGAGACGGCTATACAGACATCGAGGCTCACCTTTTGCATATGAAGAAACACAGGGGACATCCTGTTATTCAGGCCTCAAGGAAAATACAGGGTATATAAGCGGGCTGTACAAGACGGAAACGCTGGCACTCTGTCAGTCGGATCCAGGTTCACCCAGCGCCAAATTCCGGAGTTGACGCTGTCTTGGCTGTGGCGGATTTTTGATAATTTGTAATTAATATAATAAATCTTTGTCAATTTTTTTTAAATTTGGCTGCAGATTCAATCATTTATAACACCTGTTTCCCCATTGTCCCTTGTGTCCCTGCATATCTGCCCTGGCATTCCCTACTGGTTGCCACCCTTTGCCCCGTCTGTGTACTGTCCCTGTGCCCTCAGTCTGTTGGACCCTGATGAGAACATCTCCTCCCCCTCTTACCCGATATTTAACCCCGGACCCTCCTTTGTTCCCTGTTCTGTCCCTGGAAGCCTTCAGTGTGGCTGCATTAAATCCATCAGAACTCTATACTGAAGACCTTTCCTGTCTTTCAGCTGCTGACCTCAGCTGTCTGTAGTGTGTGTTTGCACGGACTGTGGTTGTTTGTGTGCTTGCCTGTAACATCAGCTTGGGGGGGATGGCTTGGACACAGGCCCACTCATGTGGCAACAGAGAGCATTTATTCTCAAGCCCTTCTTTAGAAAGGGCATTTGAAAATCCTGGTCTGGATACTTTCATTGGTCTGACCTCTAAGCCCTTCAGGTTCTGGCCAGTGAAATGCTGCAGCCCTGGGAGAGGTGTGACTGGGCGAGGCCCCGGCAGTCAAACCAGGTTAGTTTGCATGGCACAAACCAGCTTGTATATGGCAACATCTCACCCTTCTATCTTTATCTAACTTGTGATCTGCTCTCTGTCACCCATCTGCAAGGGCCCTTTGCAAACAGGGTGGCAGAAAACAGCAGGGGTCTAATTTGCATTGGAGCTGCAGCATTCTAGTCCAGCATCTGTTAGGGGAGAACTCAGGCAAACATGTCACAGGCTTCCTGCTTTTAGGTTACAAGTTACAACTTATCTCTAAAAACAAGGAACCACCTAACACTTAACCCACTAAACCCTTAGAGAAAAACCCAACTGCTAAAAAACAGTCTGTAACCCATTTAATCCGTAGTGGAAAAGCCAACTATTAGAGAAAACAATCTGTAAACAAAAAAACACTTTGTAAACAGGAAAAAATAATTTGTAAACAAATCAAGTCCTTATGTGAACTGTCACTTCAAGAGTCCTAGATTTCCATGAGGCAGGTCATCAATTGTTGCTTGTGATGCTTGTTAAGGGGACATCAGGATGAGCAGACATATCCAATGTGTTCCAGTGTCCATTGAAATGCATTTCCCTTGGGTTTATTGTAGTTATATGAGAGACTGAAAGACAATATATTAACTAAGACTTAGAGAGGGGGTGTACATTCACCCCAACCTTTTTACCCCCTTTTTTGTTTGTATTAATAACTAAAAATAGGAACAAAACATAGACTTTGATTAGTATTAATATGATACTATTACCAAGGGGGTTACTGAGGCATCTCTTTTTCACTATGAGGATTTGAAAAAAACTATTTCGGATGAGGCTTTATTGTTCATCTTAAAGGAAAAAGGGTTTAACTTTTGGAAAGTTCATATACTAATGCCAGACTCAGGGCTTGATCAGGGCCAATGAGCTTTGTCAGAAGAGGTTTTATGTATTTTATATTTTTTAAAAATAAGCTTGCATTAATATCTAGTGCAAAAAAATCTTTACATGAACAATTTATTTAAATTTTCTAATAAATATGGTAACAGTGCAAGTAATATACTTTTCTTAGAAGTTAGAAAATTTTTATTGACTTTAACAGGTGGCTTTTAGGTTTTTAAAATGATGACAGGTGGCACGTTCTCAGTTAAAAAGAATTTTGCAACTGAAATTTGCTTATGATATTTCTAAATTAATGTTCTATGTATGCTTTAGTGGACCTAGAATGTTAGGACAAGGACATTCTTTGACTCTTCTAGGCTGACCTAGAAATAATGCAAGCAGAAATACTAGGAGTACCAAGAGAAGACTTGTTAACTTACATCCTAGGATCTCTTTAGGACAAAGTAGCCCATGCCTGAGACAGAAATGCAATACTTTCTTATAAACTTTAGCAGAATCAGCTATCACAGGCTTATCAATTTTGGTTTTAGGAAATGCAAACAGCAATAATAAGTATTCCATGAATTTTAGAACATATTTCACAGACTGTTGTGTAAATTTTTAACTTTTGTGTGACACCCCTTCAATATCTTTACACTTAGCCCATATTATTAGCTTATTAGAGTTTGTGGAATATGAGAACCTTTCAGAAGGCAAGGTGGCTGCGAAGTTTCATTGAGCTTTGAGGGGTAAAATCTTGGTGTTCGTCTGCAGGGAGGTGCTGGTTTCCCGCTGGACTCGGTGAGAAGGTGGCTCTCTCTTAGCTGCTGTCAGACAGCTGTGCTGTGTGGCCAGCATTATCTTTTCGGGACAGCTTGATTGCTATTACTCCCATGGCACCACGCCCTAGCACACTTCTTTTCACTGCTTTTTGTTGGGTGTGCCTGCCAAAGGGCGCTTTTCCCGCACTCTGCCTCAGGGTTTGGTGTCTGCAGCTCTTCCAAAGCCATCCTTGGAGGCAGGGCCAAGTGTGGGGCTGCAATAATCCGTGGGTTCCCTGGGCTTTATATGAGTCCAAATCCGGCTAGCTCAGACTCTAGCCCACACGGACTTGCAGAGACAAAAGTAAAAGATGAGAAGCGCTCTTCTCCACGTGGGAACAAGTATCCTGTTTATTGGCTCGGGACAGGACACTTCTGGTGGTGGCAACCACCCAGGTAGAAAAGAGGGTAGCACCCTTGCAGTGGAGTTTGATACCCAAGGGGATGGGGGCGGGGACAGGTACCCAGGGGACAGACCACCAGGTGTGTATAACAGGGGGGTGTGTGAGGGAGAGACCATGTGATGGGGGAGGGGAGAAACCATCCACATGACCTAATATACCCAGTGCAAAACAATAACTAAATAGACTATTTAGTCAATACAACATGGGGCCACTGGAGGCATGGCTGTGTTCCCCAAATGTTGGTTTGGGGGTGGAGGCCAGCCCGATGCAGGCTGGACGGGCGGTGCAGGCAGCCCTGGGGACCATGACGAGGGGGGCAGTCCCAGTGACCCCAAGGTGTGTCATCCTGGCCACAGGACCCCCCACCCATCCCAGCCGTGCCCAGAGGGATCTGTGTCTGGTCCCCCAGAGTAGGGCAACATGGTGTGCCCACCTGGATCAGCGATATGGTAGCCCAAGGCGGCTGAATAACGATTCGGCTTGGCACGGCAGTCTGGAGTAGCACAGCTTGCCGCATGGCTGGATTGCACAATCCACTCCACCGCCTCCCTGGGCAATGTCAGCAGCCACAGTGTGGGCAGCCCATCGATCATCTCAGTTTGCTGATATTTCCCTGTTGTAGTGTGTTTTTATGATTTATAATGTTTTGTCTTAATATCCCCTTATTTTCCCCAAATGGTTTACCCCAGATTGTGTCCCCTCCCTCTACCTGTGTAATCCCTCTCCTTTGCTGAGATCATCCCCAAATCCCCACCCTGGCTCTCTGTCAGTCAATCAGCATCCCATCCCCTCCATCGGGAACTTTCCATTCAGGACGTCGAATGATCAGCCAGAGGCCAGGGGTCAGCTCCCCAAGTGTTACCCCATACGCTGTTCTAAATTTCCATTCCCCCAGTATCCATCCCTTAATTTTTCTTATTGGTCAGTAAATGTTATCTATTTTAGATTTCCACCTCCCTTTAAACGAAACCTTGGCACCTCTCCTGGGGCTCTCAGCAGGAGCCCCCTGAGGTTTGTAGGGGCTCCGCGGAGCTCCTGAAATAAACCTTGGATTAACCTCTGCTGAGAGTCACCCCTTCATCTTCTGCCATTGTCACCGGCATTTCCTCTGCTGCAGGCGATCAGCCTGGCTGCCCTCTGTACCCCCGGGATCAGCCTGGCTGCCCTCTGTACCCCTGGCTGCCCTCCATACTCTGGGGATGGGGATCAGCCTGGCTGCCCTCTGTACCCCTGGGATCTGCCTGGCTGCCCTCCGTACCCTGGGGATCAGCCTGGCTGCCCTCTGTACCCCTGGCTGCCCTCCATACTCTGGGGATGGGGATCAGCCTGGCTGCCCTCTGTACCCCTGGGATCTGCCTGGCTGCCCTCCGTACCCTGGGGATCAGCCTGGCTGCCCTCTGTACCCCCGGGATGGGGATCAGCCTGGCTGCCCTCTGTACCCCTGGCTGCCCTCCGTACTCTGGGGATGGGGATCAGCCTGGCTGCCCTCCGTACCCTGGGGATGGGGATCAGCCTGGCTGCCCTCCGTACCCTGGGGATGGGGATCAGCCTGGCTGCCCTCTGTACCCCTGGGATCAGCCTGGCTGCCCCCTGTACCCTGGGGATGGGGATCAGCCTGGCTGCCCTCTGTACCCCTGGGATCAGCCTGGCTGCCTTCAGTACCCCCGGAGCAAGGGAGAGTGCCCCTCTGCTGTTCACCATGTAGGGCTGACTGGGGTTCCCTCAGTGGCACTCAGAGGGACTCAGTGGCACTCAGAGGGGCTGGGACATTTCCCCAGCCCCCCAGAGCTGCACTCCTACCCACGGTCATTCTGCAGCAGCCAGCCATGGTCCCACAGCAGCAGGGCTCATTCTCGCAGAAGCCAGGGCTCGGCATGGGGGGCACAAAGCTACACTGCGCTTCTGCCCAGCGTGGCCTGGCAGTGAGGTGTTCCCCTTGCCCCGTGGGGCAATGTCCTGCCAGCAGTGTGTACTGGTGGGGACTGGCCCTGCGGCTCCATGTGGTGGAAGAACACCCGCTCTGCATATCGTCCCCGCCTGGGGCAGCTTCCCAGCTCTGCACAGAGGTTTGGTGGCACTCTGTGGCTGTGCCCCCATCCTCCTTCGCTGCTCTTAATTCAATTGTTTTAACAAATCCATAATGATTTTCCATGGCTTTATAACACCTATGACTGTGCCATCGCCAATGGAAGCTGCTGCAAGTATATTTTGTCCAGCCCAGTCCTAAACCGGTAAGTCTAATGATGCTCTTTTGGACACGTCCAGTTCATGGCTCTCGCACCACATGGACAGGGCTTGCAGAGCCTGTTCATTGTAATTAGTCCCTCTTTTTTAAAGAAAGTCCATACCTTCAGAACAGGGTCTTCTGGCGATGAAGTCCAGGCCCCCATGGTCTCAGTGGCGATTCCAATCCACAAAAACAGGGTTTGGAACCATGCAGCACTTTCTGCTATATGCCATGGGGATTTTTCGCTGCAGCTTTTCACTGCCCACAGTAGTTCCATGCAATACCACTGTCTACCCAGTAAAGTCCCAGTTCTGACACTGAAGTTCCAGTTCCCACAGTTTTCCAGCTCTGATGCTGTTTTTAATCCCAGCTATTATGCCATTTTTCTCCCTTGCTCCATGGGCAGAATATGGCTGAGTCGCATCACTTCACAGGTAGCCACATGAACATCGACTTGCGGGGGGGGTGAGTGGGTTGGAGACTGAGACTGCTCACCCCGATGTTCATGTGGCAACAGAGAGTGTTTATTCTCAAGCCTTTCCTTAGAAAGGGCATTTGAAAATCCTGGTCTGGATGTTTCCATTGGTCTGACCTCTAAGGCCCTTCAGGTTCTGGCCAGTGAAATGCTGCAGCCCTGGGAGAGGTGTGACTGGGCGAGGCCCCGGCAGTCAAACCAGGGGCTGGTTAGTTTGCCTGGCACAAACCAGCTTGTATATGGCCACACCTGCCCGGATGCCTTCATATGGAGATGCTTTTGGGAAGGTAGCAGCCGCTCACTAGCCGCCCACACCACTGCAGGAGTGTCCCTGTCTTCATTCCTAAGTGGCAGCTGGAATATTATACCTTTTCTCCAGGTGTTTCTTCATGACATGGATATGGTTTTTTAGCTGATGGGAAACCTTTTCTAAGTTCTAAACAGAACCAGCAGCTACAATAACATTTCAGAGCAGAAGAGTAGACATAGGTGCTTTTTGTGTCCCCTCCCTCTACCTGTGTTATCCCTCTCCTTTGCTGAGATCATCCCCAAATCCCCACCCTGGCTCTCTGTCAGTCAATCAGCATCCCATCCCCATAGTTCAAAAAACAATATTACACAGAACACTCTTTCATTTGAACCTATCTCAACTGATTTTGCACTGCTGTGCACAAACACCACTCACAGTGAAGTTATTTTACAGATGTGTGTAACTGCTTCTTTTAAATTGCTATCTTTTATTCCAGAGTGTTGCAGTGTGTTTTTGTCCCTATAGTCTGTTCTGTTTCCCCCTGCTTGTTGGTTGAGTCTAAGCTATACCTTCCCCACTAGCTGTCCATCTTCCCAAAGACGTACCCCTTGTTCTAGAATGTTCTCTCTTCCTCCTCCTTCTGAGTTGTCAGTCCCACATGGTGTCTGCCCCCTGCTCTCGGAAATCCCCTAATGTTTGAAGCCCCATTGGTTTGTTTGCTCTCTTCTCCTCCCCTTGGGTTCCCCATTGGTTTGTATGTTGTGAATCCTGCCCTGTAACCCTCCCCCTGCATTTTCCCTACTGGTTAAAGATTATACCCTCTCCTTGAGACCCCCCTATATAAACTCCTGAACACTTGTGTTCTCAGTCTCTCATCCCTGACCCTTCCTTGGAATTAACCCTTTTGGAAACCACACAGAAGACCTCTCCCTCATTCTTGCTCCTGCCCTCGATGCCTGACAGCCTGTGCTGTTTAAGCCCTACAGCTGTCCCAGGGTGGGATGCTTTCTGGGAACAGCCCATTCTTGGCCCAGTGCTGGGAGCTGGCTGGGGAAAATCCAGCACCGATCAATCAAGAGAATTTATTTTTGTTCCTGTGATCACTCTCAATTTTTCTATCTCTTCTCATTGACATGTCATGATAATTCCTTATAACAGTCATGAAAGGATAAGAACAAGAGATTATAGACAAAAAAATCCCATCTTCTTGCTATTTGATTTTCAAAATTGGTAAATATGTGGTTAACGATAAGAAACATTGATTCACATGAGTTTTAGCATCAGGCACTCAACTTGAATTTAGGAATTATAGATTCTTCATTTTCCTTTCACTTTCAGATGTACATAAAACATACAGGATATAGGAGCAGAAAAAGCTTTTATTAGGGGACAGCTGGGATTCTTCACTGAATCATTTTGAAGGATGTCAGGTTGCCCATAGCCTGCTAAAAATTAAACCTACTTCATTTTCTTCAAATGTTACTAAATAACAAAAAATGACGGGACTCTTCTCATTCCTGAGGGCTAAAATAGGAAAAAGCAGCTTCTGATCAAACCTCATCATCATGTAGAAACAATAATTTCAAAAAGTAATTATGGTACAGAAAAAGAAATTAGTGTGATCATTACTGTGATGTTCTTCAATAAAGAATTTAGGCATTTATTTTTATTAATTCCTTCATATAAAGCATTTTCATGCAAGAGTTTTTATTATCACTGGAAGAAATAACTCACCTCCTGTTGCTTCCCATTGCTTTTTGTCTCAGATAGACACAGAATTTATCTCCTCCTCATGACCTCAGGAAGTATCAAGAGTCTTTAACACTTATACCCAAACCCTTGGATTTTAAGTTTTGTTCAACTTTTCAACTTTGAACTTTTAGAATGAAACTTCTTACACTATCTTCATTCTTTGGCTGGAGTGTTTCATGGAATCATACAGCAAAAAGCACACAGTTTGTCAGCTGTATCATTCCTTGAAAGAGTTACCTAGAATCAATTTATATTTAAATCTCTTCCTTTCCATATCCATAAGAAAAGCTGCTAAATTTCAGAAGTTGGCTAAACAGCCTATATAATTGAAGTAAAAATTTCCATTTCTTGCTAATTTTAGACAGAGATTTTATTGCTCCCTATTTGAAACATTTATATGCAATGAATACATCAGCTTTTTAGTAGAATGAGCTGTATTATTTCATTTCAGGCAAACAAAAAAATGCAAAGTGTTTCTGCCTTGTAAGCCCTCATTTACATTTAAAAAGTAATTTTAAGATAATAGGATTTTGAGGGCGGAATTTAGCCATGGCCTAGCTGTCTGCCAAGGAACGTTCTGTCTGCTAAGCAGGCAGGGGTCCTGCTCCTTGGTAGAAATGTTACTGAATCCACCAGAGATGACTGCAGGAGTCACAATGAGAACATGCAGGGTGACACTGAGATGTAGGAGGGAGGTCAGAAACACAGTCATAAACAGAAATATGTGATGCCTATGAAATGAAAACGATAGGACTGTGTTAATAAAGTACTTGATCAATGCTGAAGGCTGTTTCTATGCATTGGCAGTTGGTAACTTCTCAGCACCTTTTCCATTCTGTTGTTTCACTTACAACTAAGATGATTTCCAAAAAATGAACATGCAGTTAAACAAACAATGGACAGTGACTAAACCTGCTTTTAATCTTGTAATAGTTGGTATGTATTCAGAGCATTGCTGTTTCATCTGCCTTGGGTATTCAAAATCTTGTACATATTAGCAAGATGTGCCTGGGCTGCCTGTTGTGGCCATTCCATATGGAGTCATTGATGGCCAGAGCAACACCGGGCTAGGAGTTTATCAAACTTGGAAGAATGCAGTGAGTATTTCCCTGCTAATTGCCATCTCCCAAGTGGCTGTTAACTGCCTCTATCATTATCTGCAGTTGTCTCCACACAGGATCTGGCCCCGACCTCAAACTCCTGCTGGAGATGACTGGGAAAACTCTGCAAATGGCTGGAACAGCCAGTCCTGCGCCTTGGCATAGTCAAGGCAAAGCTTAGAAAAGATTATAAAATGCCCTCTCATGTTCAGGTATCTTTGTCAGCATGTCTAAGCTCTCCCAAGTTAAAGCTGTAACGTTAGTTCAGTTCAGCAATGGGTCAGAAATTAACTTTGCAGAGAAAAGGAAAAGGAGCTCCCATCACCAATCCTGCCTTCAGCTGAGGGCTCTGGTCCTTAAAATCTGCTTTACTCCTGCTTCCTGCCCACCCCCCCCCACACCCCCAAATGAGATTTCATTTAATGAAAAATGTCCAACCAATTCATTATTGAAAATACTTCAAACTAACAAATGTCAAGGAAGTTTCATGTTTATTTCCATTAGTTCTTAAATTCCATGCAGTCTAGAGAGAAGTAACCTAAATAATATTTATGTTCCTCAAACATTACCACATAACGCTGCCAGGAAGATTTAGAGATTGCTGTGGATGAGTTTAATGGGGGAGCCATTGAAGCCAAGGGACCCTTCAGTAACTATATATAGCATAGTTACCAAGGTAGATATATGGTGTAGTAACTACATATATATTGGTTTTGGTTTTGTGATCATAAAATAGTTTGGATTGAAAGAGATATTGAAGGTCATCCAATTTCAACAATATATCATTGTTCCAAAAACTTATTGTTGTACTTAGTAGAGTTGATTTGGAAATCTGCACTGGTTTGGTAGAAAATTGCCATATCCTGTATATATTGAAAGAAATAGGTTAAAAATATTGATATCTCTTTCAGGAAACCTTGCTTTTGCATACAATTTCTAATTCATCCTGCGTAAGTATTCCTGCTCCATCCCACATTTTATCTTAACCACACTAAAATGAAGGATTGATGTTTCCACTGTCTATCAATAACAGATCCGTGGATATAAAATAAAAGTGAACTTGTGACTGAGACCCAGTATTTTCATTCCTTTGCAACTGCTAAATCACTATTTGCTTATCCAGTGCAAAACTCATGAGTTCAATATTAAAAAATACAATTACTATATTTACACTCCATCGGAGCTACAGGGACTTTATAGAGCCATGTCCCCATGCTTCTCTATAAATTTTTTAATCCCAAATTGTATTTAACTGCAGTTTAGATAAAATCACAACCAATCAAAAGATATGCCTGGTTCTGGAATGAGTAAATTCTATCTTACTTAAGGCCTTAAAATATTTCCATTCCTTACAGTGAAAACACTATCATATCAATAATTTAAAGAATAATTTTGGGCACCTTACGTTCAGTTGTAACTGTCTATAGCACTTTTCATGGATTTCCATGATAAACCTTAAGCTGAATTTTACTGACAGGAACTGATTGCCTCAGCCGTCATTTCATCAGGCAAACGCAACATTAGCACTTGCACCCTGCAAGGAGAAAATGCAAGCAACAGTCTGGTTATCCAAGGAAATGACTGTGTTTCTATTTTACCCTGTACAGAATTATCACAGCTCTGTTAACTGAAAACTCTTTTTGTTCTGTCCATGCTTCTCGATTAATTGATTTTTTAAATAATATTTAAGGTATTTCTCTTGCTTATTGTAAAAAGTATTAATGTGCTGCTAATGCTTAAAAATCAACCTCCCCATTCAGGAGGATAAACTGAAAAGCTGTTGGGGGTGGGGGATTAAAACATAATTATTTGAAATGTATTGGAACATTTCCCTTTTGGTGGACACGTAACATAAAGTCATAGAATTACAGAATATTTGGGGATGGAAGGGACCCTAGAGATCATCTCATTCCAGCACCATGGACAGGGACACCTTCACTAGACCAGGTTGTTCCGAGTTCCTGATTTATGCTTTTGCATAAGTTGCAAAAGGACTCTTTTTGGTTCTTTTTCATGCGCATATTTTAATCCAGCTTGGAAAAGTGAATATCCTAGCAAAGTGAAGAGATTAGGTCTGAGTATAAAGAAGCAGCTAAGCTAATATCTTGTGTATGTTTGGAGTAACGAGAAAACAATGGTGAAGTTCCACTTGGAAAAGGAAATCAAATCAGCCTTCTCAGGAGATAACAGTAATTCAATCTAGATGTTTCTTTTAATGGAAGCTCAATACCTTTAGACTAACTGAAGCTAAAGAAAAGCCTTTTCATTAAGGATTATCTGTCTTGCTTGCAGGGACCTTATTGAAGAGTAATGAATTGAACGAAAAGTCCACGTAAAGCTAAGAACTGTGGTGCTAAGACAGGGCAGCTGATTCCCTCCCTTGCAACCTACTGCTGCCATATGCATCTAATCCCAAGAAGAGGAGCTAGTTTGTGGAGAACTCTTCTCTGAATGGGGAACTCACAAAGGAAAGCTGGCCTGTGCTTCCAGGCAAGAAAAAAAGTGAAAGTAAAGACAATTAGTGAGTTGCTGTTAGTTTTCATGGAAGCTGTGGACTCAAAAGACCTTTTACAGAAACTGGGGACAAATTCTTTCTTCTAATTCACTTTCCTATACACTGTTTTTCTCAGGAAAAAAAAAATAAATTGACTTTTTCTGTATTGCAGTTGATATTTTCCTTTTGATTCCGTTCCAAAAACATATGGTTGAACAGCTTTCCTGTTTCTTCCCAACTTATTTACCATGGAAGTGCACTGAGCACCAGTACAAGGCAATGGCAGACAGCCTGGGGGTGAAACTTTCCAGCTTTATCCATTCAGGATCACACTCCCACAGCATCCCCCTCGGTGTTTCCAGAGAAAACCTCCTCCACAGGCCCTGTTATCCTTGGGAAGGGTCATTCAGGGTTCTTGCTAAGGGAGGAGTGGATGGAGGTGGTTTGCCAGTAGCGACCATGGAAATGAAGCCCTGACAACAGGAGCTCCTCCCTGGGAAGTGTTCCATGGCTCACTCTGCGGTCACAGGAGCTGGGAAGTGCTGGCCAGCTGCTCCTCCCGTGACCAGAGGGGGCCACAAGAGCGGCAACTCCCAGGCTGTCCTTCCAAGACTAGCCGGGTAGTGGTGTTGCTGCAGCGTAGGTGACGCAGGCAGATACAGGCAGCGAGGTCCCAAGGCAAGGAACGAGAGAGTGAACGCTTGTATGGGTGCCAAGGAAGCTTTATTCCGGAGCCAGAGACAAGCGTTGGGGAGCAGGGGGGTCTGGAAAGGCTCTTACAAGGGCAATGGGCGTAAGGGGTGGAAACATAAAGCAACCAATAAGCAAAGGTAAGGGGAGGAGTACAAGGCAAGGCAGAAGCAATGAGGATTGTACAGGGGAGGGAAGAAGCCTTGGAGGCAAATCATGGATTGAACTAAGGGTAACTGACACAGAATTTTCTCAAAAGAAAAGGGGGTAGTCAGGATTACAGACAGGGGTAGTGGGCAGCACCATGAAGATTGACACAGGCATATAAGGGTGTAGCAGACACTGAGATGGCCGAGGCCCCGTGGAGGATGTAAGCCTAGAGATACGGAAATGCTGAGTCAGAATAGCTAAGCCTGGAGTCTTCACTTAGGTCCTCCGGCCTAGCTTATCTCTCTGTGACCCTATAGGCTAGTTTTCCCTAACCTTTACAATTGGTCAGTTCCTGAGCCCCCCTAACCCTATATAAGCAGCCACCCTGGCCCATTCTGGGTAGAAGAGCTGCCGTCGGAACCCTTCGCGAACTCCCTGCAAATAAACCATGGTGGAATCTCCGAGGCTGCCTTCTTCTCTCTCTCCATCTGCTCTGTGGAAGCCACTGCGGCCAGCATTTTAGCAAGCAAAGAGCTGATAATCACTGAGCTTGCTAAGACGCCAGGCTATAGGGCACTTAGGGCTCGGACACTCGGCCTGCTGAAGGCTGAGCTGCCCGGCCTGAGACTGCTCCCCTGAGGAACCCTGGACCCGTCTCGCTGTCCGGCCAGAAGAGGCCCAGTGGCATTACACATAAGGGCATTAGGGGAAGAGCAGAGCATCAATCATTTTGAGGGGCAACTCAGTGGCAGGAAAAACAGGCTGAACAACTTAGAGAGAAACCATCCCGAGGGACTTCACAGAGGGTTAAACCATTTTTTCTAACCAACAAAAATGACTATCTTACATAACCAAATTGACAATATCACTTAAAAAACTCACGACGCCACAGTGTTCCACACCAGAAGGACATCTCACAAAGGGGGGAAGCATCCCAAGAAATCAGGTGCAACTGCTGGGCTATTTCCTTGGGAATTCTGGCAGATGCAAATGGAAAATGACTCTGCAGAAGGAGCAGAGCAGATGGCAATAATTTACTGCCATGCCTGCCCATGGTCGATAAAAACCAGAAACAAGGAAGAAGAACCTATTGGCAAACATAAATTCTTTCCGATAATTAAAAAAAAAAAAAAAAAGGAAATTCTGGCTTGATATCATATGATAAGAATTACCCCAAAGTCCCCCAAACTAGAATGATTCAAAAAACTGTATGTAGCTTAATATAATTTGTATTTATCTAAAGACAAAAATACTGGAGCTAATGTTTCTGCCCTTTTTGGTTTCTAAATACTGAAAAATTCCACCTGGTAAAAGTCAGGAGAAAGAGAGGTATTCCATCCTCAACTGAACTCTCTCATTTGTCTGGAATCAAGTTATCCCCTTAATTGCCTGAGGATTTCCTCAGAGGCCTAATATTATTTATATTTAGTCCATAAAATTCTCAAAAATCCAGATGTTTAAGGTAATGTTCTATTGACCCTAATCTTTAATATCTACAGATATTCTGGATCGATTTCAGTAAGTCCACATGATCTCTTTCCCCCTGCTCCCTGATGTGGAAAGAAAGACTCAGTGATTGCTTCCCTTGGTCAAATTCAACCTGATTTTCTTTCTCCTTTGAATTAGCAACTGTAGAAACACATAATATATAGCAGTATTTAAAATTACATAATTGCATTAACAAAGCTTTAGTGGAGCCAATCTTCCCAACAGAGTAAAAGAAACACTGACATTTTATTTTTACTATTGGCCTCATGTAGCGAGACCAAAACTTCCAGGAATGAGGTGATATTTTGATAAAAGTGTCCCTGCAACTTTTGTTTTATTCCTGAATGATGAAAACTCTCTGGAATAAAGCAGAGGTAATCTGTGCCTTTGGAAACTCTGCAGTGAGGCTGGGTAAACACTGGGAAACAACACATAAAAATAACCTTCTCAGAGGAACTGCTTGATGCCTTCATTCTTAAATTATTAGTTCAGATTTTTACCAAGCAGGCATTTGGCACTTTAGTGTTTTTGTAAAAAAAGTAAGGTTCTGAGAATTTCAATCTTAGCTCAAGCTTGGTGTTCAGCCAAGGCCAAAAATCCTTCAATCTGTAAGTAATTTTGATAGGAATAATCTGATTTTACTCAAACATGTAAATGTTTGTAAAGAAGAAAAAGAGTCACATGAAATCCCCAACTATTCCTCCTCAGCTAAATTAACATCTGTTACTGTTCCCCCTTGGATTTGGAGAAGGGCTCATTCTCAATTCTGATATGAACTTGTAGCTTCCAAAATTCCAAAAGCTTTAGTATAATATAAATTGAAGTTATTAAGTCAGTAATGAAAATACCATTTACCCATTCAAATACCAGTAAAATTTGTTTGGTTCTTTCTCAACATTTGATAGAAACACCTTAATGCTACCAAAACTATGAAGCCTCTTTCAGAGGATTTTAATTTGTTACTGTGGTTTAAAACACAGGTTAGAGCCAGACCACACAAATGCACGAGTGGTACGTATATATTGAAGGAAAAGTAATGTATTCTAATTTTTTATATTTATTTTCTCCCATGATTTGTGGTTTCATCCTTTCCCAACATCAAAGATTCTGTTAGAAAAACCTCACAAAATCATTAAAATTGGAAAAGAGCTACAAAGTCAGAGTCCCAGCTGTGCCCAGTGCCCACCCTGTCCCCAGCCCAGAGCCCTGAGTGCCCCCTCCAGCTGACACCTGCAGGGATGGGCACTCCAACCCTCCCTGGGCAGCCCCTGCCGAGGCCTGAGCCCCCTTTCCATGGGGAAATTCCTGCTGTGCCCACCCTGAGCCTGCCCTGGCACAGCCTGAGGCCATTTGCCCTTGTCCTGTCACTTGTGGTTTGGGAGAAATGTCCAATCCCAACCACATTACGTGTTAAAATGGATTGGTGATTTCGTGGATCACTTGTTAATTTATTTTTTTAAATAAGATTATGTTTTGCTTGTTGAGCCCTTGTGACATTCAGATTCACAGTTTTCTCCCTTCACAGACACCAGTGCCTGGCATTGGTGCTCCTAAAAGTTCCTTCCCACACTTCAGTATTAACCCCCTGTGTGACTTGGGCAGTCAGTACCAATGGGAGCATTCTGGCCATGTGGCTGCAGTTAGGCCAGCAGCCTAAGAGTTAAAGAAAGAGGCCCAGGTTAATGTTGCTTCTCTCTCTTGGGCTGCATGAAGCTTTTTTGGAATGTTATTCAAAGACTAACCCTGTCCTCAGCTCATTTTTTAGAGTAAAGTCTGCGGTACTTGAACCTGTCTTCTTCAAGCCTTGATTAATGTCATTAGCTGCTGTTCTCCCTCTCTCCTCATAGCTGCCAGATGGAATGCTGAAGATTAGTCTGCATCACTTAATTGGTCTGCATCACTTATAATTAAAAATGGTGAGTGCTATGGACTCTGTTGTGCCCCTTTGATCCCAACACAGACAAAGAAGTTTCCCTAATCAGTAATTCCCCCATGTCCCATCTCAGAGCCTGCCTGAGTTCATATGCCTCTCATCTTGCTGTTCATGTTCTTTTTGCACCATTTTCCAAAACTGTGGAGACAAATTCTGGTCATACATGTTTTTTTCCTTTTAAAAAAGTTATCCTACATATGGAAAGGCAGCTCTTTCTATGTCCTCCTGTTCATACCTCCCACAACACGCAGCAAAATAGCAACGTGTGCCCAAACCATATATATGGCTCCTGGAAAGCCAGCTTGGGACTTTGGGAAGTTCAGCTAAGGATTACTTTTGAGAAGTGACTTTCTGCATCATTTTTGGAGGACAGCCAAACTGAGCAAAGGCAATTATACCTCTGCTACTGTTTGTAGCAGCAAAGTGTGTGTGCACACACAGGAATGGGCATAAAAGTTTGCTTAGTGCTTTTAAAACAACTGCTTCTACCTTTCGCTGTGTAAACAGAACCACTGCAGGCAGAAGCAACATAGAGAGAGCTCAATGTGCATCAATTGGAACAACGGGGTGGTTCAGGCCTCTCTTCTCTTTTTGAGCTTGCAATGCATGCCACAATGACAGAATGCTCTCACACATGTAAAATGTTCAGTGAAAATGGCCCACAATGACTGAAATGTCCTCCTTCAGAAAAAGAGACAGAAATATGAAAAGTACCATCACTGGCGATAGTGTTTTGTTGCGAAAAAGCTGCTGGACTGGACTCTTGATTTGTTGGCATAAATCAGTATTGCTCCGACAGAAATTGTTCCCTGGCAGGGTGGGCAGGCCCTGGCACAGGGTGCCCAGAGCAGCTGGGGCTGCCCCTGGATCCCTGGCAGTGCCCAAGGCCAGGCTGGACAGGGCTGGGAGCAGCCTGGGACAGTGGGAGGTGTCCTGCCCATGTCTCTAGAGTTTCTTCCCAATATCCCAAATATGGCACTATGAGACATTTTTCATTTTTGTTAAGCAGGCCCATGATTTATGTGCTGCATGTTTAATCATGTCATATTTCTTATGGAAGCAGCTCCCTCCTGCCCCCCTCCAATTTGCCTCATACTAATTCATCTCTTCTACAGTGAGTTTTATTATTCACGAAAGAGAGTTGCTTCAGAAGAAGCAAGAGCCGAAGTGTTGAATGTCATATGGAGCTGTGGAAAGGCTGGACAAGGATCCACAACTCCAGAAGAAACACCAGGTAATCCCTTGCAGGCCAAGAGGAAGCCTGGGATCTCTTAAAGACTTTAGGGTTGAGAAAACAACTGTATCCATCAGTTCATGTTCCTTTCACAGTGTCAGGAGACTACAATGGAAAATCGAATCCATAGATTTTCCTGAAAAATATTTGGTCCTAGAAAAGCTTTCCCGTGTTGTACAAATAAATAGAAGAAGCAGATGAGGGCAGATGAGGTCTGGAGGAAAAAATGCTCAGCAACCCTGTCCCCACAGGCTCTCCACACCTCAGTGAAGTACTGCCCCAAAAGAGATTTATCTGTACATATTTAGGGCCAGAACAGATATTATTTTCATCACAATACAGAAAAAATAATTTGAAACTGCTGAAATGTAACTCAGCAGTAGTTTCTAAAGAAAGGTTTTCAGCTTTTGGCTGTAATATTTAGTGTTGTCCAAGTGTAATGATGAGATAATTGAGATTCAAGTCTGTGCATGTAATTATCAAAATCCATTAATTATAATCCAAAAAGGTAGTAAAACCAGTCATTTTGAAGAGCACTCAACAGAGCCCACAATTATCTGCCATTGCTGCGCTCAGGATCAGCAGCACACAAAAGTCAAAATGCTGGTTGACAAGGGATGCTGCTCATCCCCATCCAGACTAAAGCAAATTGTTTGACAAAACAAGGCCACTTTCATATTACACTTGTGGGGTTTTGCCAAAAACAAAACAAAACAAAAACAAAAACAAAACAAACAAACAAACAAAAAAACCCCCACACACATACACAAAAAAAAAAAAAAAAAAAAAAAACCAAAAAAAACCCCAACTCCTGGCCACTGGTAAAGAAGGGGAAACCAGAAATCGGGAATGACTACTGATTCCTTCCTTGGAGAGAGTCAGACCTGGCTAGAAGCACGAGACTCCTCTCTGGAAGTCATGTGGAAAATAGTGTCAGTGCTTATTCAACTGCAATCTGCAATCAGATATTAAATTATAATATCTTAGGATCATTGAAGTGAATAATGAAATAATTTGGATTTGAAGGACCTTGAAGTTCTTCGCATTCCACCCCTGCCATGGCAGGGACACCTCCCACCGTCCCAGGCTGCTCCAGCCCCAGGGTCCAGCCTGGCCTTGAGCACTGCCAGGGATCCAGGGGCAGCCACAGCTGCTCTGGGCACCCTGTGCCAGGGCCTGCCCACCCTGCCAGGGAACAATTCCTCATTCCCAATATCCCACCCAGCCCTGCCCTCCGGCACTGGGAGCCATTCCCTGTGTCCTGTCCCTCCAGCCCTTGGCAATTGTCTCTCTCTGTCTTATACATCATATACTCTTTGTCTCTTTTTAGAATGTGTGAGATAAAATTTTTAAATAAGTGTTGCTTGCTAGCTCATTAAAGTTGCTCAGAATGCCGGACAACTGCAGATCAATCATTCCTCATTTCACAGATCTAAATTTCAAATGGCCAAATGCAAAAGGCAAGAGCACATATTGAAATTCACACCATTTATTAAGCCTGAAAATCGCACTAGAAATAAATGTGTTTTTCTCACCCAGCTCAATGATACAGGATTTCACACACAGAATTTCTGTTTAATGACACCTAATGCATTTCACAAAGGGACACACAGCAGCAACATTTAAATAAAATTAATTAATTAATTGCTGAATTAGGATTGAAGCACATACAGGTTACTTATATTTAAATTTCAAGAGACAGGGGCTTAACAGGGACTGTGATGTGAACTGTGAAGTGTCTCAAGGAGGCACTCTCTTCACACCCAGAGCCTTTCATCTATGGTTTCTAAATTGTTGCCTGCTGCAATCATATTTTTATTGTGAGCCCCAAAATGAAAATAAGCAGCACTTTTTTTTTTGGTCAGATTTTGAGTCCATTCATAACTGCTGGGACTCAAAATATTGTAACTGTTGCCTTGGCTACAAGTCCAGCTAAGAGGCCTTTTTAAATGGTCTTTTTAAATTCTAGGAAAGGCAACAGAAAACATGCCTGTGGGATATATGAGAAGCTCTGAGACTTTTTCAGAAGTGAGATTCAAGATGCGCTTTTTTTCTTTTTTTTTTGGTATCTTTTTTATCTTTTTGCTCTCCATCACCTGCAGCCCTCAGTGAGGTGCCAGATGTTCTGCTCAGCTGGGTAAGACCTGCTTAGCAGCTCAAAAACATTTTGAAGAGCAAAAAGATAAAAAAGGCATTCCTCCACATGCTCCACTTGCATCCAGGCAACAAGAACAGCAGGGCCAGCTGGAAGCAGAGGTGGGATGTCAGGGTGGGGATCTAGGCACAATTTCACTGATGAGAGCAGAGGGCAAAGACAGGGTATTGATTGACATTTGAATCCATTAGCATACTCAAATAGTTCAGCCTCTTGTTTGAGGTCCTGTATAAAGACACAAACGAGAAAGTGTTTTAGGTGAAGAATTAACTGTAAAATTCCATCTCCTTGCTATATGTATTTAATGGTTCCCTTTGCTCTTCTGCTCACCAGCCCTCCTAATTTGTATTTCTATTGAATATTGACTTTGTGATAAGTTCAGCTCCCTGTGTTAGCCAAGACTGTAGGACCAGATGGCAGAAATTTAGGTACACACTGTCCAGCTGTTAGCAAAGGTATTTTGGTTTCCTACACATTATGGAATATTAATTATAGCAAGATTAGACAGAACAAGGAGCATAGCAATTTTTCAAGCATGACTGCAGTGAAAAATAGTGACAGGTATTTCCTTCCATGAAGAAAATGTTTTAATACCATCTCTTTTTTATCACAGAGACAATTCAAAATCAATGGAAACTTAGTTTGATACCCAGAGGTTCTTTGGAAAATTACAGATCAGGCTTGATACTGTGTAACAGAGAACAGGAATCCCAGTTAGCAAAGCAAACACATTGGCAGTGTCACACGTTAGCAAATAAAATAGGTTCATTTAAAACATTTAGTTCGTGTAATGTAGATCGCAGTTTTATTTAATTCAGTAAGTTGTCAAAATAGTTCTCCAGAATGGAAACAATTTTTCTCATTTTGAGAAAGAGCTTGTGTGTAAAAAAGCTCATATCAAAGTACTTGTAATAAGAAGCCAGGAGATTGTTTTAGGTGGAAATAGCTTTATTTCATATAAAATATCCTTTCTGCATATCAATAATAACCTGAAATCAAGGGAATGAACCCAGATGGTGGCATTTACCTCCATTCCTTTGGAAACAAATAAGGGAAGTACTTGAGTAAGTACTGAATTAACTGGGGGGGACCATTTCCTGCCACGCCTGTGGAGTGAGAGGGATCTCCAAAAATTCTCTAACCTCAGTAGCAGGTCAGCTCAGCAGGGAGCAAACTCCAGAGCTCTTAGGGAGATGTCTCTTCACCTTTGAGTCACTTTCTCTCCAAATACGGATCACTGCTAAATGGTTGAAAATGCATTTAGTTCTTATTTCATCCAGTGGGTTAAAACATTTGGGTGGATTAGAGAGTAATTTCCTTAACCCAGCTGTGGCATCAGGATCTAATGGTGTTCTGGCTGTGTGACTGAAAGACAGAAAAGCACAGTTCAGAGGCAATCATGCCTGTGGCGACAGAACACAATCTGGAGGGTTAAGATGTAGGTGGGAAAACAAAACCAGCTAATCAAAAAGTGCTGAAGAAGCATAAGTACAAAAGGGGCTGCTCATACCATGAAATTGTGCTACTCCACTGCTTATATCATGAAGTTTTAACTATGCATGCCTTGGACTCATCCCTCAGAAGTTCATCCGAATTAACTCCCGATGGCTCTACTTTCAGCAGAGTGCAGGTGACTCAAGCCTGCAGTTCAAGCCCAAAACAAGGGGTTTATAAACAGAAAGCCACAGACAAAATACAGGAAAGCAGCCCAGATATCCTTAGACAAAAACTCTGAAGAACAATGGTGACATGAATTTCTCTTAATAGAAACATGTTGAAATTATCCACCAAAAAAAGGGAAAGACAATAAAAATGGAACTTGGTCCAGATTTATATTCTCAATAGTTTGACTTTTTGAGCAGAGCTGGAATTGTTCTTTCTGCCTCAAGAAACCAAGCAAGCCACTCTACCCAGTGCAAAGGTTCTTCACCTGAGTCGGGGCAGCCCCAGGATCAGTCCAGGCTGGGGTTGATCAGCTGGAGCAGCCCTGGGAGAGGCTCTGGGGGAGCTGTGGGGCAGAGCTGGCCCTGCCCCGGCCGTGCCCTGGGACCCCAAAGCCCTGCCCTGGGCTGAGCCCAGCGTGGGCATCAGGGGAGGGGATTCTGTCCCTCTGCCCCTCAGGTGAGAGCCCACCTGCAGAGCTACCCCAGCCCTGGGACCAGCACAGCAAGGAGCTGGAGCTGCTGCAGAGAGCCCAGAGGAGGCACCAGGATGAGCAGAGGGATGGAGCAGCTCTGCTGGGAGGAAAGGCTGGCACAGCTGGCATTGCTCACTGCACAGGAGAAGCTTTGGGTGAGCTCAGGGTGGCCTTGCAGGGCCTGGAGGAGCTGCAGGAAAGCTGGAGAGAGACAATTGGCAAGGGCTGGAGGGACAGGACACAGGGAATGGCTCCCAGTGCCGGAGGGCAAGGCTGGATGGGAGATTGGGAATGAGGAATTGCTCCCTGGCAGGGTGGGCAGGCCCTGGCACAGGGTGCCCAGAGCAGCTGTGGCTGCCCCTGGATCCCTGGCAGTGCCCAAGGCCAGGCTGGACCCTGGGGCTGGAGCAGCCTGGGACAGTGGGAGGTGTCCCTGCCATGGCAGGGGTGGGATGGGATGGGCTTTAAGGTCCCTTCCCCCCCAAAGAATTGTATGAATTCATGGAGTGGGATTTTGCACTCCCATTTTCCTGTCAGTAAAATTTCAGGGCTGGATTTAATTCTTTAAATTCACCTGCCTACTGACATTTCAGATACCCTGAGGGCCCCTGCCCATCCAGACTGGCATGGATGTCTAATTCCTGCATCACACCTGCCAGATCCTTGTTGAAGTTTTAGATGTCACAAAACCTCAGCATGCCATAAACACCAATGACTCAGCTCCTAATTCCTCAGTCTCTTTGCTTTCTGTCCTTGAGACTCTCAATTCACTAAAGTTAATATATGCAATGTAAAAGTTAAAATAACAACTTGGACAATAATAATTGAAAGAAAAAGGAATACCAAACAGAAGGAGAGTCAAAGGAACCTCTACAATGAATATTTCCAAAATCTAAAGCTCAAGTTACATAACTTTTGGACATTACCTGAAGAAATAAAAGGGTAAAAAGTGAAAGCGTATGTGGGTAATTTCTGAATAGAAGCACAGTTCATTCCAGCAACATAGTCCATGGAAACAGTCCAAAAATCTAAGCTGAATTATCAGATATTACTTCTATATTTGCAGACTGTTTTTCATGATCAGTGTCAGAAAGTATGAATTAGTTTATTTCTTTTCTTGTCAAACTATTTGCTTAGACTTTAAAGGAAGGAAATAACCATTATCAGTCATATGAATTGAGTATATCATTATGTACAAGCAGGCTTTAAACAGCAAAATATGATCGTGTTCAAAGAGGTTGCTTACCTACCAATTTTGTGAAAATCATTATTTGAATATCCTCTGACTGATACCCCAGCGATTCATCTCATCTTACACTTTGGATTGCATAATTTTCCTTGTGAGCCTCACAAGTGGAGAAAAAAAAGCTCAGAAGTTTTCTTTCACATTAAAAAAAAAAAAAATCAACATTTAAAATTTCTGTTTCAAGTGTTTTCTATTTACAAGCTTTTTTTGAAGTCAATAGAAGTGCAAGAGTTCTTCTGTAGACATTTTATGGCTTTTAAAAATATTTTTTTTTTAACAGCAGACCTTCACTCAGTGAATTTTCTCCCAAATAGGGATCCAAAATAAATTGGTTCCTGAGGGTCAATTCTTCCTGTCATCTGTTATGCAACACCATCAAGGATAAGTTCCTTCCAAAACAATTTTAACATTCTTTTCTTCTTCAGTAAGACTTCAGATGCCATATAATTGGTAACATTTCTAATGTAAAGAGAAGGTTCTGAAAAGCTTGAGCTGGTGCCAGTGGCTTTTTAACAAGCCTATTTAAACCATCATTTCTCATTCACATTTTCTCCTGTATGTTGTATGGAAAAGCACAGCAAATTTGGGCTCATCACCAACTGTTGCTGCTAAACAATTAAGATTATCATTTGGACAACTTTTGGATTTTGAGACAAGAGGTTGGTGATTTTTTAATCAGTTTTTCAAAAGATTATGGGGGATTTTTCCTAAATTTTTTGGGAAAATACATGAATATTTACTTAAGCAGTTCCTCTGATCACTGAATACCAATTCTTAGCTCTCTCAGAAGGTATTTATTCCAATTTTACAGGAGAAGGAAGAAGGGACCCTCAAAATTTGATGCATACATTCCAGTCTTCAACTCCTTCCTAATTTCTATTAATTCTTAAACTTTACCTAAACCTTTTTTATTCCAAAGGTGTTTGTTGGGCATTGGTTTTTTTTTCTGTTCTTTCCTTATCACTTGGGCTTGGGTTCTGGGCTCGGGTTCGGGGACGGGACTCAGGTTTTGGGACTGGGCTCGGATTCTGGGACTAGGCTTGGGTTTGGGCTCAGGTTCTGGGCTTGGGTTCTGGGACTGGGTTCCGATTCTGGGCTTGGGTTCTGGGAGTGGGCTCAAGTTCCGGGACTGGGTTCCAGTTCTGGGACTGGGCTCGGGTTCTGGGCTTGGGTTCTGGGACTGGGCTCGGGTTCTGGGACCAGGCTCAGATTCTGGATTCGGGTTCTGGGACCGGGTTCGGGTTCTGGGACCGGGTTCCAGTTCTGGGACTTGGTTCCAGTTCCGGGACTGGGTTCCAGTTCTGGGCCTGGGCTCCAGTTCTGGGCCTGGGTTCCAGGCTCGGGTTTCTGAGCCTGGGCTTGGGTTCTGGGCTCAGGTTCTAGGATGGGATTGGGTTTTAGGACAAGCTTGGGTTCTAGGACTAGGCTCGGGTTCTAGAACGGGCACGGGTTCTAAACTTGGGTTCTGGGCTCGAGTTATAGGACTGGGCTCAGGTTTTGGGCTCAGGTTCTGTGCTTGGGTTCTAGCACTGGACTCAGGTTCTATGAGGTTTTTGGGCTCAGGTTTTGGGCTCACCTTCTGGGCTCAAGTTTTATGACTGAGCTTGGGTTCCAGGCTCGGATTCTATGATGGGCTCGGATTCTAGGACAGGCTAGGATTCTAGGACTGGACTCAGGTTTTAGGACGGGCTCGGGTTCTAGGCTCAGGTTCTGGGCTTGGGTTCAAGGACTGAGTTCTGGTTCTGTGACTGGGTTCCAGTTCTGGGTCTGGTCTCGGGTTTTGGGCTCGGGTTCTAGGACGAGCCTGAATTCTGAGCTCAGGTTCTAGGCTCAGGTTTCAGGCTTGGGCTTCAGGCTCGACCACAGGCTCGGGTTCTATGCTCGGGTTCCAAGCTCTGGTTCTAGGCTCTGGTTCCAGGACTGTGTTCGGGTGCCAGGACTGTGTTCGGGTTCTAGGACTGTGCTCGGGTTCTAGACTAGGGTTCTAGGCTCGGGTTCTAGGCCTTGGCTCGGGTTCTAAGACTGGGTTGCGGTTCTGTGACTGGGTTTCAGTTCTGGGTCTGGTCTTGGGTTCTGGGCACAGATCTGGTTCTAGGCTCGGGTTCCAAGCTCTGGTTCTAGGCTAGGGTTCTAGGACTGCGTTCGGGTTCTAGACTCAGGTTCTAGGCTAGGGTTCTAGGCTCCGTTTCTAGGACTGTGTTCGGGTTCTAGGCTAGGGTTCTAGGACTTTGCTTGGGTTCTGGGACTGGGTTTGGGTTCTGGGCTCGGGTTCTGGGACAGGGTTCCAGTTCTGGGACAAGGCTCGGGTTCTAGGACTGGGCTCAGGTTCTGGGCTCGGGTTCTAGGACTTGGCTCGGGTTCCAGGCTCAGGTTCTGGGTCTAGGCTCTGGTTCTGAGACTGGGCTCGGGTTCTGGGCTCGGGTTCTGGGACTAGGCTCTGGTTCTGAGACTGGGTTCGGGTTCTAGGACCGGGCTCAGGTTCTGGGACTGGGCTCGGGTTCTGGGCTTGGGTTTGGGTCCTGGGACTGGGTTTGGGTTCGCAGACCGGGCTCGGGTTCTGAGCTCGCGTTCTGGGACTGGGTTCCTGTTCTGTTTGTTTCGTGCCAGAGCTGTTGTTTGTTTGTTTCCTTTATTACACACGCTGGTCACGAACTGTTGTTCTATTCCCATATCTTTGCCCGAGAACCCCTTGTTTTCAAAGTTCTAATAATTCGGAGGGAGGGGGTTTACATTCTCCATTCCCAGGCAGGCTTTTCTCTCTGCCTTTGCAGACAGCTGTGTTGTAAACCCAGACAGTATTACACTAGCAAGAAAATACATGAATTATATAAATTTCCATTAATCAAGAATCAAACCCTTCAAGCCTTATTTCAATCTCCCTGATTATATCAAATTTCATTAAATTGTGAACTTAGTAATCCATTTGCTTGCATGGAATTCTTAAATAATCACCCAGTTCATTGGAAACATCAGCTGCCATCATTAAAACCCTTTTGGTTTTGGACAGAATTTAACTTGATTTTTGAGATAGATTTTGGCTGTCAAAAGCCACTCGTAAATTGATCAGATCCAGTTTTTTTCCCAATGAAAAATGTTCTTTCCAAGTGTATCATCCATTTTTAAGAGTGCTCAGAAAGATGTGTTTTGACGTGGACTTGCAAAAACCCCTACTTTTCACATGGGCAAAGCTTGGCTAATATTTGTTTAAATTAAATTACCTGTAATGATTTTAGTCTATCCCCCTTAAGTTGGCGCTGTGCAGGTAGTTGCAAATAATTTCTTTTTGTTTTTATGAGAGCTTGAGAAAATTAATCCTAATTATTTTAAATGGACTGTGCTGACTATTTAATGTGCTGGTGCTTGAACAAAACACCTCCACACCAGATTGCACAAAAAGAAAGTTGCCACTCTTTCTAGGCCCAGAGCTGGAGCATTTGGAGAGAAGAGAGAGAGCAGTGCAACGGTGCAAAGCACCAAATCTCTAATTTAGAAGGTGTAGGAAAGGGATCAAGGCTGTGGGAGTACCTGATGTGCAGCATTAACTCTCTGAGTCTGGGCAACAATTCTTCATGGTAAAGGAAGAGTCATCAGGTAGCAATTCACGAAATATGGGGAAGAGAGAAGAACCTGATTGCGACCAAATCTACATTAAATTTAAAGCATTTGTGATAATGAGTTTGTTTACAAAATATTTGAATTATGTTGTGATGCACACTCTTCAGCTCTCTTCTAGCAGTCTGCAAAAGCATTATAATTCATCTTCTAAATGTCACATAATTTTTGCAGAACCTTTCCAGGTCCTCAAAAACAATAGTCCTGAGGCACCCTGCTTTTCAAAGGAAACACCACTTATATATCCTGAGACAGTAAACCCACATTCTCCACATTCTCAGACCCCTATGTGCATTTTTAAATCAGGTTATGATGGTACATTCTACCCTGGGAGTGCTCATAAATTTGTCCTGCTGCTTACCTGATGTTGGTCCCCAGAGCTCTCCTGGGAATTACAAATCTCATATCCACAATCTGCTTTCACCATTTAAAAAAGCTGATTTACTTTAGGATTTCCTGTGCCAGTGATGAGAAAGAAGGGTTCTGAATTGTCTGTGCTGCTTCCCTTTCTCCTTCAGTTGATCCTAATGAGGATTTCCTGTTCAGAAAGGATGATGCAAATCAAGGAAACACAGGAATTGATGCTTAGGAAGACCTTGTATAATGTGAGTTGCCTTGGAGGTGCTCCCTGGCACAGGGTGCCCAGAGCAGCTGGGGCTGCCCCTGGATCCCTGGCAGTGCCCAAGGCCAGGCTGGACACTGGGGCTGGGAAAAGCCTGGGACAGTGGGAGGTGTCCCTGCCATGGCAGGGGTGGCACTGGGTGGGCTTTAAATCCCTTCCCACCCAAACCATTCTGTAATTATTAATGTATTGAAAAATTCACATTGCTTTTCTTCAGCTCTAGTAATTAATGACCTTTTTATAAATCTACAGTTTGGCCTTAACAGCTCCAGGAGCCACAGCTGCTTTCCCCTGCCCCATTCCCTGTTGGGCTGGGCTGACCACCACAGCAGAGCCCTTATCCCAGATGGAACTGAGCACACCCAGGGCGATTTTCAGTGCCCACATCTCTGTGCTGACGGCTTCTCTCGTGCCTACAAACAGGCACCATGACCCAACCCTTCTGGCTTTCAATTCAACTGGCCTGGGTGCAGCCAGGCACTGGGGAAAGAAAGGAAGGCCACAGAAGTTTGCTTAGATTAATGTTCATAAAGGGATATAAAAATAGAAAAGCAGGTGGTATTTTTCTTTGAGAATATCCAGAATGTGAAAATATGAAACAGAATAGAGCTTCCTTTGAAATTTATAAAAAAATAAAGGACATACTTCTCTGTCTGCTGTAGCAAAGAATATGGAGCTGAAAAAATGAATTGAACATCCTCTGACAAGGCCAACTCAGTAATTTCCTCCTGTGAACTTGTGAACCTCCTGGAGCTGGGCTCCTCACCTCTTAGAACGTTCTGACACTTTTGAAGGCGAAGAACTGCTACAAGATACATGAAAAAGAATAAAATCTGTTCATTTTTTACAGATGGCAGTGGTGGGATAACTCAATTTGAGTTATTTAAAAGCATTTTGGAACTTGGGAAACCAGGAACACTGCAGAAATATTCTCTTTTTTCACATGAATGTATCACATCTCTGTAAGTCTTTTTAATTTATTATTTGGTTAATATTGATGAGATCTCTTGTACCAAAATCAGTTCAATGGGAAGAAAAAAAGCTACTGCTTTGCTGCTTTTTCATATGATTTAATGTATGCTAAGGAGTTCTAACTAAGAACCCCATGCATGTTTGCACAGAGAGAGAAACAGGAATCAGGAGATATCCAGCAATAAAAGCCATTGCTGTAATAAGCTGCAGAGGTATTAATTAAATGTTTTTAGCTTGTTAGATTTAAACCAGTAAATTGGACCAGGGATTTTAGAGTTGTCCCCACATTACCTAGTACTTTATCTCCCTGGACAGGGAGCTGAACTCAAAACATGTTTCAGTAACACTTTCCTTTTATTTGAGGAATTTCCAACTGAATCCATCTATCCTGATATTGACATAAATCCAGTCTTCCCCTCTATGACTAAATATGCACCAGCAAGACTTTTTCGAACTCCTTTATAGAAAAAAATGTGCCTTTTTGTGTGGGTTAGGAAATGTGTTTAGCTCTGACCTTCTTCTGGTAAAATCTATTAAAACTCTTGACTGTGCAATGGTCTGTAGGAGATATGAGAATTAAAACCTCTTCACTTGCACAGAAAATATGTTTGGATGAAACTGCAAAACTAAAAATCAGATACTGAAAAAAAAATTGATATTGCAAACCCAAAATCAGCTTGATGGAGATGTAGAAATGAACATTGACCACTACATAGAATTGAAGTTGAACATTGCAATTACAACTTTATAGACAGAAATATTAGACACCCTTAAATGTCCTAGGACAAGTTACACTTTCTGGAAGGTTTTTACAAAGACAACAGTTTAAAATGCTCTATTGAAATATTACTGAGGTTTCTATGAAGATAATTCCTGTGAGAGGTGCCAGTGTTCTGGTAGTTTGGAAGCAGGTTTTTTTGCAATAGTTCATAAAGTTATCCACAGTGATATTAAATAACTTGTGCATTGTTCAGACATCATGGAAGTCTTAATTTGTCCCTACTTTTTTCACAGTGTTACTACATTCAAAGCCTTGCTGTGTGAACTCCTAGGTTGATACCTCTAATTCTTTTTAGCTTATATCCTTGAGGAACAGGATCTCCATCATGTAATGGGAATTTTCATAGGCGCACCTGAACCCCCACTCCCATTAGCCAAGGATCCCAGAGATCAGCAATTTGATGCTGGGCAATTTAAATACAACACATATAAATAGATTGAAACAAGACAGTACAGGCTGGAGTACTGAAATAAATAATAAAAAAAAACCCACCAAAAAAACCCCAAAACAAACAAAAAAATAAAGCAATTCTGATATTTCCTTCAGAATTTGTCTTCACTACAATTTGGTTTTTTTTTATTTTATCCAAATCATTTAAAAAATCATATTATGATTCGGACTTTTACTTGGTTGTGTTTATTATAAGATTTTCCACTTTTCAAATCCATTATAGATGCTAAATACAGTACATCTTAATCAGTTACAAAGGGACCCAACAACAACAGCAGGTGAAAACCTGAATGAAAAAATAAGTGAAGGCAACTCTCTTCTTATATGAAACGTTGGGGTTCTTTTTCCAGAATTTTTAGGCAATTCTTTGTATGCCACTAAACTGGACCAAAGGGATAAAAAAATTCCTAAAATGGACTCTCATATCAACCACTAAAAAATTGCTGTCAGACTGAGCCATTAAAACCAGTTGCTCATCCATAATTCGATTGCTATAGAAAAGACATTTTGCGAACAGACATCTGCATCACACATCTCCATCACACATCTCCATGGTATTTTATGCTGGCATTTGTCATGCAAATCACAGACTTGGGAAAAGATGCCAGGGACTGGAGTCTTGTTTCCACTGCCTTCTCCAAGTTTGCCTTTCCATTTTGTTATGTAGCCTATAAATTATGAGCCTTGGCTCTTATAAATGTGAAAATTATAAAAGTCACAGGAGTTGTAAAGTAATTTTTTTAAGAGTTCACTATTCCCCCTCCTAATATATTAATACCATTTAAAAAAAGAGGAAGGAGAGAGATAAATCAATTTCTATAATTTGAAATGTTATTGTTATTTTTAAGCATGGAACAGCAAAGCACAGCACCAATAAAAATTGAAAACTCAAGACAGCAAGAGATATTAACATTAGGTTCTAAAGTATGCTTTTAAGCATTCTCAGATTTTTAATAAAATCATTAATCTCAGCTCCAAAATGTTAACATATTCCACACAAAGTTCATTGGTGACGTAATTTGCTAACTCTCCTTCTCCTCTTTCTCACTCAGTTGTCACTTCCGTTTTACTGAGAGGAAAAGCAGCACCGCCTGAAATCCAGCACAACTGGAATTACTGAAAAACCAGGTCTCATGCTGCTAATGTTTTCTTTTAGCCTTTTTATAACCATCTGCTATTGGTACTGTTTTGTGCTCTATTTTCCCCTGGTAATTGGAAATAGCGACAGCCAGGTTGCTGTTAATTAGAAATGGTGACAATAAGATGGTTTCTTCTTTGTAAGACTGGGAAGTCTTCCTGACTGTTGTGATAAATTTCCATTCCCTGGCAGGGTGGGCAGCCCTGGCACAGGGTGCCCAGAGCAGCTGGGGCTGCCCCTGGATCCCTGGCAGTGCCCAAGGCCAGGCTGGACACTGGGGCTGGAGCAGCCTGGGACAGTGGGAGGTGTCCCTGCCATGGCAGGGGTGGCACTGGGTGGGCTTTAAGGTCCCTTCCAACCCAAACTAGCGTGTGTTTCTGTGATTCCATTCACGCTGGGTTTTCTCTGTGCAGTCAATTGAATTCATATTCTCATTAAGTCATTTTCTCTCTCCCCACCCCGTCCTCATTGGTTTTTTTTTAATTATTTTTTAAATTTTTTGCTTCTCTTGAAAGCTCTTCAGGATTTTTTTTTGAAACGGAGTGTGGCAAAATATAAACCGCAAACACCACAAAGCCCTGGTTGACTTGGGTCACCAGTTCAAACAACTTGGTCCAAAGTCTGCAAAGTTACGCATTACTACAGGAACTATAATTATATGGTTTGATCAATAGGTTGTTGTCAATTTCACCAAAGTAACCATACATAACTTTTCCCCCAAATTTTCTACTATCCTGACACTAGAAGGCTTATTTAGATCCTGAAAGTATTTACGAGTTTTAGACATTTCATGATATCAGACCTACTTACTATATTTTAATTGCTGAACGTGGTCAAAATAAATGATAGTTTCAGAAAGAAAAACCATTATTTTCTTGCAGGATTTAATCTCCTGTATCAGAAAATCATTGGGAAGTTTCAGCTGTCCAGAAGGAGATCTGGGGCTGAAGGGAGCACATGGGGATGGCCTCAGAATGGTGGGAAACAGACCCCAACCCTCCCAGATCCAGAGTCAGGAGCGAGTTATAGACAAAATTTCTGCTTCTTATCATTGTCTCCACTAATTTTTTCCCCATATGAAGCTCGTTTGGTATTGAACTTCTCTTATACCCTCCACAGGGTTCAATATATGGAAAAATTTAAATAATTCCACTTCAAAGTTGACAAGTTCACCTCTTTCCCCACAATTTATGTCATGGATTTTTTCCAATCTGCAAGTCAGTGGCAAAGCCGAGAGCAATTTGAGCAGCTGAGGGTCTGGACTAGTCCCGTACCAGCTGGCTCCTTCTTCTGTAAGGCAGTGCCATAACTGACAATTATCCAGTTAAGAACTAGATTTTCCCATCCATTTTGTTTTCTTAGTAAGCACCAGATCCTATATGTACTTTTAATTCCATATAGATATTGAGTCCAAAATTATAGTAATTTAATTTCCATTGATTTCTACTCTTCTTTATCTATTGAACAGCTCAGAATAGCTCTGGTTATTTTGCTAGGGACTATTCAGATGGACAAATGGTAATTCAGCTGATTCTCTTCCTTGACTGCCAGTTGTCAAGTGCAGGTTCCAGAGTTTTTTCCCTGCAGTGTGTAGTAGGAAGTGCACATAAACCATTGACTTGGAGTAGGCTGAGAAATTTTGCCATCTGGCAGATAACTCACCCACAACCATTCCCTGCTGGATTTCACTACATAAAGATACAGGATTCCAAAATAAATAGCTCATCCCTTAGAAATAACTATCCCTGGGAAAAGTGCTTCAAATTATTTCTCCTGTAAGTAAATGATGAACATTTTGCCCAGAAATCAATATCTGATTATGTGTGCACACACGTTCATCTTCCCTGCCTCTGGAGATAAACAGAGATGCTATTTTGGGGGAAGAAAAAGATGTCAGCAGGTTTCCTGGGACTGAACAACGACATTAGGAAAGCCCCGGTGATTCCTGTGACATCTGGCACAGCCAAAGCGCCTCTCGGAGCACAGTGGGGCTGTGTGGGCTGAAGGAATTTGGGGCAAAAGGGACAGAACTATTTGAGGTTTGCTGAGCACAGCAGTGTAACAGTTCCTGCTCGTAGAGGAACAGCAGGGACCTGGTTTAGAGCCCTGAAATGAGGGCATTAATCAGAGGAAAGGCCTGTTCAAGCCAACATGAGGCAATGTCTTTGTACATCTTTTTGCATTTATTATGTTAAACATGCTATAGCTGTGTCACCTGAAGACATTCCTGTGTTTGGCTTGGACAGACACAGCCAATTCCATGATGAATCCCAAGACCTCCAAAGTGTCAGTGACTTTGCTATTTCCAACCTACACCGATTTGTTTTGATAGAAATCTGTTTACTCTGCCTCGATAACATTCTTTATGGCCATGTCCAGGCTGAAGCCCCTAATTTAAAGTGACATTACATTAAGGTCTAATTCAAACTGGTGCCGTTAAAGAGCAGAGCTGGACAGTCTAAAAAAAGCTCATTTGACAGAGGTTTACTGATGGGTGACCCTACCTTAGCTCATTTAGGAGAGAAAATTGATCGATTTTAAAAACTAAATTGGCTTTCATGGTTCTGTATGATACAAACAAAAGAAGTTGTGTGGTTATTTCACAGCGTACTGTGGGTACCAGTTGAACCATCCAAACAGGAAAATTTGGAAATATTTTTTTTATTTCTTGATTCACCTTGTTGGATTTGTGCCATCTCAATCTTTTGTAGTCTCTATCTCTCCCCTTTGGCTGATCCTGGTTGTTGCATTTTCTGCCTAAGAAAAAAATGTTGTCCAAATAATACATATGTCATTTTTCTTCATAATTTGCAATTTATTACCTCTTCCTTAAAATGTTTTAAGCTAATGTAGCATTTTAATTAACAATTATTATCCATCTCAAGGACTTGTATATAGTTTAAAAACATATGAAAAATTAATATATTATTTTTAACAGAGATTTCCAAATAAGCATGAAAAAGTTGTTTAATTAGTTTTAAATTATTAACGAAAACTACAGTAACCTAGAAGCTGAAAATCTCCTAAAACTAGAGAAGATCCATAAATTCTATACTCATCAGTGTAACCACAAGCTCTTAGAATTTTAAATTTCTATCCTTGTGGTTGCCTTTTGAGTGCTCTTACAGGTTAACCCAAATGGGTAAATTCATATTATGAGGTTTAGAAAAATCAGATCCAAGTGAGGAAGCTAGAATTCTTTGCTGATGCTACTTTTTCAGATTTGGTAACAGTGTTTGAGTCTGTGTTTTGTTCACAGAGATTCTGTGAACAATAACAACTTACCCATAAATTAACCATTCTGCCACTGGTCACACACTTTTTCAAAATCGTGACAGATCCATGATCCTGCTGCATCTCCTGACTCCAGACTGCCAAGGACATTTGTGCTTTAGCTAATAAAAACCTCTTTTTTTTTTGTATTTCCCCCATCTGATGCAATTACAGAAAAATTACTGAATATAAGGCAGGAGAAATAAATCAGATACAAGACCCAGGTGAGAGTGTGGAGAGCTCTGATGAAACAGCAGCACAAGACATGCTGACAAAAGCCTTTGTCACACGGGTTGTGAAGGTGCCTGATCCAAACCCTGATAAACCATCACCTGTCAGGTCTTTGGGAACGAAAATCTGATGAGCTGGGAGCCCCTCTCTCTGCTTTCTGTGGGTGTCCTGATCTCTGGGGAGAGGAATGAGCAATCCCGCTTGTGACACACAGCATCTGGGAACAAATCCTTATCCAGACAGATTCCTGTCAAAATAATGGGAGCCGTGCAGTCTCTGGAACATTTAACTGCCCTCCAGTGCATCCTGCAGCTTGGGCTTGTTCTAAAAACCTTTCAGGAGTATCTTACACAAGCCATGTGAATAGAATCATTGCATCCTTTAAAGAAGAGTATATGAGAAATTAAAAATTAGACCAGGAGTACAAATAAATAAATAAATAGAAGTGTGTGGTAGAGAGATTATGCAATAACCATCAGAATGTCTGGTTTTACAGACTAGATGCACTTACCTTTGATGGGGTTTTTTTTGTCAGATTCATTCTTTGATGAATAATGAATCAAGTACAATTACAATCCTCCTTGTAGAGTTCAAAATGTTGCTGCTATCTACCTTTTAACCCTTATTCACAGGCGCAGAGTAAGATTTTAACTGCCAATATCAGACATCTTTTTATTTTCTTTACCTGCATCGATCACACATATTATGAGCTCCTTGCTTTCTGTGCCAAGCTACCACAACTTGATGAACCATATTCTAAAACATTAAAAAAGTGTGAATGTAGTCCTTGAATATCTTACATGCTCCAAATATGTAGCATCAAATGTATATTCAAATATTTTAAAGTACTAATTTGGGCAATAAATTGCCATTAAAAAGAATAATTTAAAAATAAAGCTCCACAAACCTGTGTCGCAGTTGTCTCTGTCATCTCCCAGGCACCACTTCAGTTACAGAAATTGCCAAGTAGTTCAGTTTGGGCAGACTCAATATTTTTCTCCAAATCACTGTTTAAAATAATTACAGTCCTCTGCTCAATTGCCATCCATGCTGTTTCATTCATATTAGAAAGAATCATACAGAAATTCTCAGATTACTTCTTTTCTCCAAAATTGGTCTCAATCTTTCTCAGCAAAAGCACATTTCCATTACATTCCGAGAATGCTTAAGAAAAACAACAGGTTCCTGATCCTTCTTTTACGTACAATCGTCAAAGATCTTCAGAAGAAAAATGCAAGTTTAGCAAAAAAGAAAAAAAAAGTTATTTAAACCAATGCCCTAAGAGAGAACTGAGATGTTTCTGCTGCTTCTTCAGCTCAGACTTAGGGGTCTGCTAAGCAGTTTCTCTGATATATACTCACTCTTCGCTCCCAGCCTAAGTTCTGCAGGGTTTTTTCCCAATTTTTCAATACTTCGCAGCTTGAAATTGGAAGGAAAGCCTCAGATTTAGCAGCCAGAGCTTCAGGAGGAGCAGCAGCGAGCACCGCATCGGTTTTGCAGCAGCTCCTTCCATGTGCATGTTTTTGGGAGTGGAAAGGCTTGCAGAGTGTTCAAGTAGCTTTTTCTCTCCGCTGGAAAGCTGCACGCTCAGTGCCAGTGTTCTGCAGCTTCTTTCTTCACGTTTCAGCAGCTAGCACGCTCTCCGTGTGCAGGAGAAGCGGCTGAGGCTTCCTTGCCGGAGAAGCGGCACCTTCGCCGGCAGAGAGCATCCTGCCGGCCGCGGTGCGCTCCGGAGCGGGGGCTTGTGCCGAAAGAGGCCGGGAAGAGGCGCTTACCTTCGGACAGCTCCGGATGCCCGTCTAATGCGTCTCTTGTCGCCTACACGGCAGGGAAAAGCTTTTCCACTCTGTCTAGGAAGGAGAAAGTGTGCCAGCACAGCAAATGCCTCCCGGACTTTCCCTGCAATTCAGCAAGTGCTTTGCAGCTTGAAATTGGAAGGAAAGCCTCAGATTTAGCAGCCAGAGCTTCAGGAGGAGCAGCAGCGAGCACCGCATCGGTTTTGCAGCAGCTCCTTCCATGTGCATGTTTTTGGGAGTGGAAAGGCTTGCAGAGTGTTCAAGTAGCTTTTTCTCTCCGCTGGAAAGCTGCACGCTCAGTGCCAGTGTTCTGCAGCTTCTTTCTTCACGTTTCAGCAGCTAGCACGCTCTCCGTGTGCAGGAGAAGCGGCTGAGGCTTCCTTGCCGGAGAAGCGGCACCTTCGCCGGCAGAGAGCATCCTGCCGGCCGCGGTGCGCTCCGGAGCGGGGGCTTGTGCCGAAAGAGGCCGGGAACAGGCGCTTACCTTCGGACAGCTCCGGATGCCCGTCTAATGCGTCTCCTGACGCCTACATGGCAGGGAAAAGCTTTTCCACTCTGTCTAGGAAGGAGAAAGTGTGCCAGCACAGCAAATGCCTCCCGGACTTTCCCTGCAATTCAGCAAGTGCTTTGCAGCTTGAAATTGGAAGGAAAGCCTCAGATTTAGCAGCCAGAGCTTCAGGAGGAGCAGCAGCGAGCACAGCATCGCTTTTGCAGCAGCTCCTTCCATGTGCATGTTTTTGGGAGTGGAAAGGCTTGCAGAGTGTTCAAGTAGCTTTTTCTCTCCGCTGGAAAGCTGCACGCTCAGTGCCAGTGTTCTGCAGCTTCTTTCTTCACGTTTCAGCAGCTAGCACGCTCTCCGTGTGCTGGAGAAGCGTGAGAGGCTTCCTTGCCGGAGAAGCGGCACCTTCGCCGGCAGAGAGCATCCTGCCGGCCGCGGTGCGCTCCGGAGTGGGGACTTGTGCCGAAAGAGGCCGGGAACAGGCGCTTACCTTCGGACAGCTCCGGATGCCCGTCTAATGCGTCTCTTGTCGCCTACACGGCAGGGAAAAGCTTTTCCACTCTGTCTAGGAAGGAGAAAGTGTGCCAGCACAGCAAATGCCTCCCGGACTTTCCCTGGAATTCAGCAAGTGCTTTGCAGCTTGAAATTGGAAGGAAAGCCTCAGATTTAGCAGCCAGAGCTTCAGGAGGAGCAGCAGCGAGCACCGCATCGGTTTTGCAGCATCTCCTTCCATGTGCATGTTTTTGGGAGTGGAAAGGCTTGCAGAGTGTTCAAGTAGCTTTTTCTCTCCGCTGGAAAGCTGCACGCTCAGTGCCAGTGTTCTGCAGCTTCTTTCTTCACGTTTCAGCAGCTAGCACGCTCTCCGTGTGCAGGAGAAGCGGCTGAGGCTTCCTTGCCGGAGAAGCGGCACCTTCGCCGGCAGAGAGCATCCTGCCGGCCGCGGTGCGCTCCGGAGCGGGGGCTTGTGCCGAAAGATGCCGGGAACACGCGCTTACCTTCGGACAGCTCCGGATGCCCGTCTAATGCGTCTCTTGTCGCCTACACGGCAGGGAAAAGCTTTTCCACTCTGTCTAGGAAGGAGCAACTGTGCCAGCACAGCAAATGCCTCCCGGACTTTCCTGCAATTCAGCAAGTGCTTTGCAGCTTGAAATTGGAAGGAAAGCCTCAGATTTAGCAGCCAGAGCTTCAGGAGGAGCAGCAGCGAGCACCGCATCGGTTTCGCGGCAGCTCCTTCCATGTGCATGTTTTTGGGAGTTGAAAGGCTTGCAGAGTGTTCAAGTAGCTTTTTCTCTCCGCTGGAAAGCTGCACGCTGAGTGCCAGTGTTCTGCAGCTTCTTTCTTCACGTTTCAGCAGCTAGCACGCTCTCCG